>NC_060905.1:10798839-11106339 GCF_014805685.1 Silurus meridionalis | reverse complement strand
TACAGAAGTTTTTATTCATCTCGCAGCTTCAGCACATGATCTCGTCTGATGAAGGTGAGTTTATGGAGAGATGATTGGAGGGAATTTTAGCTGCCATTGGCCCTTTGTTCCTGATTCAGGAGCGCTTTCTCAGCGCCGGGTCCAGAGTTAAAGTGACTGCGCACTTTGGATTGGTTGTTTTTAACTTATAAACCGATCATAAATCTTACATTTTAATGTGAAATTTAATGTGAGGCTCTTGATTCGGTTTTTTTATATATATATATATATTTGATTGATGTGCGAATTGAACGACTTGTGCATTTAGTGTCTGAAAGAGACCGATGTGGACTGTATGAAAATAACTAGTGCATTACGTCTTCTATTGAGCGCGCTCTCTCCCCCTCCTTTCTCCATTTTAATCCAGATCTTGTCCTCTTCCTGTTTTTTGTTTTTCATTTTCTGCTTTTGTCTCTTTTTTCTCCATCATATATTCTCTCCGTCTCCTTGTTTCTGTAAATTTTTTCCTTCCCCTGTCTCTACTCTTCTTGTTCCTGTCTCTTCATCCCCGTCTCTACTCTTCTTGTTCCTGTCTCTTCATCCCTGTCTTTCTTCCCCTGTCTCTTCTCTTCTTGTTCCTGTCTTCTCATCCCTGTCTCTACTCTTCTTGTTCCTGTCTCTTCATCCCTGTCTTTCTTCCCCTGTCTCTACTCTTCTTGTTCCTGTCTCTTCATTCCGTCTCTACTCTTCTTTTCCTGTCTTTCTTCCCCTGTCTCTACTCTTCTTGTTCCTGTCTTTCATTCCCGTCTTTCTTCCCCTGTCTTTACTCTTCTTGTTCCTGTCTTTCATCCCCGTATTTCTTCCCCTGTCTCTACTCTTCTTGTTCCTGTCTTTTATCCGCGTCTTTCTTCCCCTGTCTCTACTCTTCTTGTTCCTGTCTCTTCCTCTCCTTGTCTCAATGTTTTCCTATATACTGCTCAATGTCTTCTTCTCTTTCTCTAATTGTCTTTCTGCAACAATTTCTTTTTTTTTGCCCCCTGCATTATCCTTTGCTGGTCTTGTGTTCCTGATCTCCCCATCTACTTCTTTTCCAGGAGGAGGGTGCTTTAGAGGTCCTTCAGCCATTGCCCTCGGGGCCCAGTGCCTTCATTCCAGCTGAATTGGTGTGTATTGCACCCACACATTTGTTGGTGCATTTGCATAGTGAGCTTCAAAGTTGCTTTGCATAAAATCATTTGCCGGATTAAAGGAAAAATTTAAATGTATAGAAAAACATATATTCATTCTTGCTTTGAGTTTTAAGCTCTTAAGATACAGACATATTCATAGCTTTAAGATGATGGTTCACCAAGCCAGCATTTTACAAGAGATAAATCTTTACACGGAAGATGTAAAATATGTGTAGTTACAGCACACAATATAATCATAACCAGCAGGTTCAGGGCCAGCTTTTTTTTAATAACCACCCGAACTCTATGCTGCACGGATCAGACACTGATTGCTTACTAATGTTTTACTGATTTTACTTCCAGTAATCATTGTGCATTTACTCCACTCTGGATATAATTAGAATGAAATCTGTAAATAATTGTAAATTCACTGCATATCCTAAATTGTATATACACCTTTTGTACAGACATTGTACATATCTCGTAAATATCTCGTAAATGTATGTCTACATAGATTGTGCTTTGCACATATTCAAATTTTCATTTTCACTTAAAGGTCATATATAGACACATTTTAACTATCTTCAAATTTTGACATTTTATAGCTGCTGGTGTGGTAGACAAATGCTATAAAAAAGAGAACGGAATTGAGGAACTCAGCAAGCGAACTGATTTGTTTAAAAAAGAAAAAATGTGTATTGGTGCACAAATGCATAAGCATTTGCTAAAAAACAAAACAAAAACACGACAGTGACTAAAAATAGAATTGTTTACTGCTGCTGTTATTTGCTGTTTTTAGATTTAGTGTTTGTTTGCACCGTTTTAATTGAATCTATCACTATGTTGTTAGTGAGCTGATTGCGCAACCTGATGCTCGTGAGTCACAACAGAACAGATCATGTGCGACTGACCCGAAATTAGCAAACAGTTTACACAATAGCACTTTATTAAACTTTACCATTTTCACATGATGAGAAAATACAGTTCTGCTCACCTTGCTGATGTTTTGCCTGCATCCGTGACATCAGTGTATTTTCTTTTCCCGCTGTACTCACTGCTATTTTCAAGCAGCTTGCCGTCACGCTAACCGTAACTTGAGCAGCCCACCTGATCAATGACTGCATTTGTTGACAAATGTAGATTAGTTGTTGCAGCCTAAGTGTGTGTGTGTGTGTGTGTGTGTGTGTGTGTATATATAATACAATTTTGCATATTTATCTGCATTTGTCAATTTGCACAATGCAACATTTTGGACCTCTAGTAGATGTCAAGCTGCATTTCGTTGCTGTATACCTCTATTATGCATTACATTTGTATAAATAACTTTTTTTATTTATTAAGGGTGGGACCACCTAATATGACGTGGACTACTACTTGTTATATTAATGAGAAGCAATAAGGCATCTCTGCTTGCATGTTATTTATGTTGCTTAATAATTCAGAAATGTGTCTGTCTTGCAATAACTTTTAGGTCATCTCTTTAGTTGGGGGGGGGGGGTGTTTGGCAAAATTGCTGAAGGGAGCAGTTTTATAAATTTTAAATGGATGTATGGATGTTGTTATTGTAGAAATCAAAAGCTGTGTATCTATACTATACCTGGTGTTAATGTATGTCTTAGGTTCTGAATGAAGCAGCGGGGCATGAGGTGCTGACAGACCAGGACACTCTGTTGTCGGTCACTCATGCCGATCATGTCACTGCAGTAATGGGGATGCATCCTGCCTACCTGAACTGCTTCTTGCACACCCAGAATGCATTGCTGCAGCCAGATGGGCCCTTGCCATTATCATGGAGACACTATATTATCATAATGGTGAGAGAAAATGCCACATTTTATGTTTTCCCAATTGGTACGTGTGTCCGAACGAGAAATGTCTCTTTGCAACATGTTTTATTTGTTTCTTCAGGCATCTGCTCGACATCAGTGCTCCTACCTCGTCCATCTGCATAGCTCTGCATTTCTACTGGCCGGTGGCGATGAGTCTTGGCTCAGAGGTATTCACTGTGCCCCCCTTAAACTCCAGCGCTTGCTGATGCTTAATAAACTTCTAGCACATCGGCCGTGGCTCATCACCCAGACTCACATACAGGTAACAGACCAATGCACGTGCATATACAAAGTGGATGAATACAACAAGAAATGCTATTTTAAGTTGACGTTGTGTTGTTTTGAGGTGGATATCAACAGATGTGCACCAAACAGAGCATGAATGTTGACTCAAAGCAAACAAAGGCTATTTCAGTACTGAGATCTTGTATACAACACACACAGTATACACAGATGATTGGTATGTGCCTGCAGCTCTAATATAGCAGCCACACACACTTGCTTTGTCTAAAATTGATGTGTGTTGAAGTTCTAAATTCTAGAGAAAGTAAATAGATAATCTAAAATAAATTGCATCAAATTTCGATAGTCAGCATACTTATTTGCACAGATAGTTACAAAACTAGTCCATAATATCATTGCCACATGCGTCAGCAGCAATTATATTATTCAAATGCATCATGGAAAAATAGCACCAGTAAAGCATTGCTTCTGGTGCTAAAGCCGTTTAATCTACAACACGAGTTACCTGAATTGTGTCTGTTGTAGTTGTATTAAATAAATAAGAAAATGTATTATCTCACTTTTTACTAAATTTGACCATTTGTATTCAAAGTTCTGTTGTACACCTTTAATTTACAACAATACTGCTGTAAACAGTATCAAAATATTATTGGGTGGGACTTCTGTTTTTCATATTTTCTGTGGGTGTAGAGCACAATAAATTCCAGAATATTAATTTAAGTACTTGATACTGTCACCCAAAGCAGATGAACCTGTGCCAGCATAAGGATGAAAGACTAACTAAACTTCAGAAATGTTCTTGCTCTTTGTATAAATGCCCTAATCAAAATCTTTAAAATCACGTCATGTTATTATATATTATATGGCCAAATGTATGTGTACACCTAATCAGCTCCAAAGTCTGTTCCAAAGTTGGAACCACAGTTTTGTATGGTGGCTTTGTATTATTATGTACTTATTTAATAATACAAATTATTATTTGTATCATGTATCATATATATAATATATAGATATATACACATATATATAAAACTGTATTTTGTATGCTGAAACGGAGGAACAGAATCTGCTGTCAGTTGCTCTTTTAAAGTCATTCCAGTTTAAACTGTATTATATGACTGATCTGAGATGACTATAATCATTTCCTTTTAACCAAGGTTTAAGTAAAGTTCATGAAAATTTCTGATCATAGGATTTCTTGCGTACAGCTAGTATGTTCGGGGCTTGGTGTAAAATAAGTTCCTCTTTGAAACACTGGTTATGAATTCCAGTTAAGGTTAAGTGCGTTCATGGGCAGGGCAGAAAGATTTTAACACTATTTGTTTTGTCTTGCTGGTAGTTTAATCAGAATTATAAAATATATGATGCATCTAGGCTGTGACCTAAAAAGCTGTCAAATTTTATCAATCCTGTTATTTACGGCAACATAAGCAGCTAATTTAGATACAGTTTTACAATATACTTATAGTAATTACAGATTCTACAACACAAGTATTATGATTTGGGTAATATAAATATCCTTATAAATTATTAACTAATGTTCAAAGCCCATACAGGCCATATCACTGTTAAGGACAATAATGTACAATATTACAAGGTAATAATTTAAGCATCCACAATAGCTGCATATGACATTTAATTGAGGGTGTAGTGATTGTTTTTCCACAATAATTCCATGAACAATCTTTTTTTTATTTTTTTTATTGCTTCCACAGGAGCTCGTGTGTCCAGGAGCAGAGCCTCGCTGGTCATTAGCAGAGCTGATTCAAGCTGTTGTCCTTATGAGCCATGCCCACTCTCTCTCCTCTTTTATCTGGGGCTGTGGCATTCACCCAGAACCGGACTGTGCAGCTGAACAGATGTCTCATTTGCCCTCCCCTGCTAGAAACAATCCCACTCCCCAGGATGGCTGCACCCATCCACACAAGGTTTTTTTTTTATTTTACCTTAAACTTTTAATTCTAAAAACGTAACAAGCTCATATTTCAACCTCCGATCATGCTCGTCTTTGTTAAAATGTATTGTGCTCATGCAGTGGGCGGATTCTGTAAATGAAGTACAGCTATTGATGGAGAAAATGGTGATGGTTCAGCAGCAAGAAGAGGAGTTCACTCAGGAGGAGATGGTTACTCGCTTTGAGAGAGAGAGGACTGAAAGTTTACTGGAACCGGCTGAAGGTGGTGTAGTATACATTAGGCCTGTTTTTATTTAAATATATATTTAAGATTTTAATCCATTAGTAAATTCATGAAAATAAAACTAGTTTTTACAGACTAAAATCATGAGAAGACCTACACACACACACACACACACACACACACAAATGTATACCAGCATACACACACATACCAGCACACAGATGTTGCATTTACTTTTTCTTTTTTCTTTCTCACAGTGGACCGCTCTGTGCTTCCGGATTCTTTCTCACGGTTTGTTCGTGATCCAGATTTCATTTATCAGGACTTCAGTCCGAGAGGAGAGCAGGCACCACCTACCATGCGAGCTCAGGTACAGAATACATAGACAAACGCATAAAACTGGACTGTATGTAGGGCAAAGATGAGATGTGTTTTTTTTGTGTCCGTGCTGATTCCTCTTTAAACAAAGAGGACATTAGCACATTAGCATCAGAACTGGACTATGGAGCAATGGCTGAATTTAGATTTCTCTGATTAATCAAACATTTTTTGCATCATGTGAACAGCCAGGTCAAAGTGCATTCCATACCTGGCAAAGGAAAATGACATGTTTTTCTCTTTGACCTAAATGTGGTTAATTCTCCCTGACCGAGCTCATGTTCACGTGTGTTAATGTGCAGGATTACTCGTGGGAGGACCATGGCTTCTCTCTTATGAACAGGCTGTATGGAGAGATGGCTCAGTTGCTGGAAGAGAAGTTTCAGGTGGTGTGTGCACTGACATATCACACCATGGCCATGCACACAGATGTGGACACCTCCACCCTACGGAAAGCTCTCTGGAACTATATTCACTGCATATATGGCATCAGGTTAGTCATCTATTAGTGATGGCACAATATTAATAATAACATTTTAGCAGGTAGAACTCGACACATTCTTCAAGATTGATGTGAACTATAAAAAAAAAAAAGCTGTTTTAAAACAATGAAATAATGCAAATTTTCAAATGGCTTCATTCTTATTGGCTGCGGGTTTTTGGTCTGTGCAGATATGATGATTATGACTACGGTGAAGTCAACCAGCTTTTGGAGCGTAATATGAAGGTGTATGTCAAGACTGTCGCCTGTCATCCAGAGAAGACGACTTTTAGAATGTACTGCACTTTCTGGAGACAGTTCCGTCATTCAGAAAAGGTACATAACAAGGATTTAAGAAGTTAAAATAGTTTGGCCAAACTTAATGTGTTCGTGTGAATGGAGTTCATGGTGAGCAAATGTTATTTTAGATAAAACTATCCCTTTAATGCCCTCATTCCTTTAATTTACTTCATAATGCACTGTCTGATCTTTATTATTATTATAATTATCACTTAAATGTCAGGATATACAGATTATACTTTGAGTATATGAATCAATTTGTTATTGTTTTAAAACCCAGCCGAAGATGATTAAAAGCCAATGCTTGTAACGTATTGTTTACAATATGACCAGTAAGCATTTCTATTAGATCAGAACAGCGATAATCAAGAGGCGCACATTAGAAATGAATGAAAGATAACAGATTTGGTACTGGTTATGGTACTGCTTTCTCACACTTTCCCTCTTTCTAGGTTCACGTAAACCTGTTGCTGATGGAGGCAAGACTGCAGGCAGCTTTGCTTTATGCACTCCGAGCAATCACTCGTTACATGACCTAGCACACAAGCATTCAAATAAACACCCCTATCTGCAATAGCGTGATGTACAAAAAGGCACATGTGCAATACTCAGTTTAATCTCATGCTCCATCAGAAAACTGTGTGAGGTTAGAAAATATCAGGCACTACTGCAAAGCTCATTTTTAGTCTCTTTCACTTGCACAAATTGCAAACTTTATAGTTTTCTTGTTTATATTCTGTGATAGATGTCTTGCTACTACTTAGTCACAGATGGGATTGGGAAGCATAGCTGATGTCAGATTACTTTTTCCAGTGACCTCTCTTATAAAACTGTGAACTCTTTTCTAATTCAGTATTTTCTCCACTTTGTTTGCATGTGTCCCTAAGGCACTTAGCAAACTATCTCCATGCTGCCTGTCTCTCTGGTACTTGCTTGCTGGACTCCAGCCAGCTGGGAAGAAATAAAGCACATCTTGTTTGTTCTTGGTGAAACGTTTGCAAGTGAATGTATGTTTATGTTCAATAAAATATTTTTTTATTGTTGATTGATTGATTGTGTCTAGCAGAGGTGAAAGTAAAGAAAGTGCAATTACCTTTTTTTTTACTTACTATATTTCAGGAAAAATACTTCAGTTTTTGTTATTTTTATTGTAATTTTTTTTAATTATTAATTGTTAATTTTTGTTTATTGTTTTTTCCTTTTTTTTTTTTTTTGCATTTTCTGTAATATGTTGGGTGCACCTTTCCTTTTTTTCTTGTCTAATTACGTCACGTCTAAAATGTCTTACAGTTACGATGAGCAGCCGCTAGAGGGCAGAACAAAAAAAACCCAAACAAACAAAAAATACCCCAACAACAATAAAACACTTGTGACGCAGATACAAGTGTCTGTCAGCTGGGTAGTATTCAATGACCATTCAAGTTAAAGTTCACCGGACGTTTAGCTGCACATATACCAGAGCCACTGAAACTCAAAATGGTTTAGGTAAATCCCAGTCCACATTTCCTCCTTATATACTGTTGGGCCAGTATATAAAGAGGAAATTTGGACTGGGGTTTAACTCTATTCACATTGAGAATGATCTGATATTTTTTTAACATATTTTGTATTTGCATTTGATCACCAGTCGTCAAAAATTTTTATATTTACAGAAAAACCTAACGAAACCTTCCCATTGTTCTCTATTAAACGTATTCATTTTTCCATGAATGACTGTTTCAGACCATAACATGCAGACTGATCATTAAACAGACATGATGTTCTGCCTTAATTGATAATTGGTTTTATTAAGAGTGTGAGATCCCAGAGGTGGGAAATGATAAAGCTGCCTATATGACTGACCCAATTTGGGGTAGATGTCATGCTGATATGAAAATCTCCAGAGAAGGGTTATGGGCATCCCACAATGTGTGGCTCCTGCTCAAAACTTGTAAATGGGTGTGTGAATGGTCAGTGTTGGCATTTTTGCTGGTACCAAATGTTTCTTGTAGCTGCTGACCAGACTTACGTAGGTGAGACTGAATTTGAGCTCACTGCCCCATACTTAACTTTGATCAATAGTGTAAACCCTTCTGATTTTAATATGCATTGTTCATTGTCGATAACAATACACTGCTGACCTCCATTGTCAAAAGGCTTTTCTAGAGAGAGAGATCAGTCACTTGCTGGTTACGTTTATTTATTTTTTATTTTTATTTTGTGGAACTTTAGAGACTTTTGCAACTGAAGATCAATAGTTTCTGTGAAACTGTTGGCAACAATTATGTTAAAACCGCTAAGATTGCTCCTCCTTCCATAATTGTATTTAACTGAAGCATTTGGTTTATATCTGCATGCTTTTATGCATTATGCTGCTGCACCAAATTCAATAACTGCACAAATGAGCAAGTGTACGTGTTCCTATAAATGTAGACAGTGGGTATTTAACCTTCGTCTTATGTTAGCTTTCTGTTACTATCTCTTATGTTAACGGGTCGGTTTGACCCGTGTCTTAAAACAGTCATAAAATACCTTCTAAACTATTATTTATCATCCGATCTCTTTCCTACCTCTTGGTTACCTTGTTAGGTTTCCTTACCCATGAAAATATTGCTTTTAATATTTTTGGTGTGGCCCCCTGGGCCTTTCATTTGATAGCATGCCTCTCTTTTCATAAAAAAAAAGTGTAAAATGAACCTCAAGAGAATTATATAAATAAATTAAAGATTGTTAAGTTGCCTGACTATTACTGAGGGGTATTAGAAAACATATCTAAATTAAAAAAATTAAAATTATTTTAATATTATTAACTATAGTAACATCTATGGTGTTCGGGTCAATTTTGACCCATATATTTTTACTCCAAAAAAAAGGCAAAAAGTTTTTTTTTTTTTTTTTAAATAGAGCTTTAATAGAAATACTCAATTAAAATTAGAACTAGTAATAATAAAAATATATAGATTTGCAGTCAAACAAACAACAACCAATCAAGCAAATCAAGTACTAGCCCCCCAAAAAAGTATTTGTTTGGAAAAACATACGTGTATGTGTGTGTTTAGATGCATGTGTGGCAAAAACTTGCAGAGATATTTTTTCAGTAGAAGCACAATATGTTTGTCTTTCTGTCCTTATTGCTAGGGCAGACCTGACACCTCTTTCTTTTAGAATCAGGTGGCTTCAGTGGGGTTGTGGCTGTTGCTGTGCTGGTTGATGTTGAGGCAGGGCTGGCTGAGAAGGATGCTGGTGCTGATGCTTCTTGAGTTGCTGATGGCATGGATAGAGTGCTAGGTGAACTCTGCAGCTGTTAACCATGGCTGGGTCTCAGCTTTGCTCAATGGGTGTCTTGACTAAGGAACTTTCTAGCTCCTCAAGAAACATTCTTCGCTTGTTTTTTTGGTTGAGGTCCACCCTAGCTGGATGTGGTGCCACAACACAAATGCATTGAATGCAGACACATCTAGGATGTTATAAAACACAACCACTGGCCATCTCCTGGTCATTCCCTGGCAAGTGTAGGTGACAGTCAGCTTATCCAGGTTGTCCACTCCTCCTTTGTTTTTATTATAGTCCAGGATAAGTATGGGCTTTGTCTCACTTCCTGATGACACATCTGCATCTTTGTGAATTGTGGACATAAGTACATAATTATGTGGTACTTCTGTGCATTTAAACCTAAAAACGGGTCGGTGCCGAACCTAACACAAGAGTAAGGTTAAGGCATGTAGAAACCTTGCTATGCAGGTGCAATCAAATCTAAACAATCAATATAAACAAGAATTAAGAATCTGAAGTTTTGAAAGAGGTTTCATTGTTAGGGCATTGGTGCTGAAAAAAATTGCTTATCACGACTGCTCAAATGTTGTTCCAGCAGGAATAGTGACTAAGTGGCACCTGCATTTAGATGTATGGGAAATAAATCGAACAATAGGGCAAGAAATTGTGGTCAAAAGAGCACATTTACTGAACCTGATGGCCACGCATTAGAGTAATAGGAAGTAAGGGAAAAAAAGAGAAGAGCAACTATTCTTCGGGTACTTGACAATAAAGACTGTCAGTGAAAATAGTCCGTTCTGTTAAGAGCAGGATGATATAGCTGACTTGCAAAGACTTTTTGAGTTTAGTGGGAAAAACCCCAAGTGAAAATTTATGGAGGAATTGATATGGTCTGTCAAGTTATATATGTCATATAAGAAGAAAGTTGATAGATAGATAGATAGATAGATAGATAGATAGATAGATAGATAGATAGATAGATAGATAGATAGATAGATAGATAGATAGATAGATTAGCTTCTAGTTTAGAATGGACAACTTTTCATTAACTATTTTCATGTGTTCGGATGGATGGGTGGATGGATGCGTGGGAGGATGGAGGGATGGGCCGATGGTTGCTTGAACAGGTGGTGTGCTAAGTGAACTGTGTGTGTGTGTGTGTGTGTATTTGCATGTTTTTAAGGGGTGGAGATTTATCAGAAAAGTCCGCCCCCTGCACGCGCTGGACAGGAGCGCGCAGACTTTCAGCCCTTCCGGACACAGCGCGAGCGCGTCTGTGGTCAGAGCCGGCGTCTTTTCTTGAGTAAAAAAAAAAAATACCCACTCGGAATAGCGATTCATCGCCGTTTATGTACGTCGGGGTCAGGAGCTTCTTACAGGTGAGTGTCGACGTTATTATAATATTTTTTTTTGCGATCGTGTGTTAAAAAGTGAATAAGGGAAAAAAAAAATCGAGCTTATTCAGCGGGTGCGCGCGCGCCCCTGACCCTGGTGGAGTAAGGCGCAGACAGGCGGACTTAGTCCACATTGGCTCTGTGTTGAAAATATACATCATTGCATGGTTATAACTGCTTCTTGAGCGCTGTGGTTGTTGGTAGCCATTTGCTAGTTAGTTAGAAGTTTGGCACGTTTAAAACACTCACACAGGAAAAGGTTAAACCGCTGGATGCGCCGGATGATTTTGTGCAGTAGCACTTCCCTATTGTGTTGTCAGGCATGTAGGCGAACGCAGAGTTCACTGCTAAACGTTACTTGAAAGCTGACCTTTAACTCATTGGCAATGTAACTCTTATGGAGTTGCTGTTTGTGACTGTGCGCGAGTGACAGACACCTGGTGATGCTTGCGTGCTTTCACTCCGGATGTGGATGACCTCTACCCGCAAGTTTCGATTTGTATTAGAAGGCCCCCAATTTATCGTATACAGGCCAAAACCTGTTTCTGCTGTTATTTAAAAAAACGAAATTAATCTTTAGCGAGCAGCACCTTCCACTGAAATGTGTGCCAGAATGCAGTCTTTAACAGCAATTTGTTCATGCATCCCATTCATCCATCTCTCTATTCATTCATGCATTCATCTAATCTGTTTCCCCATGGATTACCTGCATTTTTCATGTCTATGTTGATAGACACCCAAGTTCAACTTAAACTACTGTATGTCCTTACAGAAAAAAAGTGAATAAATAAGTGGATGAAGTTATTAGCCTTTGTTGAAAACTAGAATGGAATGTCACTGGAACCAGATTAGGCCAGGTTCATCATTTCCTGCTCTTTTACGAGGTCACTTCCTGCCTGTAGCCTCCTGGCGCAATGGGAGGAAGTGGGCCCGACCCTATGTCCTTTCCCTGAAACAGCGAAATGTCCAAACTCAAGTAAGCCTAAGCGGACCTGTGCAATACAATCAAAATGGATCCTGAACATCACAGATCCTGTATTTGTAACTTATTGTGATAATGGAGCTGAAATTTCATGGGCTTTTTTTCTTTCAGACTTGAATCTGCTATTGTCTTTTAATTTGTGTTTCATTTCAAGGTTTGATTCGGTGAGCTTCAGTATAATTTGCAGTTAGGTTGAATGAACAGGGATTTTTTTTGTGTTATATGTCAACACTATTGGAACTGGTTTCAACAGAAATCTCATTTATATATTATAATTAATGATATATGTTTAAGAACCCTGGTTTACTTATTCATCTTCAACAGTTTCATGTGAAAAAAGGAAGTCGTTTTGTGACACTTGGACTAACACCATGTTGTGACCCATACGTCAGTGGTTTTGTTAGTTCACATTCAAGCAACACTGTAGCACAGTATACACACTTGTGCAGCATTTCTCATTTCTTTTCACACATATCTGATGCGTTGTGTTTATTATTGGAAATGCTTCATGCTTTATACGAAAATGCTTAACTAATAGAAACTATTCTGGCCGTCTGTAGTTGTGTAAAAATGTATTCAGTAGCTTAAAATTGTCCACAATTAATTTTGCAGGCATGTGTGTGTGTGTGTGTGTGTGTGTGTGTGTGTGTTCATGTATAAAAAAAAAAAAGTAGAATAACTGTTAACTTCCCTGTATCCTATCATTCCAGCTCCACTCACACAACTCTTCCTGTTAGGGGGAGGGAACTTCCTGTCCCAGAGGGAGAGAGAGCGAAAATGGAAGGGGAGAGTCAAGGGGTACAGGGCAAACAGGAAAAATAAGTAGGAAAAACAAAGAGTGAGCGAAAAATGAGAATATGTAGCAAGGCAGGTGAAGGTGAAAAAAGTTTTCGTTGCAGTTATGCTTTGTCAAACAAGCATAAATGCAATTTTTATATATGCGTTTTATGTATGTAACACTGATGGTCATACATAACATGCGCTATTGTTTCCAGATTTGTTGCGTTTCCGGTATTTTGTTGCAGGAAAGGGCGCTAGGAGTGGTGTAAGGAAGTTGGAGAGAGGAATCAGGGTGCCAAAAATGCAAGAATGTAGGCTAAGATGTAAACATCTGTTCTCATAATGATTCACACACTTGAAAGAGGTGTGTGAGCATGTGTCCAAGATCCACTGGGAGAATTGTTATCTATTGAAGATTGGACAGGAAAGGGTGTGACCGTGAGAAGTTTGTTGCTGTTTGTGAGTTTTTGTGAGAAAATAAATGAATTACCTGCCAACCCCCAAGCCACTGCCGTCTTTTTCCATTCCGTATGCCGTGTTTTTTCTACTAGTATTTTGGGAATAGGCAGTTACCACTTTTTCTTTTTTCCTTTTTTAAATTAAGCTGAATTATAATTAGGGTAAGAATGTTATCAAACAAAATCCCCTTTAACCTGTAATGATATAGTGAAATTTCTTATCATGTTAATTGCGTTGCTCAATTTGACAATGTTATCCCAATCTATTTTTGTAAATGTAACTTAGAAATGTAAGAAGATCACATGATAACTTTACCAATATATATAAAAAATATGATAAAAAATATAATCGTTATTATAAATTATAATTATAATTTTTATATACTATAAAAAATACATGTTTTTAGATAAAAATCACCAATGCTCAAAGTATTCCTAGTATGTAGGCATATTGCGATACAAATATAACAGTAAGCAACTGGTTTATGTTTAGCTTACATGTACATTATGGCACACATTTTGCTATTCGTACAATAAACTAAAGAAAAAGACTTTGGGCTAGGGCAACAACTTAGCTTTCTAATATTAGCCTCTGCTTGTTAGGGACTTAAATATTAGCTGCAATAAAAAAATGCTTTTAACTACTGCTATGTGGTTCTGTTATAATGCCTAAAAAGATTCTTGATATAAGAAAATGACTTGCCAGCGGGAGACAACAGATTTAAATTTGTTCCCATTTTATGCTTCAACACTTTACTGAGTGCTATACCTGCATATCTATGGATATATAACCTGCAATCAAACTTTCATAGATTTACGTTTAAATTTGGCTAAAACGAGGAACCATAGGAGGCAGTTGTTCTTGTTCTGCCCTCTTAAAACAGCCAGTCATTATCTCATGCAAATACTGCCCTAAAATTCAGACTACACAGGCAGCCTCCTGCCATGTAAAATGCAGGGAGAATGAATGTGGTGGTATGTACAAGATTATTGAGAAAAAAAAAGAGTATAGTTCTGTGTAACTTTACCTTTTATATACAGGAAGGAATACAAAAAGATTAAAAATTAAAAACACATCTAACAATCCTTTGTAAAACAAACTTCTCCATTCTCTTTGAAACAATGTTACAACACAAGTATGACCGTATTGATAAAGTAAATAAAATATGAATGTATTTATTACAATATTTCTGATTTGGACTGTCTTAAGAATTCGCTGTGCTATTACACAGATATTAGGTGTGGTTTTAGGTTATCACATATGGCCAGTTAAACGATATGAGATTTTCCCATGTAGATAGATGTTAGTAAAGGAACATATTCTTGACAATCAGATGAAAAACCCTGACTATAAGCATTAAATGGTTGTTTTTTTCATATCGATTTGGTGTAACTGAATTTACATATGTATGTGCCAGTAGGATGTCGCTAAAATAAGATCTTAAATCAATAATAATTTTTCCATGTTAATTCATTTTTATTTGTGATTCATTTCAACTGTAAACTTGTATCTAATAAATTCTCCAAAATAACATTTCCCACTTATTTTCTGCACAGTCCCATAGAGGGCTCATCATATTCTTATAATTTGTAAGTGGCTTTTGTGGCTCACCATCAAAGCACTGTTGTCATGAAGTTTGACAAATTGCTTTAACTTTTATATTTTTTTAAGAGCTCCATTATAAAATTAGGTATTTCTTAATCCATCATCTTGCATGACATAATGCGTGCGTTAGGCTGTCTAATAACTGCTTAATGCAGAAATTATAGTTCTAATTGTGTTTGTAATATTGGATAAAAACTCTTAAAGCCTTTTTAACATTATGCAAATTACTCCATTTTGCCTAAATCCATTCAAAGTTTATCATTGCTATCATATTTATATTTAATTAATGTCTACTACATTAAGATTTTTTTTTGTCCATTAGTATTGGTTTTAAGTGAGAAAAACAGGTCTATTAAATAAACGTTTAGGGTACGCGCTAAAAGTATTGCATTGTATATACAAAAAATTTATGAAATCACAAATACTAAAAATTTAATTTTTATTTAGTGACTTTCGCAAAAGTTGATTGAAAGCTACAAGTGACTGACTTGTTCTTCTGCAAGTGTGGTGAGGTATAGAATCAGAGTGCAGACTAAGAACAGAACTCAGAAATTAGTTTGCACACTATCTAAATTCCTAAACTAAGCAGGAAGACAAACTTCAAATAAAGTTGATCTTCAAACCTGCAGTTGATTTTGTAGTGACAAATTCAGGGAAAACTAGTGAAATACCCCTTAAAATGTAACTGGAAACCACAATATCATCTCTGGATGCTCTTTAGATCTAAATAGATATATCTAAAAGTCTCTGTGATTGTAACTTTCTCATTAGTAGTATAAACAAAAACAGAATACACATTCTTATTTGTACACTGCATTCTGTCATGTTAGTTATCCTTTGATATGCATGACACAGATCAACATATTATGGATTTTAACATGAAGAAAAGTACAACATTCTTTTTATACTGCAAGACCTTTCAGATCTTCCCCTGCTTATTCTCATGCTGTTCATAAGTAGTGTGTGTGTGTGTGTGTGTGTGTGTGTGTGTGTGTGTGTGATTCTCACACTTTTCTGTGGTGTGAGATATGTATGGTGATGGTGTGTCTGATCTTAGTTTGGTGTGCTTAAAAATTAGAAGCAGCCTCCTCTCTTTCAGATCTATGAAACACATACTCTATCTCTCTACAGGAAATAGGGGGTGGTGTTAGAGGGTTGGACAGGAAACACGGGCAACACTGACATCCTGTTCCTCTACTGATGGTCAGTCAGATAGAGATGCTCAACCAAGCTGAGAAATAGATCTGTTTACTGTCCTGAAAGCGGAATGTTGTGGTAGAAAAGAGCAACTTCCTATTTCTTTTACCGGTGGTAAAAGAGGAAGTCAGTGACTCTGTAATTATCTTTCACTTTCTGTCTCTCTGACTGTATGTCTTTCTTTCTGAAGGGAGATGGTGTGGATGAACAGATGATTTGAGAATCTGGTAAGATCCTGATTAACTGCCAAATTGCTAACACTACTGCCACCCATTTCTGGAATACAGAAATATTCATGTATAAAGACTTATTACAAAAAAACAGTGTGACACAGCATAGGAAAGTACACCAGTTAATAAAGGCTTAAGTATACTAAACTGTAGTGTCTTTCACCTTAATGAGTTGCATCTGCTGTCATTTTTTCCACAGGTCTGCTTTCTTGTCTCTTGGGCAGAAGCTCTGTTTCCAGGGTGATGAGCGATATTCTGTGAAAAATCAAGATTACTATGGGGTGTGCTTGCTGTAAGCAGAAAAAGACTGGCAAAATGGCCACTGTGTCATGTAGTGACACATGTGACACAGGAGGTGGGGACAGCATCCGTTACATTGCAGACCCTGTCCAGAGCTCAGGGGCTGACCTCATCCCCAACTTCAATGATTTCCCCAGCACAATCTCTAGCTGTAATGCTTTTCCTGCATCCAGTTTCCCCTCTAACCCTAGCCAACCACGGGCAACCATCACAGGTGTGTGTGTGTGTGTGTGTGTGTGTGTGTGTGTGTGTGTGTGTGTGCGTTTTATTATAGTAGAAGTGGACTTACTGCACATTCTAAATTTGCTAAATGTGTGTATTTATGTACCTGACTACAGGAGGAGGAGTGACAATGTTTATAGCGCTATATGATTATGATGCCAGGACAGAGGATGACCTAAGCTTTCAGAAGGGAGAAAAGTTCCACATTATTAATAACACGTAAGTAAACTTGAGAAAGCACTCGAACTATGTAAATAATTTGTCATACAATTTCATCATGAGCATTAAATATCATCTATTAAACACATTTTCCTAAAACACACAAGACTTTTCAAAGTGGGACAAAGTCAAGAAGTGACAATATATTGTACTATTTACTGTCATGTAGCCATCATTTTCCCAAGAATCTGAATGTTGTGATTGAATACTGAATGACAGGAAATTCTACTAACTATCTGGTGTTCAAAGTTTGAACTGTACCATGTGTAATGTACTGGGTGTAATGAGGAAAAGTCACTAGTTTCCCTTTAATGGAACACTGTGATTACACATAGTTTTAACTGTATTTTTGTATTCAAATACTATTGCAAAGATTGCACCAAGATGCACATAAAGTCCATAAAGTTCAAGTCCATGAAGATCATCTTATGCTTACTTTGTTTAAAGGTCTTGTGTATGTGTGTGCATAGACAAGAGGGAATCAAAGAGATTCTTAATGCCCCAGGTGGTTAGTAGAAAAAGAAAACCTTTATTGATTTATACAGTATCTCACAAAAGTGAGTAGACCCCTTACATTTCAGCAACTAGTTTCAGTTGTCATCTTTCCAGTGTGTTTGGGGTCGTTAATTTATTGGAAAACTGCATTCATTTTCTGAAGGGAAAGCAGCATGTTCTGCTGCAGAATGTCACAGTACATTTGGAATCCATGTTTCCATCAATGAACCTCTGCTCCCCAGTACCAGTAGCACTAATGCAGCCCCAGACCATGATGCTACCACCACCATGCTTGACTGTAGGCACCTGGGTGTCGCCACATATGCTGGACACCATATGAGCCAAATAACTTTATTTTGGTCTCATCAGACCACAAGACATGGTTCCAGTAATTCATGCTTTTGGACAGGTTGTCTTTAGCAAACTGTTTGCAAGCTTTCTTGTGAGCCAGCTATAGAAGAGGCTTCCTTCTGGGACGACGGCCACGCACCTGACTTGTTGCAGTGTGCGGCGTATGGATTGAGCGCTGACAAGTGAACCATCTGCTTCTGCAGCCTCTAAAGCAATGCTGCAGCACTCATGCATCTGTTTCTTGCACCTGACGCACAGCACGAGAACTCAACTTCTTTGATCAACACTTGTGAGGCCTGTTTCAAGTGGAACTCCGTCTTGGAAAACCTTTGTATTACCCTGGACACTGTACTGTAACTCAGTTCTAGGGTGTTCAGGGTCTTCTTATACGTAGCCTCGACCACCTTTGTGGAGAGCAACAATTCTAATTCTCAAATCCTCAGAGAGTTCTTTGCCATGAGGTGCCATGTTGAACATCCAGTGGTCAGTATGAGAGAATTGTACTCAAAGCACCAAATTTACCTGCATTAATACAAGATACACAAATTTGTACGGTCCTGTCAAACAGACAAAAACATGAACATGATGAATAGGACACGTAGCTTTGCATGGTTATACGACGTACAGCTGTTATCACTTAGGGTGTAGTCACTTTATTTCCGGCAATTTTGACAATAATGACTGTATTTTTAGTTATTTTTAGAGGACAATAAATATATACTGCTTTACAAGCTGCACAATAACTACTAAATTAGATCCAAGTTTCATTTCTATAGTATCGTCCGTTGAGAAGAAATAGTAAAATGGTTGCTGAAATTTGAGGGGTGTACTCATGTATGTGAGATACTATACATATAAATATACATATGCATTACAGTACAGAGAAAAATGCATTTTCCACATGAAGTTGGGGTCCGCATGAGACATGAGATGGCAGTCCTGGAACAGATAGACTTAAGAACTTTGCCCCAGACCAGTTTGGTGGAGTTCATCCTTAAACCTTAAACTTTAAACCATCAGGGGTAGAGGCTAAATCGAATTTTTGAATGTTAGACAGGTTGAAATCATGTAACAACATTTTCTTTTACAGTGAAGGTGATTGGTGGGAAGCACGCTCTTTGGACACAGGGAAGTCTGGATTCATTCCTAGTAACTATGTGGCCCCTGTGGATTCCATACAGGCGGAGGAGTGAGTAACATACTGTATATACACTCAGTTTTCCACTAACTTATAGCTACACTTATTGTCTATTTTATCTTATATCATAGATATTATATTAGTTATACATACACTGGCTCTGGGCATCTGTTACAATTCAGCATATTTCTTAGCTCCTTTCAGAAATAGAAAGAGAACATGACAGGGCCAGCAGATATTATTTAGAGAGAGACATTAGTTTCATTTAGTTAAAAAAAAAAAAAAAATCTATATATACAGTAACCCCTCGTTTATCGCGGTGGTTACATTCTAAAACCGCCCGCGATAAATGAAAAACCACGATAAACGGACATCATTATTAGAATTAATAATTATATTTTTATTAATAAATGTCATTATTTAAACATAAAACTCCATAAAAACAATTCCCTATAAGTTTTTTGGTCTATCATGCTATTTGCGAGAGACTGGGAAAATCAACGAAACAGTTTAGTTATGTGCAAATGCAATTCGCTATAAACCAGGGGTGCGGTAAAGCAGGGGATTACTGTGTGTGTGTGTATATATATATATATATATATATATATATATATATATATATATATATATATATATATATATATTACACATAGTATAGGTGTGTGGTTATATATTTAAAAGAGGATATATTTTTGTAGGTGGTATTTTGGGAAGATGGGCCGTAAGGATGCAGAACGGCAACTTCTGGGCCAGAACAGCCCTAGAGGGACCTTCTTAATAAGAGAGAGTGAGACGACTAAAGGTAGGTGACATCTCTCACTTCTATTTTTTTCCCCACTTTCTGCTCTTAACGCCTCTTTCAATTGGTACATATTTCTTTTATTTTGTTTTCTCTGACTGTTTCTCTGTCCCTCAGGAGCATACTCTCTGTCTATCAGAGACTGGGATGAAGCAAAGGGTGACCATGTAAAGCATTATAAAATCAGGAAGCTTGATAATGGTGGATATTACATCACAACCCGAAGCCAGTTTGAAACTGTGCAGCAACTGGTGCAACATTATTCAGGTCAGCTGAAACACAGCAGTTCTTCCTGCACACATACACAATGAAACACATGGTGCCAATAGTGTGTGTTCTGTAGTAGTGATCGCAGTTGTCACTACACATTTTTATATATTTACTGAATGTTACTTGCTTTCTATAATGTATAGGAGTTTCTAATAACTTCTGATGACATGATAAACTGTAAACTGAAGGGTAATGTTTGTAGGTTTATGAAAAAATAAACTCAATATACACCCAGTCCCTTTATTAGAAGCAGCTAAGCCTGTTTATTTAAGTGATTACCCAATCAGCCAATCATGTGGCGGCAATGCAGTGCCTACAGTGATGCAGTTAAAAGTCAGTTAACATTAGAAAAGAGAGAAATGTAATCTCAGTGACCATCACCTTTGCATGGTTGTTGGTGACAGACAGGCTGGATTGAGTATTTAGGAAACTGCTGGTCGTCTGGGGTTTTCACACAGGGGTTTTCACACACCCATCACTAGAGATTACAAAATGGTGCGGAAAAACAAAAGGCATCCATTGAGTGGCTGTTTTGTGGGTGAAAAACTCTTTTTGGCTGTTTTGTGTGTGGAAAACTCTGTTGATGTATTGGATAAATAACATAAACTAGTCATTCACCTCTGATCTCTGTTTCCACGTACAGAACTCACACTCGCAATTACATGTACGGGTGTTTCTGATAAAGTAGTCAATGAGTGTATATTTAACTTGGGGTACTTGGGTTAACACCAGATTTAGTGACTTACGTGTTTAAAGACTGATGCGCTTGATATAACTGTATGCAAACAGTGATGACCTATGTCAGTCTCACATTTCACTTTTTTCCCCAGTTTTCTTCCTTTGTCCTGCTTGATAAAGAACTAGTTGAACTAGTTGTCTACATACTCTTTGTTTCTAGTTTCCTCTTTCTCTTGATTTAATGTGTTTCTGACATGTTTGCTTTCAGGGTTGAGCTTAGTAAGATATTAAAATCTTGCTTGCAGACATGAAAATACACTCATTTAGCAGAGCGTATATGTCCATACAAGTGTGAAACTCAAGATACAGCAAAACCAAGGCTCTATTCCTGTCTGCCATGATACAACAGATATGTTCTCTATTTGTGTTTGTATGTATCTATGCTAAGTTTTACTTCCTTTCAGTGAGCGTTGCTCTGTGACTGTGTGTGTCTGTTATAGCCCATTTCAGCAAATACTTTGTGTTGTATGTAACTTCTTCAGATGACATTTCGTTCCCCTTGTTGCTTTTTTTCTGCGTATCTCTTTTGAATGTCTTTTGTGTGTGTATATAAATGTCACCCTTTCTGTATGTTCTTCGACTCAGATCGTGCAGCAGGGCTTTGCTGCCGTTTGATGGGCAGCTGTAGGCGGGGTATGCCTAAACTTGCTGACCTGTCAGTGAAGACTAAGGATGTTTGGGAGATTCCAAGGGAGTCACTTCAGCTAATTAAGAAACTGGGCAACGGGCAATTTGGTGAAGTGTGGATGGGTAGGAACCCCACCAACTAGAGCAGGTTTAAGGGGAAGAATAAGGGCAACCACCACAGCTAGACAATGAGGTGTATTCTCATGCTTTCCTCTACAGTTGAAGGGCTGTGTTCTGAGGATCACCCAAAAGCTGTGCAGTTGCCATTGTCCTCCTCTGATTCCTGTGTCATTGCATGCGACACCATTTCACTCTTTCTCCATCTCCACCTCTTTCCCTTTCCCTTTTTGTTTTTTTTTTACACACTTTCTTAGGTAATCATGATGGTTTATGTTACTACTTGACCACTCCATGTCCAAATTCCACACCCCAGACCCTTGGTTTGGGCAAAGATGCCTGGGAGATACCCCGAGACACCCTGCAGCTCAAGAGGAAGTTGGGTCAGGGTTGCTTTGGTGACGTCTGGATGGGTGAGATAGTTACCCCAACATCAGTGTCTGGAGCCAGAGTCTGTCCCTGCTAGCTTCAACACTGCTGCCTGTGTCTGGTGGAGGCTGTATCTGTGTCATATGCCTTGCCTTATTATGCTGATCCATGTTAGTTTAAGAATAGAGCCAATTAAAAAAACAAATTATGTTCTTTAAACAAGGAAATGTCTTTGTAGCATATCTGCACTGCTCTTTTAATATGAAATCTACAGTTTTGCAAGAAAAGCTATAGATAACATGGAGAAGATGCTGCTTAGCAACCTATAGCAGTCTTTGTGTTGCACCAGTCTATTTATGTGATCCTCACCTGCTGAGCTCAATGTAAATTTTTTTTGTAAGGTAGGAGTGACATTTATTAAAACAGTCCTTATGGTCTAGTGGAATACCTTGATAATGTTACTATTACAATTCTGAATCTCAAACTAAAGGCACAAAATTCATGCAAATCTAAACTATTTCTCCAGTATTGTAGAGAAAGCCATACACATCCACAGAATTGCTTTTTTGCTATTGATCCTTGAAATGCACAAGAGTTGTCTTTACCATGTTATTGACAGATATTTGTGCGGAAAAAACCCCAATTACCTATGCTTTACATGCTGTTTGTCTGAAGTTGCATAGCTTCTGCTTGTTCCAGTGCATCTGTCTGTCCATTTTATTTAGCCATTCTAATATTCTGGTATCAGATATAAACTGACTTTCTGATATAACCTTCTATAGCCACTACTATAGTTATCTTTTACCCCTCATCCTTTTCCTCACTCCATCTCTTAACCCATAAACCTTTTGTCTCTGTCACACTGTTTCACACTACCTTTAAATGTCTCTAGGGATGTGGAATGGCACTACTAAAGTGGCAGTGAAGACTCTGAAGCCAGGCACAATGTCTCCAGAGGCCTTCTTAGATGAAGCCCAGATCATGAAGAGACTCCGCCATGATAAACTGGTGCAACTTTATGCCGTGGTGTCAGAAGAACCAATCTACATTATCACAGAGTTTATGAGCCAAGGTAAACCTGCACACACAAACACAAAAATAATGGGCACAACAGAGACTAATCTCATTCATACTTTATATTTGTGTTTAAGGAAGCCTCTTAGATTTCCTTAAAGATGGAGAAGGCAGAAATCTGAAGCTGCCTCAGCTTGTGGACATGGCTGCACAGGTAAAAACTTAATCCTTTTACATACATTTTGTGCCAGGCCTGGCTAATAACTTAATGACTATAATTCTCAAATCACGTCTGTGTGTACTACACAAGCATTGGACTTTTGTTTGTTTAAATATTACATAATGTATTATATTTATATAATGAAATTTTAAAACGCAATAATACGTATGTTTGTGTTCGTAAATACACTAATGCATTAATAAATCATTAGCTATTAGTCAAAAGAGCACTGATATGTCTATTACTGTTTGTGTATGGTGATACATGATGAAATTACTTGAAAACCATATTGGTAATGTAATGCCTATATTTTTTGTAGGGTTTCGAGGTATTTTGCACTGATAACATTAAAACATGTTTCTAACAGATTGCAGCTGGGATGGCTTACATTGAAAGGATGAACTACATCCACAGAGACCTAAGAGCTGCCAACATCCTGGTAGGAGATAGCTTGGTCTGTAAGATAGCCGACTTTGGCCTGGCCAGACTCATCGAAGACAATGAATACACCGCCAGACAAGGTCATTTGGTTCTCTACTCTACATATACCACCCAACAATCTACTGTTCTCACTGCATTGTTTTTTGGCACTTGTTTTTTCCTCTATTCTCAACTCAACTTCCACTCTTTTGATTTACTTTTACTTAGATGAGATCTGTGTTCCTTTTTGCTGTTGTATTTTATTGCACTTCTGTATTTTATTGTCCTATTTTTCTTTTTTCATTTGTTGTGTGTAACTAATGCTATTATTTGGTGCGAGTTACAGGAGCAAAATTTCCGATAAAGTGGACTGCCCCAGAGGCGGCTCTTTATGGCAAATTCACCATCAAATCAGATGTCTGGTCATTTGGAATTCTACTGACTGAACTCATTACAAAAGGCAGAGTGCCATACCCAGGTATAATCAGTGTGTGTATTTGTAATGGTGCATTTCAAATGGATCAAAATGCTGCTCGAGTCAGTTATTTGGCGTTTTCTCGTTTTGTTTGGAAGCCCCAATTTGCATTTTGTTTGCATTTGTTGATATTTGTACTTTTCTAAACTGACAACAATACATTTAAAGTATTATGCATATAAATAATAGAATATATGAATATATGAAAACTGAATTCCTCTAACAAAAACAAACAAACAAAAGCAATTCCACAATACTTACATTGGCTCTAAAATGTATAAATGTGAGATAAATAGCAGGAGTACCTGCAAAGCATGTCAGTGTTTTAATTGAAATTGTAAGTGGAGTCATAGAGAGCTCTATATTTTTACAGAATGCTCCTATAAAATAAGTTATACTCTATACAAAAAATGGATATTTAATTAATAGTTAATTTAACTTTGTGTGTGTATAGGGATGAATAACAGGGAGGTCCTGGAGCAGGTGGAGCGTGGTTATCGTATGCCATGTCCACAAAGCTGTCCGGCCTCTCTGCATGATTTAATGTTGCAATGTTGGAGGAAGGACGCAGACGAGCGCCACACCTTTGAGTACCTGCAGGGCTTTCTGGAGGATTACTTTACTGCCACTGAACCACAATACCAGCCGGGAGAGGACCTGTAATGCCATCATGTGCAAAGTGATTTGACTGTTCTTCCAGTGCATTTAATAGGTTTCTAAAGGGATTTTCAAGTGAGGCCCTCATACTAAGTCTTGAAATGAATGTATGTGGGGATGATGTGCGAACCTTCTTCATAGAAAGTCTTTACTGAAAAATTTTAAGTAATTTTAAAGCAAAGAAGCAGTTCCTTCTGAAGTATTACATTAAAAGCATTGACACGTTTTAAAGCATATGAATACTGTGTAAGCTGAATTTGCACAGTGTTCTTGTAATGAGGAGTTCACTCAGCAAAGAAGTCAAACAAGACTTTTACAGGACTTTGGCTGCGGTAAGCATATAGGTCAGAACAAATAATCTACATGGACATATTTTTATAATGTCTTCCTAATTTCTTTAGACTGATTTTTTGCTCAGATATTTTATTGCTTTATCATTAGCCTTCTTTGAGCTACATGATTTTCATAGCTTTATCAACTTGGTAAACATAGGCTGGGAATTAGCACTGCTGTACACTGCTGAAGTTTTGCATTGGGTTAGCATTGACATGACTTTAAGGTATACCGATTATTCAGTATATCAGACACAACAGCTTTAACATCATCTTTACAATTTTATCTAACTTTGATAGTATTTTTATGTTAAAATATACCACTGATAAAAATAAAAACATAAGTGCCTATCAAACTGGAGCTTTCAAGTACTGTCAGTATTTTGTGCTTTGGATTTCTCCATCCTCAACCACATAAAGACTTCATTCATCTCACAAACACACACTGAGTGAGTGAGTGAGAGAGAGAGAGAGAGACAGAGAGAGACAGAGAGAGAGAGAGAATTATAATTTCTCAAGACTTAATGACATTTGTGTTAAAACATGGTGAATTAACAAATTGTCAGTAAACTTTAACAGTCAACATTTCTCTACAGAATATTTGTTCTTTAACTATTGGATTGACCAGATCTTGCATATATGACTTCCTGTTTAAAGGGGCACCATAGGCAATGTATTCCAAACCTCTACAAGACAAGACAAAAAAAAGCTATTTACTATTTTCACAATTTCAAGTAGTTACATAAACTACTTACAATACTAAACTAACACTAAGACTGAGAACTGTTATAGACCTGTGCACAAACAATCTGTCAGAGAAGTGTAAAGAAAAAATCTGGAAAAAACATTACTCTGTTTTGTAGCTTTTGTTTTGGAACTGGACAGTTGAGAGGAAAACAGTACATGTTGGTTTGTGTTAGGAGGCTACATGTAATCCAGAACACAACCTTGATCTGAGTGGTATTAGGCATTAGACCAGTGAGTCTCAGTAAATAATGTATAGCAAAAAATATAAACCTCAGGTAAAATACAAGCAGACAATCTTATAGTAAGTAAATGCTTCACAGTTTCACTCCAGATCCATATAAAATGCCTTACATTCCAAAGTAATGGTCATGCATGTGTACTAAGCTAAACTCAGTTGAACTGCTAAAAACACCTGGATTAAGCTGAAGTGGACTCCAGAGAAATCCACAGATATTCTGTGTGAAGAAATTGATAGATCCTTGGCTATGATTTTCACCAACATCAAACAAGAACATTCAGTATACTTTCTGAATATATTCAACATTCTTTTTTTTTTTTTTCTTTTACTAATTTTTTGCATCTTTTTGGCATTACACGGTTTAATTGCATGACAAAAGAAAGAAAGAAAGAAAGAAAGAAAGAAAGAAAAGAAAGAAAGAAAGAAAGAAAGAAAACTATCATTTTATAAGTCGGTACAATGTGTGCATAACCTTCATTTGTTAAGGCTGTTTATTTGAAATAAACCTTTTTACAAAATATTGCCAAAAACATGTAATACAATATGAATGCATTAGCCAAAACTATATTAAAGTACTATTATCAGTGTTGTTGATTTCCTAAACTCAGTTATGTTATATTCCAGATTTATGGAGAACATCATGTCACATACTGTAGATGATATATGATTATATGACTTGTTAGTAATGGGCATTACGGACAGGTTTAACGCACAGTTGCTCTCAGATGCTCATGAACACAAAACAACAGCAGCAACAGCAACATGAAATGATGCACAGCACTAAGAGGCGTGATTATACAACCCATGGGTCATTTTTGCATTTACCCAAACAAGCCACAAGATGGCAGTCAGAGATGAAATGCCAGATGCAGGC
Source organism: Silurus meridionalis (assembly GCF_014805685.1). NCBI lineage: Eukaryota > Metazoa > Chordata > Actinopteri > Siluriformes > Siluridae > Silurus > Silurus meridionalis. Next base: position 11,079,301 of record NC_060905.1, on the reverse strand, counting down.
TATATGTTTGAATAGGATGTTGAACTTTTTGTTTTATGTAAATATGTAGTTAATATTCCTCTGATGATCTTGCTTATATTTCAAGCATATTAAATATTGCTAGAGACTTAAGTTAGTTCCAGGAAGATGATGTAGCCTAGTACTGCGTGCATACTTGATTTAATTTTTATTGCATATTACATTTAAACTAAGTTTCTGAGGAATCTATATAAAATGCTTTGCGATTGGAAACGCCCAACTGCAACATCTCGAACCTTAAATAATTCCCTAAAAGATTAGCTCCTAAGATTTTCCTTTTCTGTGGACCATTGTTTTTCTCCAAACCTTTATAATACCGCATTGTAACCATGTCCCAGGTGCCAATACAATTAATGTGCCCCATGAATGTTTAATGCCCTTTTTTAGACAATTCTCGTTTCCTAGAGTCTTCCTAGACAGGGTTTCTGGAAATCTTTCCAGTTTTCATTCTGTGTACACACACATGAATATTACAGAGGCAAACAGAAAGCAAGAACTTCAATACCCAGAGTCCCCCAGCAGGGACAAGCTTGCTCTACGAGTCTACGGAAGCCCAGGAGCTGCTGTTAGGCACGTTTGCACTTCGCGCTGGCGAGGTAGCGTGGAGCCAGTGGGTTTGCAGAGGAAAGAGGAACGGCGCAGGAACGCGCTCACTGCTATCTGACTCGCGTCTCCATCCCCGGACGCATCGGCGTCAGACCTGCAGCGCACGATTTGACACGTTTTGACATTTCTGAACATTTTCATTCAATCGTAGGGGCCACCTTAGGCGCTTTTCTACGTGGTTTCCTTTTTTCCCCTTCATTCTTTTCTTTTTTTGCATTTAGAGTTTTATTTCATTTTCACCAGATGTTGACAGAAAGGACGGCAGGACGCAGGACGGCAGACAGCCGACTGGGAGATGCCAGGAAGCGGCCGGGCAGTGGAGCGCGTTGTGCGCGCGGGCACCTGTGAGGCTGAAGCGGACGCTGCGTGTCCTGGTGTTCTGGCGTTGATCGGTGTGACTGGTGTCGGTGCGCGCGTGAGGAGCTCGGCGGCGGCGCCGCTGCTGCAGCAGCGTGGAGCGTAAAGCGCGTTTCGCCTCCTGGTGAGTGCGCGGCGTCGGGCTTCACGGTCCGCATTTTTTGCATAAACCAAGTCTTGCACCGAGCCGCACAAAATTTATTGTATTATTTGTAAAAAAAAAAATAAAAAAATTTGGTTACATTTCCATTAACCTCATCGCTGCCATTCATAGGTCAGCTGCGCACACGTGCTCAGGTAGCGCTTCATCCATTCCGCCCCGCTCCTCAGCCTAGTCATTCACATTGTGGATTCCCGAAGCCTCACGTCTATCATAGGTGCATGCCTGTGTTGCGTTTTCAGCGACCGCACGAGTGTTATAGGGTGTTAAAAACGTGTTTTCAGATAAAGAACAATTGTTACATGCATTCTGATACACGGATGATTGCTGAGGGGAAAATCTCAAAAATATGTCGTTTTTGGGGTTGAGTGACGGCGACGCGCGCGTCTGGTGCTGTTGTGGATGTGATTACGGATAGACGATATAGTGCACACACACACACACTCGCCCGCCCGCCTGCTCTCAAGCCCGCCTATGGTTCTCTTGATTAGTCTAGCTAATTTTGCCCCCCCGCCGCATCTCTCTCTCTCTCTCTCTCTCTCTCTCTCTCTCTCTCTCTCTCTCTCGATCTTTCAATCCGGCTATGCAGTACATCCGCAGATGCCAATTAAAGTTCACAATCGTCTGATTCTTTTCTTTTTTTTTTATTTGCCACAACAGACCACTGTTTCACATACAAAAACCACATTTTAATATCATGAATAGATTGTCCCAATAGTTAGTTCTTACAGGTGCATACAGGTGTAGGTAAGGGTACCTTAAATGTGGACAAAGGCTGCAAACCAAATGATGGTCCCTTATAGTTTGCTCCAGGGAGCTTAGTGTCCTGGGAAAACCTGTCAGGGTTTACAGCATTTCTCCTGCCACAGCTGCTTAGGTGGCATGCTATTTGGACACTCTGCATAGGGTATAGTGTGGTGTGGTGTGGTAGTGTGCTTGACTCAGGTTAAGTCATCTAGCGAAAAGTGCATGCACAATTTTTATACTCTAACACATGTTGATTATGTACTGGTTAAGAATTTTAGATCACAATAATGATACATGGAAAAATATCACAAGTCAAGAGACTGATTATTTATTCATTTATTAGCACATTGATTGATATATAACACCAAATATTTGCACCATGACATGACAACCAGTTTGGTGGTTGCTGTACGTCAGCACATGTTTTGTAAGGGTATGAAGTGCGTGTGCATGCATGTGTGTGTGTGTGTGGGTGTGTTTGTGTGTGTGTGTGTGTGCGTCCTTTAGACAGCTCTGGTCACCATGGCGACCTTTATTAAAGAAAATTTAGAAGGCCACGCCAGCTGGAGACTTCTGATTGGCAGAGACGAGAGATCCAGCATGACCTTGGTGGTAGCTGTCAAAATACTCATGTCTCTGCCATCTTACATACAGTGCAATAATCCTACATGCTCCAGAATAACTCAAGATGCTTCAGATGTAAGCAGTATGACTGCATACATAACCTCACACAATCTCACACATTCCATGAGACTACACTCCCTATCCTGCTCCTCTTACTCTTTTTGCTCTTCTCTTTTATTCACTTTCTCTCTCTTTATGTCTCTCCTGCTACCTCGCTTACTCTTTGCCAATGTTTCTCTCCCTCTCTCTCTCTCTCCATCTGTCTGGCTGCCTGGCTGACAGAGTTGGTTTTAGGAGAGTTTTCACCTTTGACTCTGGCTTAGGACAGAGTGTGTAGTGTGTGCATACATGTGCATGTGTGCCTCTGTATATGTATGTGTGTGTATGAGGAAGAGATAAAGAGAGTGAGAGAGAGATAGTGTGTGTGTGTGTGTGTGTGTGTGTGTGTGAGAGAGAGAGAGAGAGAGAGAGAGAGAAAGAGAGGAAGGTTGGGTGGGTGTAATGGGATTTGGGGCATGCAGCAAAGCTGACTTGATCTACATCACTGTGTGTGTGTGTGTGTGTGTGTGTGTGTGTGTGTGTGTGTGTGTGTGTGTGTGTGTGTGTGTGTGTAATTTTGTCTGCAGGACACTGAGCCAGGGTTTGTGGGAGGGAGGTATGGATGAGGGAAAGTGAGAGTCTGCATATGTGTCTAGGGGTTCTGTATATCTGAGTGTTCTGCATGCCTCTATACACTGAGCCAACTCTAATGAGAGACTGAACCAACTCAATTATTTAGGGGGAGCTTTGTGAGTCAGAAGATGCAGAGACAGTAGTACACACTATAGTGCAACAGATTGCAGGTCATGTGTATTAATGTTGCTAAAATACCAGATCCTTTGTGTCCATCAAATATAAAGAGATACTGTTTAGGTTGATCTGGTCTGACATGTTGCTAACTGGTAATACTGTAAGGTGAGAGCATCATATCATCTGATTCTATTGATAAAAATGACTTACATAATGACAGTTTCATTGGCATGATACTGCATTGATTCTTGATGCTTATTAGCTGAGATAGCACATAAATGTTAGGAGGAGGTATTTAAATTTCTTGAAACATTGATCTGGAAGTTTTAATGTGTTTCATGTAATATGTTAGAATAGATTGACCAAGTTGTATATGTAACCTATTATAAAGAGCATGCAAAGTCGCTCTGATTCTTTCTTTTTTTTTTATAGAGGATTCACATGTCTCCTCCAAACCACAAACTCTGACAAAAATCCTTTCCATCAGACATTGGAACAGGCACTGTGGACTAAAACAAATCCGAATCTGTTCATACAGTCTCAAAACAGGTTTTACTGAATAATTATCGGTTCTTTGAATTTTAAAATGGTCCTTTTTAATTTAGAAACACTCAGTTGTAGGGTTCTACATGGAACTTTTCAGGGTACTCCCAAAGGACCTCCTGAAAAATAAGTCTTTATATTTTGTGGGGTGGTGGCATCTGCAGCTGAGCTTCTGTTCCAAAGTTTTGCCAAGTTTAAACAGTAAAAGAAAATGATCTGTCTTGTAGAAATCCTAAAAACTATGTAAAATGATCAGGGAGAAGAGAGTACACTACCCATAGTGCATGGTTGATGTTAGACACTGTGTGTAATAATTAGATTTCCAAAACAACAACAGCACAATTAAAAGACGTAGAAATGTATTGTGTCTCTATCTTAGCAGCTACAATAAAGCAGAATATAGTATTGTATCTTATATCACATAGCACAGTGACATATACATCACCATTATTTTACATAAATCTCCAACATTCTTATTTGCATTCCATGTTCTTTAATTCACCAACTTTTGGGCTTAGTCAACTGTGAAACATTTTTGCAATAATTAGGTGTTTTTTATCCATCCAAAAATCCTGCCTGTCCCATTTAGGGTAAAAAAAACAACACCTTATATATATATATATATATATATATATATATATATATATATATATATATATATATATATATATATGTATGTGTGTACACACACACATACAGTATATATAAAAGAGGTACAATGAGGATCTAACAAAACAAACTTATTAAGCTTTCAAATCTGAATTTCTTTAATGGAATTTGGTTTTATGTGACGTGAAATGGGACAGCCAGCTAAACATCATTCATGGTTTTCTACTGTAATGCCCACTATAATACAAACTTTTACTAGGTATTTAATTCTATAATATATTGTAAAAGATATTGGGATCAATTATTTTGCCATGCTATACAGTGCAGTTGTATGCAGTTTGAGATGCAAACCTACTGGTCACTTTTCTCAGAGTGAACTTGCCATGCCTCTGCAATGATTGTGTTTGCCTAATCAATAATTGTCAATATTTTTAGCTCATAATGTATCACTGTCCTGTAGATTTAGTACCCTGGAAAGAAGTATAAGCAAATTTAAAGCACACATCTGCAATCACATTAAGGGTTATTTAATGATCAAAATAATGATCAAATATGGGATTGCATATTTGTTACCTTACTGTATTATGATGATGCAATTCCATGAAAAACAATAGAATAACTTTTAATAACAGTAACAATTTATCTTAACAAAAGGTTTCTGCACATCATAGCACCACTTGCAGTAGTTCTGAACCCTTCCTCCACCACCCCCACCCACACACACATTTTACTTTCATTCACACCTCAAGGCAATTTATCTAAGCCAATCCATCTACAGGTATGTTTTTGGTCATTTGAAGGAAACCAGAGAACACATAAAAACCATGTAGACATGGGGTGAACATTCATAGAAATTCCACCTGGGTTTAGGATTAAGGTTGAGCTGAGAACTTGAGGTTGAGGTGACAATTCCACCCACTGCGTCACCACTTTGTCCACCAGAACAGATGCACCTATTCCATCAGCCATCATTCTTCCACTGTCCATTATTATTTTGAAGTAATAAAAGTATAATATGTTGCTCATAAAAAAAAAAAAAGAGTAAGCTGTAGTTCTGGATTTGGGTTTTCTGATTGTGTTAAAGTTTGAATGTCAGATAAATAATAAAAGTGGACAGAAATAGATGTAAATGAATGAATGAATAAATAAATAAATAAATAAATAAATAAATAAATAAATAAATAAATAAAACAATTTGCTTATCCAAAAGCTTGAACTGTAGAGTAGGTGAGCACAACATAATGTAATGCCAGTTATTGTCTTTATAAAAGACCCTTCAGTTGATATGTTCAGGAAATCCTAAATTTATTTTGGATATTTATTAGAATATTTTCTTTTACATTTGATCAGAAATTAGCTATCTTTTTCGTATGTTAATTATGTAGCCTGCATGCAGTGGCCAAGACTTTATATTTCTTTGACAGAATCCTGAATGAGAACACAGAAACATAGGCTTTAGGAAATGTTTTATGCTCACTGGAGTGTTACATAAAGACAACACAGGTGAGTATGTGTAAGGAGTATGCAAAGTACTGGAGTGTAAAAAACAAAGAGATATTAAGGAGTTTTATAGCATCAGTCTATATGTTTTCTGCTCGGATGTCAACCTTGACTTTGCTTAGCCTCTCTCTTTCTCTGTCTCTGTCTCTTTCTTTCTCTCTCTCTCTCTCTCTCTCACTCTCTCTCTCTCTCTCTCAGGTAACAAACTGGCAGGATAGCATTGCCATGGAAACATGCGATTTGTGAGTGAGAAGAGAATCAGTTGAGAGAATCTAGAAAAAGGTAAGTGTGAGGTTTTTTTTGTTATGCTGCATATGTTAGCACACATTTTGAGTGGGAAGTATGTGTGTGTGTGTTGTGAGGAATATATTCCTCCCTCTGGATGTAATGAAATATGTCAGCGCATGACATGCTAAGCAGCCTGTGCAGATACCTGCATGCTTCATTTTCAAATATTAGCTCCACTCTCCTCCAAACAAAAAGAGACGTAGCCTTCGGCCCACAGTTCCTCCTCCCCCGTTTCCACGTCATCCTCACAGTCTTTTGGCAAACAGGAGATCCAACTTTTGTTAATACAATTCGCACTTCGTTTCAGGGTGACTCATTCATTCTGACTCAGTTGCTCGACCATTCATTCATTGAGATTTTATGGTGTGATTTGTGAAATTATATCGGCAGAAAAAAGTTGTAATGATACATAGGAATACAGGGCTCAAAAGATTTCTGTATAATCTAATTGGAATTGGAATCTAAGGAGGTTTTTTTCCCCTGTTAGAAGTAATGGTATGTAAATGTCACATTTTGATTGTAACATTCAGATTGATAAAATCTGCAAAGGCATTTGAAACTTATATTTAACGTTTGATATTCATACATTATTATGAATCCCGATTTACATCTTCAAATTCTTAAAAATGTATTTACAAATAACAATTCTAACGCTACATTTACACATCACAAGGGAAACTGATATTATTACTCTATTATTGAAGTTTTTGACTAAGACATCTTACTCATAACATTTTGAGGTGCATAATCAATGGGGATGATTGCATAAAGCTTGAGGTGGAGCTGAAATAAAGAGTTCCTTGAGCTGCAGAAACAAATAGTCAAAACCCAGCATGTAAAATGCCTATCTCTATCATCTCCAAACCAACAAAGTGAAATGTAGTGCAAAATAAAAGTGTGATTAATAACACAAAAAGCTCATATTTACAAAGCTGGAGAACAGGAGATGAAATGAGAGGAGAAGAGAAGAAAGAGAGAGAAGAGAGGATATGAGAAGGATGTATATGAAGTGAGAGATGTGAAAGGAAGTTGCCAGTAGAAAAGACTAAGACATCTCCATCTCAAGTAGAAAGATGATGCCTGTGTTTTCTCAAATCCATGTTTAGCTAAATTGCTTGCCTCAGTGAATTATTTTTCTAAATTTTTTTTCCATGCTTATCTGCTCAGATTTGGCACTGGCCATTAATACACTCCGAGCTGAAACATTACCAGGCACAGACAGTTCGTTTTTAAGTGGACCACAGACACTAGAGGACACTCACGTAAAGCCGAGTGTGTCATACAAAGCAGGATTCACATTCTTGGCTCTTGTTCACTGAACATTCCTTAGTGGTGTCAGTGTTACTCTCTTCATCACTTTCATAAATATTTCATGATACAATCAAGTTTGTGTAAATACCAATTGTTTTATGTGTGCAAAAGTTGCACAGGTGTTATATGCACTTTCATTTATGTGCTAGTAATATGCAATAAAAAAAAACAACATTTATAAATGAGATGAAATGTCTAACAAATAGGGAGTATTGATTTTGCAATTGATATGGACATTCATGCTAGTGAACATATCTCTACAAATATGTGCAAATATAAAATATACCTATTTTCTTTATCAATAACTATTAGTTTTACAAAAATAGGTTGAAAATATATTAAAGAACATTAAGTAATATCACAAAACAAAATTAAGGAACCCAAACTGTAATTGGATTTGCAATGAGAACAATACATTCTTTTTTCAAACAGCATGAGAGTCTGTCAATAGTTAATAGTGCTACTTAAGCAGTTAAAAGCAACCTGCTATCATGAAGCTGCAAGAAAAAAGTGATTAATTAAAGCAAAATCACGCCACTTCAATTAGTCTAGCGAGGTGCCTGTGAAAAAATATGGAGGAAAAAAAAAAGTCAAATGGTTGTAGACCTGATGCTAGCTATAAGCCTGAACTAAACTTGGCTGGTCCCCCAAGTAATGAGAACAAGATGACTCACTCATTTTAAAGTAAATGGGAGCAAGACATTTTTTTATTGCTTTCTGGTGTGAGCTGGACTTTTTCAACAATTGTTAAATCTACTTGTGGTTCAGTTCGAAATAATATATATTTATTTTCAGTGAATTCAGTAAGAGTTTATCCCTGTAGGGATGGTGGAGGAATTCACCCTCAAAAGAAATGCAGTCCGATGCAGGGCACCATGCAATCACACATATTCAGTCAAACCAAGGGCCAGTTTAGTGTACCATGATTTTGGACCATCAAAGGACACCAGGGAACCTGCAGGAAAAACTTTGAGTAGTTTTGGGTATGTTTATAAAACATATATTTTTTTCAATGACCTGCATTATTTTAGGTATTACTCTGCAGTGATATTGTCACTATGTTGTCCTGATACTGTGGGTAATCACATGTTTACTCTGCCATTTAATGATAGCCATGTTTATTAAACTCAGAATGATAACACTATGCTTTTTATTATAGGTCACTATGTTTATTACAAGTCATATTTAATATACTTTTTGGCTATGTGCAAACTATTTTGACTCGGAGTCATTCCTAACATTTTGAATCTAAATTTGAATTAGAATCGTGAAAACGATGAGCAGTGTGTTGTATTTGCACATATTTAAAGTTGTTGACTGGATACTCTTATTCTGATCAAATAACAGAGAGGCGGTGTGTCAATAGAAAACCATTAAATGAAAATAATTATTGTGTGATATATATATATATATATATATATATATATATATATATATATATATATATATATATATATATATATATATATGAACCTGGAATTATCAGTGATTGTTTTGTCAGATAACTTTACAATAAAAAATTAGGTAGGTTTCAGAAAATGTTGTGTTAATTAAATTCAGTGTGTAATTGAATGGCATAAGGGTCAGAGTAATAAAACAAACACAAGACAGGCGCTAGAAATTTGTGGGCCATTGACTGGTTAAATTAATTGATCACAGATTCATCAAGTTATCCCTGCAACCAGACAACCACCATTTTAAAAGAACACCCATGTGGACACCTAATTATCATACTAGTATGTGCTTTTGAACATCCAATTACAGAGTTTTTCACACCAATGCTGCTATAACAACTTTCACTCTTGTATCAAAGCTGATATGTGACGATTCAGCCACAACAGCATCAATCAGGTCAGAAGTTGGTGTTCGAATTCCTCCCAAAGGTGTTCAGTGAGTTTGAGGTCAGGGATCTGAGGTCACTTAAGTCCTTCTCCTCTAACCAATGTCAAAGCATGTCTTCTTAGAGCTCACTTTGTACACAGGGGAACAGATTTGGGGGGTTTAGTTCCAGTGAAGAGAAACTGTAATGCTTCAATGCATAAAGACATTCTGTACAATTGGGCACGTAGATATTAATGGCAATAGATTGCAGAAGATCTGCATATGGATGTGATGGGCAGGTGCCAACATACTTTTGGCCATGCAGTGCACTTAACAATTTTTTTGTCCAGAAGAATTCTTCATTTTCGCTATGTTCAGAGACCCATAACAATTCAAAATAAGCCTTTGAGTAAAACCCCAGCCGAAATCTAGAATCGTTCACTATCCAGAAACCTTTGAGGAATTTCTTTTTCTATAAATGCACAGTATTACATAGTTATTGCACAATAGTGTAAATATTGCAGAATATTACTTAATGTAGTGGCATAATTTAATGTGCTTTGTGGTGTAAGATATCTAGCTAGAGTCTCCTGCCAGACTTTATCTAATAACACTCCCATCAAGTATCATAAATAACCTGGAAAAGTGATGAATATCCTGAAAAGTTGCACTTGAGCAGCTGCTTTATGTCTATTACAAGAGTAAAAGATAAATCAGTCCTTGAAGCTTCTTAATTGTTGCGGCTGTTGTTAGGTAGCATTGCCTGCGATTTGATGTCACCTTGCAGCCTATTGAGAATCACTTGTTCTTTAATGAGAACCGTTAGGTGATAGAAAACAGTCATGAGTATCGATAGTTCTGGATTTTTATTAGTAACCAGACCATGTTATACTGCATTGCTACTGGAAAATCCAGCACTTCAGCACACACTCACACTCACACACACCTTTCCCAATATCTTCTAGTACTCTTTTATGTGTAAGCTTACAGCTGCTTGTCCCACTATCAAAACATTTTATCATGCAGCAATCATCATTTCTTTCTTTTTCATGAGTTCTGTGCAACCAGGTGTGTGTGTGTATGTGTGTGTGTGTGTGTGTGTGTGTGTGTGTGTGTGTGTGTGTGTGTGTGTGCACGCAAGACATAAGCCAAGCCCAAATCACATCATTTGTTTATTTGTTATTGCTATTATTATTATCTAAGAATAAGTTACTGTACAAGGAAGAGGTTGAGGTGAGGAGGGTTATGAATTCTGCTCCTCTCTCTCTTTTTGTTTACAGCTTTTTTTCTTACTGTTGCTTTTTGCTCTGTCGATCCATCTCACTCTACTTTTTCTCCCATCTCCTGTCTTTATCCTACCTTTAGTCTCTCTTGCGGACTCTATCGCCCTCCCCCCATCCACCGTCCTCTAGTTCCTCTATCTTTCTCTTTTAGTCTCTCACTACTCTGTATTTCTCCCCTGGCTCTCTCTCTCTCACTCTGTCTCTCTGTCTCTCCCTCGCTCGCTCTCGTCCACGCTCTCTCTGTCTGCTGGAAGTTAATGAGCCCAGCTCCCCCTGGGGAACACACACTTCCTTTGCCAGAAAGGGAGTGATAGAGAGACAGAAAGCTTAACTCTGAGCTGTGAGAGAGAGTGTTGGTGTGTGTGTGTGTGTGTGTGTGTGTGTGTGTGTGTGTGTGTGTGTGTGTGTGAGTGTGCATAAGTGTGTTTGTGAGTGAGTGAGTGAGTGTGTGAGTGAGCGAGCGAGCGAGTGAGTGAGTGAGTGAGTGAGACACATTGCAGAAGAAGATAGTGGGGGAAGGGGAGGGGCGCAAAGGGGAGATAAGAGAGAAACACAGAGAGGAGAATCTACAGAAAGAATAGGTAAGAGTGAATGTGTGCGGTCACCATGCTAGAAAAAAAACACAAAAGTGTGCATCAGAAAGATGAATTAGTTCCCCAGAAACGACTTTTTTTCTTTTTTCTGACTAAAGAAAGAGTGAAAAAGAGAGTAAATAAGATGGAGAGAGAGGGAGAGAGTGAAGGTGATTCACAGAGCCGCTGCGGGGTTTTCATAACGGAGTGAAAGAAGATTCTCATGAAGACACGTCCGTCCGTATGTTTGCATGTGCGCAGGCTTGCATGAGAGCTGCTCTTACCTCTGTGTGTGCTCCTGAGATGGAATGCGCACAAGGCAGCCATTGTTGTTTAAACAGGCAGCCAGCAGCCCTTCTCCTTGGCAACGGGCTCTGCAGCAGTGTCTCCCACGGCAACAGTGGAACGGGGGTGCTCTGGGTTCAGGCTGTGTGTGTATGTGTGTGTGTGTGTGTGCGTGTGTGTGTGTGTGTGTGCAGTGGTCATGTCAGGAAGTCAGGGCCGCAGTGGAGAGGCCCCTCTCCAAAATGCTAGCCTCAAGGTCTCGCTCAATATGTGTGCATGCACGTGTCAGTGTGTTTTTCCGACACAGTGTGCACTGGGAGAGAGTCAGAGGGTGAATGAGACACAGAATGGGTAGAGACAGTACAAATTGTACTGTGAAAGGATGAGTGAGAATGTGGGTTGAAAATGGTTGTAAGAGAAGATGCAGTGGAAAGTAAGGTGTTTAATAAAACGAGGGAGGGATAATGAGAAAGATAGGAGCGAAGATCTATGTGATCTATCTCTATCGTATTTCATGCATGATTTCTGGCCAAGTTCATACAAGAAAGTCATATAGTTTAGGTGCAAATGTTAAAGCCAGCTCTAAACTTACTTGACATTTTGTAACATCATTTAAGTTATGCTGTTTTTTGAATTTGTAAGCTTTTGAGGTGCAGCTTTATCTTGTTATCCTTTGAATACTTCAAGACAAGTAAAACGCCCTTCTTTTTACACACTTATAGGAAAGTTCTACTAAAGATATTTATGTATAATGATTTTTTTAAGTGGTTCATTTTGTTACATTTTTTGAATAGGAAATGCTCTGTGCTTAGATTTAACATTATACCTCTAAGAGTTTTCACAGAATGCACAACATACATTTCTACACATTTATAAGCTGCTGCGTAGTAAAAAAAAATCTAAATAAAAAAATTAACTTAAATAAATAAAGGTCATTATTTATACAGTATGTAACCAAAAAGACAATTAAATCATATGTAAGTAAGTCTCTATCTCTATTTACAACTTTTTCTAACATTAGGCAATTATCAAAATGACACTTTTTATAGCTTTACATATATTGCAGTCAATAAGACTTACTTAATTGGGTAAGCCATTAATTGTGATTGGCATTAAAAAGAAAATATAATAGATAAGCTTTATATGCTCTAAAAAGGTTTACATTAAGAAAGTGATGCATAGTAAGAGTAAAAGAAAGCAAGACAGGTCTCTCTCTCTCTCTCTCTCTCTCTCTCTCTCTCTCTCTCTCTCTCTCTCTCTCTCTGCCTGCTGTTGGATGTTTCTTTCCAGCTGGTGCTGTAGTCACATGACCCATGGAGGAGTGAAGGGTGGATTGGAGGGTCTCTGCAATTCTTAAAATAACCGCTACATGTACACTCTCACAGAAGTAATATTGCTGCAAAGAGAGAAACAGAAAGCAAGATGTAGTAAAAGTGATGTGTGTGTGTGTGTGTGTGTGTGTGTGTGTGTGTGTGTGTGTGTGTGTTGGCAGGAACTAGTGTTGAAGACAGGCTCTGATGATGAAGATTATTAGGAATTTCCTGCAGCTGGGGATGAAGGAGGAAGAAAGTAAGGGAGTGTGAGAGTGTTAGTTGGCTTGGGGGAGTGGGGTGGTGGGTGTAGGGGCCATGGAGAGGTGGGAAGAGGGAGTGGGTGAGTGAGGGAAAGAGAGAGCAGTATGAGAGACAAGCAATGAGACAGGGATAGGAAGAAGTGGAGCGCTTAAGAACGGTGAGGGAATGCTGAGTAGAAGAAGTGAAACCTGAAGAGGAGACACAGGGCAGACGAAGTGTGTTCATGTGTCTGTATACGTGTGTGTCCATATATATGTCTGTGTGTGTGTGTAGGTGATGACAGCTGTGTTTCTTCTGCAGAGTGTCACCGTGGCAATGTCTCTGTGGACTGTGTGACCCACTTCTACCTCTCTCTGTGTTTCCCTTTCTCCTTCCCCCTTTTTCTCTCCCACCTCACTCTCCATTCTGCATCTTTTCTTTTGCCCTCTCTCTCTTTCTCTCTCTCTCTCTCTCTCTCTCTCTCTCTCTCTCTGTATGTCTTGCTCACCCTCCCTCTCCTTCCATCCCCCCCATCACTTGCCCTCACACACTGTCAGGGCTGCTGCCTGTATCTTAGCAACAACTGCACTCTCGTTTGAACTGAGTGAGTGCTTTTCCCTAACACACCCACTGAAACACACGCACTTGTGTAAACACACAAATACACACATATGCACATATATACATGCACACACACACGAAGAATCATGCACTTTCACATTGCGCAAACACCCACACATACACTTGTGTAATTACACACACTCCAGAACCACCATCACTACTTAAGAGTCTCCACTTTTAAACAGGAATTCAACTCTTAATTTATCAGGAAAGGGTGAACTGAGAGCATCTGGCACAGTCTAAATACCAAAAAAGACAACTGGGACAAGACCTAGTACAATTTCTAGAAAATTAGCAGAGGGATTGTTTGTGAACAAATAAAAACTGAAAGAAAGTGATGTCTTGATTGTTTGATGCCACCATGTGATGTGACAGATTCAAAATGTTTGCATAATGCGGTGATATTTCAGTGACAAGTATCAGATATTGGGTATGTGTGTTATGCTATACAAAACATAGCTTTGCAGGCTAACATTATACTTCTACTGTTTTCTTTCAACTTATTTAGATGGCAGACTCTCTACATCAGCGGTCCCCAACCTTTTTGTATCTAAACACAATAACGTGCATATCGTATTACTAGTATGCATGTTATATAATTTAATTACAAATATAATAATTACATATATAATAAAATGTAACTCAACTCACCATAATGCAGAATCAGTGGGAGCTTATTTTTACCGATACAAAAACAAAACAAAACTATGACAAAACAAGCGCAGGAAATTGACATAAGCAGAAGTGGTCATTTCTTTAAGTTAAAAACCCGGCAGACTGTGCAAGTCAATAAAATGGAAATAAAATAAAGTTTTTATGCTATCTGGCCAGGTACCAAATGATCCATGCCCTGGTGGTTGGGGGCCCCTTATCTACATGGTTACTAAACAGATGTCTGTATGACTAGTCAGAAAACATAATATTGTTAGTTTGAAGAGCTATAAAGGTGATTGAAAATAAATTTCAATAAACCGTTATATTATATTCTGTGCAAAAGGGTTTTTTTGACCAGTGTGAATGTATGCAGTTTAAAGGCTATAGGTCTGAATAGAACTACTACTACTACTACTAATAATAATAATAATAATAATAATAATAATAATAATAATATTGCAAGTTTGAGTGAGAATAGATTATCAAATAGATAAGAATGAGAACTGGAATTTAGAGAACATGTAGGTTGTACGATGGTGTGTGTTTCTGTATGTGGTTTTCAGTGCTTTTGAGACAGTGTTTCGGTCCATCATCAGAACATTAGTCATATCTCAAGGTTTAATTTTCAAGTAGTTAAGCACTTCTTCATAAGCTTATTGCTGCATTGCAGATGTGGACAGATCGCTTCTGTAGGTTTATGACTACAGTTAATACGTGGTTGAATGTTTTCAGACGTCTATGAGTGCTTAAACGTTCTATAATCACTTTTAAAACATTACAGTAAAAACGGAACTGATGCTCTTACTGGCCAGTCATTGACTCTTGGTATTTGGTGCTTATGCCTCTGACAGCTCTGAACACAAGCAGGCTGGACAGAGTAGTGACAGAGAAGTATTGTTATTGGCTTACAGTCAGCAGATGTTTTTTTGTTACCCACAGAGCATTGTGGCAGATTCTAAAGAAAATGAGAGAAGAGGATAAGATAGCAGAGGAAAAAAACAAGAGAGAGCGAGAGAGATACAGAGAGAGAAACAGCTAAGAATGGAAGAAGAATAGCAGTAAGTAGAAAAAAGCTTGAACATGACAGTGCCGTTTCGATCGGTGAACATGTAAAATTATTAATTGCATTACTGGCAAATAAATGCCACAAATTCCTCTGTTTAAGTTGACGATACACACACGGAAAGACACACACTTTGTTTTTGAGTTATTCCAGCTCACTAGCATGCACTGGCAGAGAAATGTGTAGTGCGGCCAAAACTGAGTGAAAAGGGGAGGAGAAGCTTGAGACACACTATCTTTCTAAGGCTATGGGATGAAACGTGTGTGCGTGTGTGTGTGTGAGAGAGAGAAGAGAAGAGAAGAGAGAGAGAGAGAGAGAGAGAGAGAGGTATGTGTGTGACTATAATTAAAGTGGTGATCTGCAGTTGTACTCATTCCTGTCTTCAGACTGATGCTTAATTAATTAATAGCATTAATTAAAGAGAGAGAGAAAACACGAGAGAAACAGACAGACAGACAGAGAGAGAGAGAGAGAGAGAGAGAGAGAGAGCATGGTGATGTATGCAGCAGATCTTAGACCTGTTGGCTCTTCGAGTCTTCTAGTTGAGAAAAGTACACTCATGGAGTCTCAGTAGCACTCATGCATGATTTCATCTGGGTTCATCTCTAGAGAATACTTTTACTTGTTCTGAATTATGGAGGCTAATACAGGCTGCAGTCTGTTGAAGAAACAATATAGTTACATCTCTTTAGTTAAATAGTCTTTCAATGTTTGTAGATAGTTTGCTTCCCGGTTTCTGCTTTTCCTCAGTCTGTTTGTCTGTCTGCCAGTGCATCTTTTAGCACACAGGCATGGCAGGGTTTGTTCGGCCCAGAGCACCACAGCACATGTTTCTGCTCTACTCCTTTACTCGTCTCTCCCTGCTTCCCTTCCCCTTGCCAGTTAGTAATAAGAACCATGTGCAAAAGCAACAGTGATGGATGAAACTGTGTGTGTATTAGAGCTTGTGTGTGTGAGAAAAAGAAAGGAAGCGAGTGGGAGTGAGAGTGTGCATGGTATAGTCTTTGCAACTGTAGATGTCTGTTTGTCATTACAGACTTAGTAATTTTTGCTTTACCAAAAATATACAATACTTTGCAAGAGCTTTATGCACATTAAAAGAGTATTTTTACAATTTTAAATGAACTATGGGAAGAAAAGTTTCTAAATAGTGACACATTTAATATTTTGGGCAAGAACACAACATTACTGCATTAATACAGCCTTTGCCTTTGCTTGGAAGGTTGTTCTAGGCATCATTTTAGAGAATTGTTACAGTTCTTGATGTATTTCTTTCATAAACAATGTAAAATGGATTAAAAAAAATTTATTATTTCTTTTCACACAATGATGCACCAGGGAAAAAAAGTCATGTCAGAAAACACTTGCTTGTGGTAGGCATGCTTTTTTTTTTTTGCCTGTCTGCATATTGCCCTAAGAAAGTATGCAAAGGCACTCTGACTTCCTGGCCTTTTTCGTTCATAGATACAAGCACTGGTTTCTATGCAGCTTTCTCTTAGTAGAGGAACACTTCAGCCCTCTTGACACCACTCCTCTCATCCTACTGCTGCCCCCTGTTGATCAGTCTTTAAACTTCATTGTTTAACTTTTTCTGCATTGTCCAAGAAGCGTAGTGTGTGTGTGTGTGTGTGTGTGTGTGTGTGTGTGTGTGTGTGTGTGTGTGTTTGTGTTGGGGTGGATGTGGATGTGTGGGTGTTTAATAATTGTTTGAATTAAATACTATTTTAAGTTTGTTTTAAAACCAAAAATCAAAAATGAATTTTCTAAGGTTTGTTACTTAAAAAGGTATCATGAAAAAATATACTTCATATAATATCATTATTAATTATTTAATACATAGTCTGGTAACTGTAATGCAAGCTGTATTTCTATGGTTTTCCTAAGCAACTGCACTGGATAGGAAAACTGTAACCATGGTTACAGCTCCCCTCATATTCTATTGCCAGGGTTACAATGATTCTCTAAGTGTATCACTATGGTAACAGTTGTCCTTTTGTCCACAGGGATAACACAAAATATGACCATAGCAACGGAAATGGTAAGGACAATAGCAGTGATCATTAAAAAGAATAACCATAACATTTTAAAGTGCATCTTATTTATATTTACTCAACCATGTGTTCATTCTGTTTATATAATGTTTATACAATTTGTTTTACTCCACAGATAAACATTGGCGGATAATTTTCAAGGACTTTACTCGTGAAATCTGAAGCTCTTGTTTACTGCCAGTCTTGCACTCGTACTTGCCAAGCAAGGAACTGCAGGCTGAGAGAAAGGGACTTGCCTTTGGGTCAACTGCACATTAACAAAACATAAGCAGATATTTGCTATCTAAATTATATAAATTATATATGTGTACTTGTGATTTCAATCAATTTAAGAGGCAATGAGTCGACTGTCAGGCCGTCTGAGATCTGGAAGTATGCGTTTGGCTTGTGACGCACTAGCTGGAGAAGACTGCAGTGAAACTGAAGGCTCCTGGATGGGAGACATGGGGCCCGGAGTCACTTCTGCAGGGGCAAGTGGATCTGACCCAACTGCTTCACTGCACTATAGATTGTTTTCACCACCTTCACTTTCTAATGGTCTACGTAATCATAACGACCAGTTTCAGCGCAGAGCAAGGAGACGCAGACAGATGGACCATGTGGAGCAAATGCACATGCATGAACAAATTCACATTCCATCACACACACGCCAACAGATGCACGTACACCAACAACCAATTTCAGCCATACAAAGCACTCACACAGAACATGTGACCACACATCTACAATCCCAAATGCACATTCAAATAGATACCCATGTCCACACCGAGAGAGATGTAATGATGCACAAAAATACACATACAGAGATGGTCAGATCTTCAACTATGAAAGAGGACACCTCTCTTGTCCCAGAAGATCTGTCTATGACTCCAAAGACTGAAACATACACCTCCCTTGTTCATTCAGCCCATCCACTGCATACCAACCAACTCTCACAAAACTACTCAGCTCTTCAAACCAGCTCTGCATCTATAAGTAAGATTGATGCAGAGAACCCCTCTAATACCAGTAAACTGGAGAGAAATCCCTTAACTAACCCTGATTTAGACCATAGTTCTAGTGCAAGCCACAATCCTTTCAACACCCCTATAGAGGCTGAGAGGAAGTATACCCTTAGGAGTTCTGGTCGGCCACGTTTCCCCTGTCACCTTCGCAAGTCATCTCGTTTACGCAGAGCTGCAGAGGATAGTGTAATGAAAAGGGATTTAGAACAAAAAGAGATAGTGGAAGATAGGAACATCTGGAGAGCGGAAGAGAGTAGACAAAGAGAAGAGTGTCCTCTAGATGTTGCTATGGCCACTTCGTCCCTTGAAGTTTCCTCAGCTCCTACTAATTCGATTCATATGGTGCCAAATCATAGTATTGGAATACCATTTGGAAAGGCAGCAAGTGAAGACAGCTCTGTGATCCAGAATTCACAGAGAGCTAAGCAACGAGGTCGTTTTTTAGGTGTGAGAAAGATAGTGGTAAAAATTGCAAGAATCCCTGTGCATCTTAGTCGACGACAGAAAAGCTATAAGATTTCCTCCTTAGAGCCTGTGGCAGTCGGGTCACATGGGGAAGGTTGTACTACAGGAGACCCACCAGAAGGGGGACCTGGTGGAGAGATGGGTCCACATATTTCAAAGGAACCAACTGCTCTTCTTCGCATGAAAAACAATGGAAAGAGTGTAATGGTAATGTTTCCTCCTGGAGAGCTACCAGTCATCTTAAAACGGCGAAGAGGGCGACCACCCAAACAGGCTTTACCAGGACAGCCTGACATGCGAGAGACTAGAGCTGGGGCTGCAAGTGCTGCAGAGCCCAAAAAACCCAGGAGGCGTCGCAGAGTAAAGCTTCCTTCCCCTCTGCCCTCATATGTAAATGACACTAATGATGTTAAAGTTGAATATGCAGATGTTCTCTCTAAACTGGCTTTCTTAAACCGGCAACCTCCTAGCACTGGCCGCTGCTCCCCACCACGCTGTTGGACTCCAACTGAACCTGAGACCTTTCACACATCTGCAGAAAATCCAAATCTGTCCACACTATTGCATCGCCTCACAGGCTTTCGCAGAAGAGGTGGTCGTGCTGGCTGTATGGGAGGGAGAGGAGGGGGTATGACTGGGTGTTCAGAGTCTTTTAAGAGGTCTTTCAGTGATTTTTTTGAGACAATTGGGAAAAAGCGCAAGGTTCCTCTGTCTGAACCAGGAACTCCACGAAAAAGGGGGAAAGGGCTGAGTAGTGGGTTGAAGAGGGCAACGATGAATGAGCAAAGTAGCCTGGTGACT
Source organism: Silurus meridionalis (assembly GCF_014805685.1). Lineage (NCBI taxonomy): Eukaryota > Metazoa > Chordata > Actinopteri > Siluriformes > Siluridae > Silurus > Silurus meridionalis. The sequence goes on along the minus strand of NC_060905.1, from coordinate 11,059,576 downwards.
GGTGAAAAGATAAGAAAGCGACGTTCGCGAAAGAATGGAACATTAAAAAGTGGTCAGGGGGTTCTGGATCCAGACTGGCAAAATGGAAATAATGGGTGGGGAGAAAAGTGTAATCCAGATCCAGGTAGTTACCAGGGCTCATGTTCACCTCGTGGAAGCTTTCCGTCCTCTGACACTAGCAAAGGGGGTGTGTATAATAGCCCTGGATTGAGAGGAGCTGGAAGTGCAGAGGAAAGTCAGGGAATGTTTGCAGGATATTTTCGTTCTTTACTTGATTCGGATGACTCCTCAGATTTGCTAGACATTTCTATGTCCAGCCCTACAGGACACCAAGATGCTCGTAAAATCACTCCAGGTTATGAGGTTAGCAGTCAAGGTGCAGCCCACTGCTGGTCTCCAGCTTTCCCTAAAAGAAGCCCTAAAGTAGCAGCTGGTACTGGAGAAGGGGTATCTCTTTCTTCAGCCCAATCTCATAGCAGTTCTGCAAATAGGACACCATATATATACAGTGCATCACAAACATCCCCAACCACTTCTTTCCCAAAATCCCCTGCTCTTTCTCTCTCTCGATCACCCAGTTCTCCTCATCCTTCTTCTGGTTGTTTTTCCCAATATCCAGCCACATATAGTGGAAATGTGCCCCAAGGAGCAGGTGTTTGCCCTGTGACTCAGCAGCAGCACAGATCAAGTGACTGCAGCTTTACCTATGGCACTAAAACAACCCCTGCCTCTTCAACACAACGGCACATGAATTATTTAAGTTTTCAATCCTCTGCTAAACGACAGTATAGTGCATATCCTGGACCTACCAATGTCCCCATGCAGCAGAATGAGTCTGTTGGTCCATCATCCCCAAGTGGAAGTTACATGTCAATATCAAAGACTAGCTCCTTCTCCTCAACATCATCTCCTCCTGAAGGCTCTAGACAATACCAGTGTTCTGCCCCTTGGGTTTACAGACAAGGGGGACCTACCTGGGGTGGTGATGGATTTGGTACTCATCAGTTTCATAGCTTCTCTGACTATGGAGTCAGCGGCACAAGCTCTGAGTCCAAAGACATCCTAGACATATCAAATTACACACCCCAAAAGGCAAAACAGCGTCCCTGCCCAGACACATTTTCTGAGTCCTCTTCTGATTCCTCACACACAGGGATCGTAAGCATGGGGGGGACATTCTGCCCTAGGGATGCACCAGTATCTGAGGGGCAGTCAAGCCTGTCAAGCTTGGAGAAACTGATGTTAGATTGGAATGAAAATTCTGCAGGCCCATCATATAACTGGAGTCAGAATGTCTTGTTTCAAGGTGGGACTAAACCAGGCAGAGGCCGAAAGAAACGGTCTGAGGCACAGATTGAAAAGGAAATGGGCCATATTACACCAGGATCACCTGCAAGTCCTCCTGTGCAGGGATGTGGACCAAAGCGTAGTGCTTCTGCGGGACGCCAACCTAGGGGGAGTAGGGGCAGGGGAGGATTTTCTTCTTGCCAACGAGAGCGATCTTTACCACCAAAGCCCAAACTTCAAAAGCCTGCAACTCCACCAGCAGCAGGACCAATGACTTCATCGGGGGGATTATACCACGAAACATTAGATTATTACAGTGGAGATAGCAGTAGCCTTTCACCACTAAGCCATGCTCCTGAGCTCTGTGAATACCCCTCTCCATACTCAGCCCATACCTCGACTCCATCTTCTGATGAAAGATTTGCTCATGTTTACCCCTCAGACTCTGCCTCTCTTTCTCCCGGTCTGTCAACTCAGACAGATGTCCTTAAGCAGCACCCTAAACCAGCACCCCCTTCACAGACATATGGACATACTACCAGGACATTCAGCCCTACACTATCTCCTAGTCCTCGCCTTCCACCACAGTGTAGCTCAGCCATGAGTCCACACCGGGTGCCAAAGGACCAATTTCCACAGTATGACTCACCCAGTTACAGTAGCTCTCCTTGCTGGTATGGGCAGGGTGGGAGTGTTGCTCATAGTCCCCAGAGCTTTGAAGAGCTGCGCTCCACTGCCATCGCTATGCCCTCACACAAACGGGACATGTCTCTAATTAGCCCTGGGATGAGAGCACCATCCCATTCTCCTTACACTACACCTTTACTAAGAGGACATGCTATGTCTTCTTCTTGTGTGGGTGGAAGTCAAGACTCTTCTCCCCAGCATGAGGAGCTGAGTTATCATGGTAATATGGACAGCTATGCACCCACAGGGCACCGTTATGTGTCCCAAAGTTCCCGAGGGGGGGTTCTCTGCCAACTGTTGGATCAACCTAATGATGAAGGCTTCACTGTCACCAGCCTGTAGTTAGCATTGTTGCACCATCCCAATACAGGTGAGATTCATTATAAAAACCTGCTTGAGACAAAGATAAGCAAGCACATTAATAATTACAATATAATGTTAAATAGCACTCAGAAAGAGTTCCTAATAAATAATGCTATTGCGATGCATGGTCAAGACCATATATCATGGTCAGTAATCATAGTCAATTTGCACACTTTCTACTTTTGTTTAAACGTTGTCTCTTTCCTTTCAACAGATGATTTGGACTACACCATTTTCATATTTCTAATATTTTATAAGAATGTGCTGTTACAGAAGAAACTTGATAGATAGAATTAAGGAGATTTGGAACTGTGGACTACAAGATGATTTCTTCAGCAGTGACAATCAACACACACACACACACAAAACACATACGTGCACGCACACACACATGCACACACACATGCACACACACACACACACACACACACACTAAAACAACTGAAATAGCACATGCATACACAGATAGATGCTCCTACATGCACAAGACCAGTTGTGAAGCTTGGGTGGTGTTTTTTTCTGGATGGACAGACATACGTTAATGTCAACTAAAAGAACTCCTCCGCTGAAGTGCAGAAATCCTCAGAATGCAAATATTACTCATTTAAACAGAAACCCAGATATGCTTGCAACAGTTGTTCAATATGATGTGAGAGATCATGCAAAAGGTTTTTGGCCTTCACACCGATCTCTCTGTTTTTTTCCTCTGCTCTGGTTCTCTATATGTGTCTTTTCTGTCTCTTCTAGTCTCAACATCATCTTTGGTCACGTCAGTAGGGATTAATTACTTACTCCCCAGAATATATAACTTTTTCAGGGTTTTTGATGGTGACCCTACTCCTTACGCAGACTTTATCCCTTTTTCCCACCTTATTTGCTGTCTGCTTCAAAATACCAGCATCTGTACATAAGTCACACCAACCAAGTCAACACCAGAAATAACAATGCAATGATATAAATAACTGAAGCATAGCAATTACAGAAGTGGATAGAGTTTTGCAAAGGCTGTAAATTTATTACCAAATTATTATGAAAGTTACAGAATTTCTGTTATGTCCTTTAAGAAGTGATGTCAATTTGAAAAGTGAATTTAAATGGTTTCACTTGATCCTGTGCAAATAATTACTTATTCTAAACAAGGGTGTTTTTTTTGGCCCAATAGGATTTATCTCAATCAAATGCCTTTCCCTGTTCTTGCTCACGGCCTGCCGCATGGTCATATTTTGCCCAACACCCAGTTCTTGTCTCTGTATTTTTGTAATTTTCTGTCGGGAGGACAGACACTCATGCACTGACCCCAAAGATGCTGCTCTGGCAAAGGTGCTGAGAGGCCAGTCTTTCTAAACATGGAGGTCTGGAACTCAGGGTGTGGACAATGCCTATTCTCCTATTCATACTGCTCTCCTTCCTTTTTTCTCTCTTCACTGTTCCTATTTCTTGTGGTCTGCTGTGTCGTACAGTGATTTTTTTGTGGTGAAATACTGTATCTGTCTGTTCCATATACTGTATCTACGGTGGGAATATTTAAATACACATTCTGTTCTTATCATTGCGTAACTCTGTCCTGCCTCTGCTCTGTGGGGTGGTGTAGAGTGGTAGAGTTCTACATAATTGTCAAGCCAGGCAAAAGTGAGATAACAAAAATATATAACAAAATATATTTAATCAAAATATATAAAACAATTTATTGTTTTACAGCAATATATTTGAAATAGGGATGACAATAGGGCAGTCAGTGCGTATGGTCGCCCCAATTAACAAACCAAAAACACAACTGCATATCAGAAAATGCTAAACTTATCACCCAATAACAGATCCAGAAATAACAAATGTAAAGAGCTTCCTTGCTTGGAATTATGCTTTTTGCTGATTGGACAAGGAGAGTACAATCAACAATATAACAAAGATATGTAATCAGTCTGTTACCTAGTTAGCCTAGCAAAAAAGCAGGATTTTAGTGTTAAAACCTAATGCTGTCTTAAAGTTGACCAGACATCTAACGTTATATAAATATTCTTGATAAAATGAATCATGAATAAAGTCATTATTTTAGCTTCATAAAAATCATCTATCTGTAACATCTTCTAATTGTTTGTTTTCCATGGTTCCCCATACAGATGTACACTAAATGCAGTCAGCAAAAAGCACGTAAAATTATATGAGCATATTCATTTTTTGTTTTGATGTGATGTTTATGTGTTTCTGATATTTCTGTTGGGGTTTTACAGTTGTTTGTGTTTTTGATTTTGCAGTTGTGATTTTGGTTGCTTTTATTTGCATTATGATTTCAGGGTCCCTGGTTTGAATCTAAACTCAAATTACTGTCTGTAGAGTTTCTTTAATGTTCTCTCTGTTTGTTTGTGTGGGTTTCCTCTGTGTTGAATGGTTTCCTCCCACTGTGCAATAACATTGAGGTATGTGGAAAGGATGGTGTCCCATCAGGCTGAATTCTCTGACCTTGTACCCAAGATAGGCTACAGATAAAGAAATTATTTAAGGTGAATGAATGAATAATGTTCTTTGCCGTTATGGGCTACCACACAAACTATGCAGTCATTTTGATGTTAACAACATTAAATGTGGAAAAAAAATGAACACCCCACAGATTTCCCAAAAGGAAACAAAGTACAATCAAACCCAGACTTTTAACATACAATGAATAATTTACCAACACAAAGCAAGATCTTCTAAATAAGTAATAGCTATCATGAACTGCATCAAACCTATAAAGTTAACATAATCTTTTATTTATGTAAATTGTAACGTGCATGGTCAATTTTACTTACAGATCAAATGTTTGTGAAGCACTGCCACTTTCTGCCTGGCTGAGATTAACCAATTTGACCAACCTATTAAAAATGTAGAACTGGTTTTAAACAGTGAATGACCCCATGGACCTTTCCCATAATGAGAAAAGACTGACCAAAATTTCCTTAAAGTGGTCACACTTGAAATAGCTTTATGGATTGTGAGCTTGTGCTGAAATGGTTGTGTGAAAAAAAAAAAATGAAATTGTATAAATCTCGTTGGCTCTGTTTGTTAAAAGGACTGCAACCATACAGCAAGAAAACCTTTCCCCAATATAAAAAAAAATAAATGTGTAAGAAGAATCTTTAGCACTTAAGCGATTAGGATAATCTGTTATTTTCTATTACATTATTAAATGCTGTTTTGTATTGTTTTATTTCAAAGAAAGAAGCTTTAAACGCTGCAATTCTCTGAAATATTATATTGCAGTAACCATGTTAATTTACACATAACTATTTTAAAAAATATATTTTCAGATGTTATTATAGAACATTTCAATTACAAATGTGTTAATCATTTTAAAAAATGTGACTACAAAAAATAAAAATGCTAACATAAAAAATATACCAAAAAAAAAACCCATTTATGATAGAATTGGCTGCTGGGGATGATGAAAAGCATTAGAAATGAGGTATGTTTGCGAGATTTAGGAAAATACCCAATATTCAGCATATTAATTACAGAATTAAATTCACTACTGCAACGTTTAGACCCTCAACATATGCTAATTTGTATTTCTCTCAAAAATGTATTTTATAATACATTTGAATAAAAGGCATGTTTTACTTAAACTATCAATATATCTAAAAGCAATTTACTTCCAATATATAGATTTTTCAAAGAACCAACAATCAAGACCAATGTATCAAGCATTGCAAAAGGTATATGCCAAAAGTATTAGGACACCTGACCACCCAGTCATGGACCACCCTGAGGGTCTTCCATTAAAATGTTGCCACAAAGCTGGAAGGACACAATTGTATAGAATGTCTGGATGTGCATGGGAATTATTATTTCACATTACTGGGGAAAATGAGGGAGAAACCTCTTCTGCCATGGTTTATCAAACCAAGTTTGGTGTAGCTTCAACCCAACTGAACACATTTAGGATTAATTAAATCAAATACAGTTGGGAAAGTGGAGGTTATCACAACATCATGATTAACTCGGAAATAGGATGTTCAGCAAGCACAGGAGTGTGAGCTTATTATAGAATTTATTAGAGCTGTTTGAACACGACATTTAAACTTCGAATTCTTAAAAAAAACAATAAAGGACATTAAAAAAAGACAAAAATATATTTCCCATGAATGCAAAGTAAATGTATTGTAGGATAGGTATGTTTGTGCAGTCGGTACACTGCAGTGTCTGTTTAATCAGTGGGAATATCCAGTGTGTGTTTTAATGTGATTGCGCTTCCCGCGCGTGTTTGTGTGCGTGCATGCGTATGTGTTTGTCTGTGTCTGTATGTGATGGACTCTGTGCCTCGTTGACATTCAGCACCACTCGGGCTTTTCTGTACGAGGCGGGGTTTCACGGCGTCAGACCCTGACGCAGTGCGCGCGGTTCATACCGGGACACGAGCTGGTGCGAAGCCGGGAACGAGCACCAAAGAGAAACAGAAAGCCCAGACAAAACATGGCGTAATTTCATGCATTACACATCCATTGAATTAACCAGGCATACAGCTCAGAGGTCCGCACATTGTTCTGCATATATAACTTAGGATCAAACTGTGATGTCGTGCGTCACAAGTGAACTTTTTGTTTTAGAAACCTTTCTATCGCCCCATAATTCCTATTCCTGAAGTTTTTTTCCGAGATATATAAGTACATTAATTTGCACAAAATGGAACAAAATGAAAACATTTTAACCAATACTTTTCTTATCCCCCTATTCATTCGCAACCACACAGACTCACAGTGAACTAGTAGTTATTCGATTTTGTAGCCTATTTATAATTATTTACAAATTAAGTATAATGTTTAAAAGTGTGTTACAATTAATTGAACTGGCCACTGATGTTAAAATATTTACAAAAAATGTTATGTGGGTGGGGGGGTTGGGGGAGGAGAATGCGCATGCCACTCTCTGCAACAGAGGGACTCCAGCTGTGCAGCTCCTCTGTCCTTATTGCCCTGGAGCAGTGGAGTTTTCCACAGAGGTTCTGGCTCTCCGTCATGCAGAACTGCTTCACTCAGGGGGAGGCATGGCCGCATGCAGCAGTGCTCTGCCAAGTGTGCTCACCCTTGTTTTGTCCATACTACTGCTCCTCCAGCTTCTGGTCAGTTTGATAGTGCTCCGCGATTCGTCCGCACCCGACTTTACTGTCATCAGTATAAGTAGTCACGAATCCGGATCATTAGACTCCGGCGCGGGTGGACGCACGGATAGCGCGTCGGAACTCTGGCCAAATGAGGAGACGGCGGCACGCCTGCGCGCCTACGCCGACGAGAACGAGTTGAACTCTGGCCAGGTAAACACTGCTGAAAGCCTAATCACAACGAATGTCCACGAGGAGGCTATGCTCTTACATAGCCTACTGGCCTGAGAAAGACACCTTCACAGAAGTACCAAAAAATGCTTTGGTGGTAAACAAAAAAAAATAAAAGTAATCATATCTACTGGTGTATTTTTAAATGCACATCAATTGATTAAAACTGGGCTAGAGTAAAGGGAATCACATAAATGTCTATTTTCTCTCTGTGACTAATCTTTTCCTTTATTATGTCTCCATGGATACTATGCTGGACTGGGAAATTGTTGTATTGTTTCAGGGGGATTGTGATGAGGGATTTATCCATTGTTCTGTTTAACACATTTCTCTTAAAATCATACACATACATTGAGACCAGAGCCTTATTAAGTTTCAGGCTTGGACGAAACAAAGAGTGCATGACCCCAAAACATTCCACAACTATTTCAGCTGCCAGAGGCGTTTCACACCCAACCACCACTATTGTAAAGAAACTTTAGAAATGTAGCTCATGTAGCACACAGAGAGAAACAGAGGAAAAAACAGGATTGGGAAATTTGACAAATACTCAAGAAGCCTGTGGATTTGTTTGTGCAGGCCACAGACAGCAAATTTGTGCTTCAACCTTGGGCATCAGGACAACCATCTTTTAGTGCTGAAGTGCAGCGTCTTGTCCAATTCATTAGTACACCAGAGGTATGTGTCCTTTTAAACAGTGGTTGAAACATATGTGCACACACAAGTCACTTTCACTGTTTTTTTTATTGCCCAAATAATGGTATGCTTTAAGGTAAACACAGTAACTCAAAAGAAATCTTTAGGTTTTTTTTTCATATAAAACCTGTATTATTGTAAAAAACATATTGTTCTTCATTGAGACCAGTCAAATATCTTTACAAGGTAAGAATAGTCTACTTGCTCTTATCTTCAGTATACTTGACTTACCAATAGAAATACTACAATAGGTGCTTATGATTTGCGTCTTCAGTTGAATTGTTCCAGATGGCAGGGTTCTGGTGAGTCTGGGTTTGCATATGTTGGGGAAGGATCTGCGACTCTGTGCTTGGATTACTGGAACGCTGACAGTCCTTGTGTTGTTTACTCTTTCAGGTATGTATCCTGGATAAAGTGAGGGTTTTTTGGATAATTGAAAAACAGTGGGTCTAAAATGAAATTATTACAGTTTTTCTCAGTTGCTTTGGAGCATTTCTCAAATCATCCTTAATATTTGCAAACCAGTAAGTGCATTCTCAGAACAATTTGTACAAGCAGCACAGTACACTGAATTTCTTGCAAAAGCCTGTACTTTTCTTCAAATCCTTAGTTCATTGTTATTGTTTACAAACAAGATCATTAAAATGTTTAGTCATGTTATCAGTATGATGGTGCACAGTTTCAGTATTTCTTGATATAAACTACGGATATAGTAAAAATTTGTATTTCTTTTGTACGGCATCTCTGAATTTCAACAGCACAAATGTATTTATTTGATTGCATATTTGATTTATATTGATTGCAAGAGACAAGACACGATTCACACTTCATTGGCATTGACAGTTTTTCTCAGTTGCTTTAGATGCATTTGTCAGATCAGAAATGAAATTCTCTAAACTACATCAGAAATGAAATTCTCTAAACCACATCATTTAGTAATTTGTGCTCATCATAAAAAAATTCTTTGTTCATTACTTTGATCAAATTGTGAATGCTTTAGTACATTTATTTCATCGATTGTGTACAATTGTCTCAATTGTCTTCAAGAAACGAACAAACACTTGTATAATACAGTAAAAGTGTGAATCCTGTCTGGTCTTTTGCAATCAATATAAATCAAATATGCAATCAAATTAATTAATTTGTGCTGCTGAAATTTATAGATGCCAATCAGGAAATCAAACTTTGTGCATTTTCAGTCATTAAAATCCAAACCAAAATTTATATGAAGATATCCTGAAACTGTGCCCCATCATTCTGACAGCATGACTAAACATTTTGATGATCTTGTTTGTGAACAATGACAAAGGGACTTGTTATTCTGATGGGAATGACATGTTCATTGACACAAATACTTTCTTTTGAGAGATGAACTAAGGATTTTGAAAAAAGTATAGCCTTTTGTAAGAAATCCAATGTTTTGTGCTGTTTATACAAATTGCTTTAAGATATGCTTACGGGTTTGCAAATATTAAGGATGATTGAAAAAAATGCTCCAAAGCAACTGAGAAAAATTATAATAACTAGAGAAATCTTAGAAAAAAACCTCTAGACTGTTACACATTTTTAGCAGCATGGTGGTGCAGTAGGGAGTGTTGTTGTTTTGTGCCTGGTTCCATCCTGAGCTTGGATTACTGTATAAGTATAGTATGTTTTGCATGTTCTTTTTGTGTTGACATGGGTCATGGGTTTCCATCAGCTTCTCCTCCAAAACACAAGAGGTCTGGCTATGCTAAATTGCCTACATCTATAAATCTGTGTGAACAATGCACTCAGAAATGGACTAGATCCACTTAAAAAATTAATAAATGAAGGAAAGTTTCCAAAATGCAGCAGAGACACACAGAAGTGTTAACAAGGTACACAATTTTAAAGGGTTTTTGACAATCATGTGTGTGGTGCCTTTGCAGTCTGGACGGGAAGGACGCAGCACTTCTGGAATCTACATTACGTATGAAATGTGAAGTGCATCGCTTTGACCCTAGTACTGGGCACAAACATGGTAGTGGCTTTGGCTATGGATCTGTCCGACATCATCAAGCTTGGCTTGATTGGAGACGCCCCCATGCTAGACCCTACAGGGGAGTTTTGGGGACTATACAACACAGCCTGGTGGACATCATGGACTCACTAGGTCATAGCATGGTACTGTCATACATCTCTTTTCTCATTTTCATTCTGATGGCAGCACAGAATCCCCTGGCTGATGCTTTATCACCATGGAGATGTCTGTGGTCACGCATGGCTGCCATGGCAACAGTGTCTGGTGACTCACATCGAGATGTGATGCCCTCAGAGAATATATGTGCATGTTGTTGTTAATCTTTGATCATTAGACATAGGCTGCACTTTCTCTATGGAGAACATATATGTTCCTTAGAATAACACATAGAAAATGTTTTACTGCATGGTTAATTCTTCCAATACACATGTTCATTCCGTTGGTCATATTTTCAACAAATATCACATCGAGTAGCAAAGTGCCATTTATTGTTCAAATAAAAAATATTGTTTTTAAGGTAAAGGAGAAAGAAAATTCTGTGCTGCTGTGAGTGTTCCTGGCAACCTATAACACACAGCAGTTCAGTTAGAGAGACTCTGAAATAAGTGTCGAGAATCACAAAAAAAAAAAAAAACGACAACAAAAAAAAAAACACAGTACAAAAAAAAAACCTGATTATTAACATATGCTCATTGTCTACTTGGTTAGGAACTGGCCACATTATATGCACATTAGACACAACCAGGCATATTTGTGCTGTTTTTCTTACTGTTCTTTAGCTAGCTAGCAGACTACTGTTAGCCTTATACTTAAATTCAGTACTGAAACTTTCCCTTTCAACAAGAGCTTGCAGTAGCTAGCTAACATTGGACAGCTATCTCTCACAGTAAGGTTGTGTATTGTGTACTGTATTCACACAAATCCATCTATAGCACTACTGTAACTGTGCTCATTGTCCTTAAATGTAGCCAGGAACTTCCAGTCTATCTGATCACTGTTGCTTTGCCAACAATATACATTGAATATACTATATTTATGAAGGTTTCTATGCCTAGCATGTAATTGTAAATGTAATTGTAATTGTAATTGGTCTGTCAAACCAGATTCAATGTGTTTAAAAACAAAGCCTGATGAATCATCATTACAGTTTTTCTCAGTTGCTTTGGAGCATTTCTTAAATCATCCTTTATATTTGCAAAGTGCATTCTCAAAACAATTTGTACAAGCAACACAATACATTGGATTTTTTGCAAAAGCCTGTACTTTTCTCAAAATCTTTAGTTCAACTCTCAAAAGTAAGTATTTGTGTCAATGAACATCTCATTCCCATCAGAATAACAAGTCCTTTTGTCATTATTCACAAACAAGATCGTCAAAATGTTGTCAGTATGATGGCACACAGTTTAAGTATTTCTTGATTTAATCTGTGGTTCGGATTACAATGATTGAAAATGCACAAGGCAGAATTTATTCTGTATGGTATATATGAATTTCAACAGCGCAAATGTATTTATTTGATTTCATATTTGATTTATATTGAGTGCAAGAGACTGGACAGGATTCATACAATTCCTGTACTATACAAATGTTCGTTTGTTTCTTGGTTGTTCATCCATTTTCAGAAATTGTAATTCTGTGTTTTGCTCTGTTGCCAATTGAAGGTTCATGAGATTCACCATTGACCTGTTTAATCAACATGATATAACAACTGATATTGTAGGAAACAGCAGACAAGTGTACACAATCAATTAAATGAATGTACAAAAGCATTTACAATTTGATCAAAGCAACAAGAAATGCTTTTATGATGTGCACAAGTGATTAAATGATGTGGAGGTAAACAAGTAGTTTTAAGAATTTCATTTCCGATTTGTTAAACGCTGCAAAGTACCTGAGAAAAACTGTAATAAATACTAATTGTGATCATTATAATGTTGTATTACTACCCATATCACATGTCCCTGTAGCACCTATAAAATTGGGTGCATACTGGTATTTTATTGGAAATGTACAGGATATGCACTTTAATTATCTGTCTCTCTCCCATGTGTTTCTATATATAAAGGTGCATGTCCTGTGGGCAGATCTTGAGAGTGCAGAATGGCGTGTGCTGGAGAGTTGGGCACAGGATGGAACTCTCAGACGGATCAGTCAGCTCATTCTGACTGTACATCTACAGTGGGCAGGGTTTGAAGTGGGTGGGACTGAGGCCGGAGTAGTGCGATTCTGGTACAGTGTACTGAGTGCTCTGCATAGCTCAGGCTTCCGCCTGACCCGCTCAACTCCTGGGCCAGGACACACTGTATTGAGACAAGAACATCCCAACACACACAGTTCATACAAACTTACCTGGATCAGGAGGGGTGAACAATTTAAATGATAACCAGCAATTCTTCAGATTTAGAAAACTGTCGCAAATGCCAATGAAGAGGAAAAAGACTTTTCTAAAAGAGGAATTGGGTTGGTGGTGGTGTTATTGACAACACTAAAGTATTTTCTATAAGACCATTATATCTGGTATAAAGTGGTAAACTTGAGGTTACCAACCAAGTGACAAGGAGTGTGAGATTGTGACTAAGGTCTGCTTTCACACTTCAATCAATTTGTCAATTCTGACATAAAAAAAAAATGCAATAACTAATGTGCATATTTCATATTTTAAACATTATTCCATATTAAACAGAATTATATGTTGTCCATATTTACTATAATAACATGCATTCACAGTAAAATTTGTGAAATATAAATTAGTGAAATATACATTTACTTTGTTCCGCCAGGGGACGCTGCAGTACCCTCTATTTTGTATGTGAAACGCTTTTTACAGTTAGACGTACAGTATGCTTATGTACAGTATGCCTATACACATGTTTGTAATAATTATAAAATCTGCTCAAGCTAAATGCCATGCATGTTGAGAACTATAAATGTGTAGATAAAATTGATAGGGCCGTTTATTTACCACACATTATTATACAAATTAACGGTGCACTATAGGAATTAAAACAATTTTTAATTATATAAATTAAGCCCTTAAAAAAAACGGATTATTAAGAGATTTCTCTTTGTTGGAATTAGGCTTTTTTTTCTTTTAATAAAGTGGGAATCAATATGGTAATTAGAGCTTTGGAATAACGTTTTAAGTTATATCTTTCATAAATTTCTTTCCTTTTTTTGCCAATTATATAATGTATGTGGTGCCCTCTATTGATCAAATTTAGTTAAAGCTGTTTCTACAGAATTCTAATCGTTACCCTACCCTTACAGTATTCTAGGAGTGCAAACACCTGTCTTTGCATATTTAGAATAATTTTTCACATTAGATTTATCAACCTTTGTTGACGTAGACAATAAAAGTATATGCATCAAATAAATATTAAAGTGTATATAAATTTACATATATGAATGTGGTCTATGTGGATATAAATATCTGTTTGCAGTTTAGTAAAACTATTTGTGGTATGTTTTGATATGCCTTCCTATGATCAGAAAATACCTCCAGCATTAAAATATAAGAAGAATATGAAGCATAGCGTTTTAGCCATGGCAAGTGTGCATGCGCATGAACCCCACAGATCTACAGTAATTGTATTCATACTATCTGTGAGGACATACATTCTTAGAAATCATTCTTCATAGAAATCTATTCTGCTATTGTGTCATTTATACCCACTGGTTTACAATTGTTTATCATAATTATGTTTAACAGAACTATTTTAGTGTGCTGTATGAGTGTCACAGAATTCCATGTGATAGTCCTTAATTAGTTAAATACATTTGTATGAAAAATAAAAAAGCATCTTCTTTACTGTCATTTATCACTTAATAATCTTATTGTATTATTAAATGTTTTTACAGTTGCTTAGACTTTGAGCACAGCACTGACTGCATCTGTTACTCTCAAATCTTTGTGTGTAGATAGATAGATAGATAGATAGATAGATAGATAGATAGATAGATAGATAGATAGATAGATAGATAGATAGATAGATAGATAGATAGATAGAAAGAAAGAAATAACTTTATTGTCATGTGTACAGGTACAAATAAATGCAATTCAGCATCTACCAGAAGTGCAAATAGTAGCATTCTGCAAACTGACAAGTTCAGATACATATGGGATAAATGTGTAAATATATGTACAACAAATAACTATAAATGCTCTGGACAATGAAAAATGTGCAGAAGTTTTTGAGCAAGCACAGATAGAAGTGAAAATAAACATTTAGAATATGTGCAAGGCACAATATACGGAGGAATATGAGATATATACATTTACAATATGATATATGTACAATGGTACAAACATTATACAAAGTCTATACATACAGATGACACATATATGTAGATTATCTAGGACATGCTGTGAATTTACAATGATAGACACTTACAACATAATTACACAGAAATGATACTGAATGCACAGAGGGGAGGAGAACATCATGCCTCATGGTGGAGTGAAGGAGAACAGCGTGTCTCATGGTGGAGTGAAGGAGAACAGCATGCCTCATGGTGGAGTGAAGGAGAACAGCATGCCTCATGGTGGCGTGAAGGAGCACAGCATGCCTCATGGTGGAGTGAAGGAGCACAGCATGCCTCATGGTGGAGTGAAGGAGAACAGCATGCCTCATGGTGGAGTGAAGGAGAACATCATGCCTCATGGTGGAGTGAAGGAGAACATCATGCCTCATGGTGGAGTGAAGGAGAACAGCATGCCTCATGGTGGAGTGAAGGAGCACAGCATGCCTCTTGGTGGAGTAAAGGAGAACAGCATGCCTCATGGTGGAGTGAAGGAGAACAGCATGCCTCATGGTGGAGTGAAGGAGCACAGCATGCCTCATGGTGGAGTGAAGGAGCACAGCATGCCTCTTGGTGGAGTAAAGGAGAACAGCATGCCTCATGGTGGAGTGAAGGAGAACAGCATGCCTCATGGTGGAGTGAAGGAGCACAGCATGCCTCATGGTGGAGTAAAGGAGCACAGCATGCCTCATGGTGGAATGAAGGAAAATATCATGCCTCATGGTTTTGGGAAATAAAAAATAGTATGAACATATCTTAAAGTCTGAATGTTTTGTTATGCTATTTGTAGTTTATTTTCTGTTTTAGTAGATTGCTCTGTTCACCTAAAAATTACTTGTTGGTGGTGCACTTTGAAAACTAAGTGTATATTTGTTATTTCATTTTGGTTTTGGAAAACGATCATTGTCAAAGTACTGTCATGTTTTGCACTCCCAGCTTTGATCTGTATGTATGGAACGTAGGCATGGAGAACATTTCAGCATGTTTCGGATGTGTTGGAGCAGGCCCGGGGATCATTACATTGCGCCCCTCCCTGCGCACCAAGCAGATGTTTTTAACCCGCACGGGTGGAGCCGGAGCCCTGATTTTTAGCCCCACCCTTTGTTAAAAATTGACAGCTGTTTCAGCCAATAGCGTTACTCCTTCTATTCACACTGTGCAATAGAAAGTTAGAAAACCCGGGACTTCGCGGTCCGTGCGCGAGCGCTCTTGTGACGGTAAATGCGGACATTTTTTTATCGACTTGTAAAGTAGGAGCGAAAAAGTGAAGTAATGTTAAGGTAGCTAGATAGTTGAAAAGCACGAAAACTTCGGCGGAGAGGAGTAACTGTTTTATTTCGTGGTAAGTCATCTCCATTGGTCTGTTTTTTTCACGTTTACAAATTAGTTGGTTGTGTATAACTAGCTAGCCACACTAGCTAACAACTCACTTCCTGTTTCTGGACGTTTAGGGTGGGCCGCGATGTTTTACTTTCTAAATGGAAATAAAATTGAACTCGTCTATTTTAAGTAGTTTTCGGTGGCATAGTTTATTTGATACCCCATTAATCTTGGCTGTAGTTGTGTTGTTTTCTTTGTCTTCACATTTTAATTCTCCGTAAAAAGTCAACCAGATTTGATGTCTGAGGGCAATGACTTGCCTTTTTATGTCTACTGTAGTAGGAGCGAACTGGAAAGTTTGCAGCAGAGATTAATCACAAGGATCTCCTCTTTTCACAAAATGAATGAGTTAACATGAAGGTCCTTTTCAAAAGATCTGACTTTTCACACCATGTGTGAGACACCAAAGGTTAGAAACAGTATAATAAAATAAGGTATGCAGTGCATTCATGTAACACACCTGACAGAGTTAACCACAGTCATGACAAATGTTGGATTACATAATCTGGGTTTGTAAGAAGTATAAGGGTAGAAACATCCTTTTAAGCATTCCTGTTATGGGATTTATTTTGCATATAATGTTTACTTATAGTTACATATAATACATATGTAACCGTGTTCATTACAAACACACAAACTCACAAATATGGGTGTAATATCTAAAATTTTCAATCTGTTCCTCAAAACGAGTCCCAGATGGGACAGTGTTGCAAAATGTAGTACTTTATTGTCCCCAATACTCTATATTTACATGAAAGGAATTACACTGAGGGGGAAAAAAGCTCAATAAAGTGTAAAAACTACATGTAAACTTTTGACTGCTCAGTCTTGTGTAAAGTGTTGATATGGTGCCTGGAGTCCCCCCCCTTTCAAGTTTGGATTCAGGATGTTTAAAATGGCCAATTATACTTATCAGGACTTTAATGTGCATGTTGATCTTAGATCCTAGAGTGCTAGGAAATTAACAGTGTCTGCTAAGGCCAGATACGAGTCAGCTAGATTAGAGAGAAACTGTACTATACAATATAGTAGAACTTATTTATTTATGGTGACTTGCATAGTCAGAGTAACCTAATAATATTTTTACATTTGGTTGTTTCCATTCAGATATGTTGTGTATAAATCACTCAATATAATTCAGTGTAATGTGCATATTTGTCAGCAGTGTGACACCAGTAATTTACTGCACTCATTAGTTTATTGCTGCGGGTGAGAGATTCTCACTCGGATGGCTGTCTGTCACCTCTAAACTGAATCAAGTATCAGCTTCCTGCAGTGTATTTGTTTGACTTTAATGAAAAATTACTGTAAGGCAGAACAACTTCCACATTTTAACATGGACAATGACCTCATCTCCAACTACTTCATATAGAAATGAACAGAAAAAGTTGGGCACTCTTGCATGAACTCTGACAGTTTTTCTTTTCCTCATGTATAAAAAAAAAACGTGTCAAAATATTCTTTTATACTTCAGATAGTCCTGTGAAGTGAAAAGATGAGAAATGTTCTACTCCTGTTAATTAAAAAAAAAAAAACCCATGTGATCGTGTTTTTACACCTGAAGTTAAGAGGTGTAAAATCTTGGCATATGATTGAGCAAATTTGACACAGTTGTGACCTGGAGTCAAAAACAGCATAATTGGCCTTATCTTGTGGTAGAGGAAGATTGTTAGTTTCCAAAAAGCCTTTTGTGTGTTTCCAAAATGGTTGCAAAGTCTACTTTTTCAGGCTACATCTTTGTTTTATATTTAGGCACAATTTTTGTGTTGGAAAGGGGAACTGTTATTCCCTTATTTTCTGTTTTAACCTCTGCAGGGAGATCGTGTTGCCTGATTGAGACATTTTGCTAAAATAAAGGATGTAAACTCTGTTTAAAAAGGAACGATCCAGCAGTTTTGGTTCTGCTTTAAACCATACGGTTTGATTGTGTGTTTATAAATGGGCTGGATATGTACATGTGTATAGAAAACCACGCCAGTATGTGGGAGTAGGCTCATGAATGAGTATCTGGAATATACAATGTCAATCTGTGTCATTCATTCACTTGTGTTTTCAGGGAGGAGAGTCACTGATTTCTCATCATGCCTTTGGTGATGCGAAATATCGAGCCACGGCACCTGTGCCGTCAGACTCTGCCCACGGCCGTGAAGAGTGAGCTGGAGTGTGTGACCAACATCACACTGGCTAACATCATTCGCCAACTTGGTTCTCTCAGTGGGTCTTTCTTGTTATTTCTGTCTCTCTATTTCTTTCTCTCTTGCTTTCTTCAGGCTAGTGACACTGTTTTTGTAATGTTAGGCCTATGGTGCTATGGCTGACTTCTACGTCTGTATTATATCACAGGCAAATTTGCGGAGGATTTGTTTGGAGAGTTGTTTGTCCAGGCCAGCTTGTTCGCTGATAGAGTAAATACCCTTGGTGAAAGAGTGGACAAACTTCAGGTCAAAGTCACACAGTTGGACCCCAAAGAAGAAGAAGGTCAGATTAAAATTTATTGTGAAATGGATGATGGATACCTGTCCATGACCCCTTTAATAGTGAAGTTGTTAACTCAAACATTTTTTTTTGCTCCTTCATTGTTGTCTTTGCTGTTTTGTTGTCTTTAGTTTCACTGCAGGCAATCACCACTCGCAAAGCTTTTAGATCCAGTCTGATTCAGGATCAACAGCTCTTTACTCGTCCTTCGCTGCCTCAACCAGTGCAAGAGACTTACCAAACCTGCAATGAGCCACCTCCACTCAACATCCTCAGCACCTACAGGTTCTGCAAAGTTTATCATCTGCAGTTTTTGAAAAAAAATGTTTTGTTTTGTTTTAATCTTAAACTAAATTTAAAAAATGTATAGATTCATATCTTGCTCAATATGAAATACTTTGCATTTTATACTTTTTTTTATTGTAGTTGTATTTATTTATAGCTTTGTTACAGTCATGAATATAGCCCTTTATGCTGGCAGGCATGAAAATGAACCCACTAATTATTCTAAGCTGCACTTTCTCACAGAATATTTCCTCTGACATTCTCATAGGCATAACGTCCCAAAACACTTCAAACACTTTAGATCATATAATGGAGCTTAATACTACATTTCACTTACTGACTAGTGCAAAATGTAACTATATATGGTATGTATAGTAAAGATCTCACCTGAATTATATCAGGAGATGTAGTAGTAATCTGACCTATGCAGCTGGATACTGCTTTAATTACAAAATTCAGCTGGTGAATCCTGCAGTAATCCTTTTACAAAGTGGTTGCCTAATGTTGATTATACTGACATTTTCTCTGTTGGTGTTGCTCATTGTTTAGCGGAACGTTTTTAATAGCGTCTAATGATATTTGTTACATTTTAAATATTACTTTTTTGTTGCCATATTTAATCCTCTTTTATTTATCAAAGGAAATAGCCTTTTGATTAAAAAAAATTGTCAGACACACATTGATATTTCACAATGGTGAACCTTTGTGGAAAGAAAAGTAAGAAATGTGTGTTAAAATACAGGGGTGTGGCTTTCATGAAGTGTCTTATTATTGGGCAGTACAAGACGCTAATCATTCCATGTGCAAATGTCACTTAGATCACGTACTGTATTATTAAGAATAAAATGAACACCTATTGAGTGCAGTTTTGACCGATTACTTATACTTGGGTTCTGCTTTCAGAACACCGAGCTTTTGTTTACAGACAGTCTAAGCTAAAATGTCTGTAAAAGGGAAGAGCTCTAAAGATAGGGAAATTACCCCAGAGTGATGAGTGATGCTTCATGGGTGGCATTTATTTAAGTCAGTTTTATTTCCACAGACACAATCAAAATATGTAGAGTAAAGGACTAGGGAAGAAAAGTGAGATGGTGTCTCTTTGCAGCCCATACACACTCACAGCCTCAACTTAGCCCCAATCTACAGTGCCCACAATGCAGTACACCGTAACATAACCATTAGCTGAACTCAACATGCTCTATTCTATTTGTGGAGCTCCACCCCAAAATGTGCATTGCAAGGCAGGCCTGGATATTTAAGTGATGAGAATGGTCACTAGATATCATGGCGCTGTAATATTATAAAGGGGGACACATCATTGATAACTGCTCGTTGGATAATCCTTAATTTATTTCTGTATTTGTCACAGGGATGATGGAAAGGAAGCTCTTAAATTCTACACTGACCCATCATATTTCTTTGACCTGTGGAAAGAGCAGATGCTACAAGACACAAAAGACATCATGAAAGAAAGACGGAAACATAGGGTGAGACTAGAAACTTATGGGAACATCATTCTAATCAGTCAGCCTTATAGCAGGAATTGGTTTTTACTGTGTCTATTTGTGTATGTTTGTGAGTGTAGAAAGAGAAGAGAGAAAATCCAAACAGGAGCAACCTGAATCCTCGCAAGATCAAAACACGTAAAGAGGAATGGGAACGTCGAAAGATGGGAGAAGAGTTTGTTGTCCCTAAAACTGACGCTGGGTAAGTGAAAGTACTCAATTCTGTGATTGTGATTGTATTTGTTTAAAACTCAATATAAGCTCATCATTGTGTATGTGCACTTTCAGTCATCCTAGGGACATTGCCAATGGCAGCATTGGGTCAGGTGATGACATGGGTACAATGGATTCTGAGGGATTTGACCAAAGCACTGCCTCCTACAGTTATGATCCTGGCTCTCCGCTTCCACCTCCAGTGTTGGATGATGAAGGCTTCTTGCCACCTCCTCCCCCAGATATGACGTAAGATTTGTGTCTATTAATGCAGTCAGTAATTACAGTTTATAGTTAGAGGGCTAATTTGTACTGTTTTCTAATGCTTGTTTCGTTGCAGTTATAATGATGTACCATGTACCTCACCGCAGAGACCAGTTAGCATTTTAAGCCCAACCCATCCTCCCCCAGCCCCTCCAACAATGCCAACCTCTCCTCATGGCCGCCCTTCAGTGGCACCACCTGTTGCCCCACCACCTCCTCCACCCATGGGGATGGTTCCACCCCCACCTCCCTTAGGATTTGATGCCCCACCCTCTCCTCCTCCTGTTTTTTCCTCTATGTCTCCCTCGATTCCTCCACCACCACCCATTGCTTCCACTCTACCATCTCCACCACCTCCTCCAGCTGGGGATGGACCCCCACCTCCACCTCCACCTCCTCCACCACCAGGCCCACCACCATGCTTTGCACCATCAGCCCCTGCCCCTCCCTCTTCAGGTGGACTTTCAGCTGCCCCAGCTCCCAAGCCTCAGCCTGCTCCTGTCAGCGATGGCCGCAGCGATCTCCTGGCTGCTATTCGTCAAGGTAGGTTGAAATGTTTTACCTCTGTGTACCTCTGAGTTCGCTCGGATGAGAATGAACCTTTCCTACAGTTTTTGAAGTATGATGCACTCTGATCAACTGCACATAACTGTGTGGCTTCCCTAATGGTTTCTGCTGAAATTGCAAGTGGGGAATGGGTAGGATAATAAATACAAATAATAAAATATTACTGTTCCAGACATTGTAACCTTTATACACTTTTCATTAAAAATGTTTAAGGAGCAAATCAGACAATAAATCTGAAAAGTATGACTGCTACACTGGTTTCTTGACGTGACGTGTTATGGCATTCTTGCTATATGTCACTAAAATAATAGTTCATTTTGATGATTTTTTATAATTTAACGTGAAATCAATGTATATCCAACAATCATTAATCAAGTCTATATTTAACGTAACACTATTTAATAGGGACACATTGTTTTAAACTAACAACAAATCAGTGTGATTTCCAACTCTTTTTCTGATTAGATTAAGGTGTGATTTCTTGTATATTACAAATGATTTGATTCAGTACTTTTAAACAGTAATTTGTTTTAGCAATATAAGAAATATTAATCCTTTTATGCATTAATTATATCAGCTTGTCTCAAAGTTTCTGTAAAAGGGATATTTTCTTTTGTTGTTTTTGTACAATTTTAAGTATAAATGTATATAAGAAAAAGACTTGGATTATTTATGTACATATATTGCAAGGGACTTTTTTTCTGAGCAAGGATAGAACAGAAATCTTGAGTGAATGGAAATGCTGAATTGGAGTCTTTTGTTGCACTTACAATTACTTTCAAGTAGGTGGCAATCCCTGGGGCTGGAGTGTATTCTATTTAAGAGGCGAATGTGCAACTTTGACATTAAAACCCATGCAAATACAAAATAATGACTAAAATAGCTGCCCACTGTCGTGGTCATCATACATTAAAGAGTTGAGTGTAATTTATCAGATGCTTATTTGCCATTGATTTCATTCTCCATGAGAGCAACCTTCCATTCCCATTCACAAATAATTCTCTTTCACTTTGCTCTAGAATTTCCTGTTAATCATTTCATCTAATGCGTCAATTTCAAACATAGTTTTTTTTACAGTGCCCTGGCATTAATGCGCTAACATTTTACAGAATAAAGCAGAATTGGTGTTTTTGTTCTGATTGATAACAACCTACTACATGTAATCTATATTTGTAATTTGATACATTTTAAGACTTACATTATTGTTTTTTACCATAGTTAGGGATTTATCATTGATTGTTTTGGTACAGCTCTGATTTACTATTACCTTTCACTAAAGACTCATCACTCATGTGTTGCTTATAATTGTGCATTGTTTTCCACAATTTTCTATCGTTCTTGTGATAGCAGATTTAGTATATTTACAAATTATAAATTATGTTTGGTTTGGTCCAGACACAGACAACCTTCTTAAAAAAATTGCAATTAGAGACTAAACCACTTTGTTATTGCTTCAATACTTTAGTGATGGTGAGAACAAAAAAATCTTTTGTGAAAACATATTTATATGTGACTTAATTAAGACTTCTTGATTTCATGTATTACTAATACAAATTTTGTGTGTGTCCAGGTTTTAACCTACGTAAGGTGGAGGAGCAGAGAGAGCAGGAGAAGAGAGATGTCGCGGGCAATGATGTTGCAGCTATCTTATCTCGCCGTATCGCTGTGGAGTGCAGTGATTCTGAGGACGATTCCTCAGAGTTTGATGATGAGGAGTGGTCTGAATAAGGCTATAATATATATCATGAGGAAAAATCATTCCTGTTTGACCAAAACTCAGTTTCCCTTTAATGAGGCCAACTACAGTATATGCAAAAAGGGCCTGTGTGTGTGTGTGTGTGTGTGTGCGCGTGTGCGTGCGTGCGCATGGTCTCTTCTGACTCAGTGAATTATTTAGATGATCAGCCTGCTCTTATTTCAGAGTGCCCGTTCCTCTGTATTAAGATAGAGAGCTTTTTCTTTTTGCATCTAACTATCATATCTGTAAAACATTGGTAATAGTCACCTATTGCTTTGCTTTGTTTATACACCAAAGCCAAGTAAAATGCACAATATGAGAGAGTAAATTACATTAAACTTCTCTTTTAAAGTGTTTTTGCTCTTATGAATACATTTTCTCATGTCATTGGCTTTTATTTCGAACACTCTATTACAGAGTGAAAAGCACAAAGTCTGCAAAAATGAAATTATTAGAAATATTATAATTTGGTTTCTTGACCATCCTGTTGCTTTGCTGGTAGATGTTGTCTAGTGTCTATTTAGGTCCCTTCATTGTATCTGTCCTCTGACCTATTTTCCAGTTGTGGAATTCTAGCATTCTGTGTTCTTATCTTATGTCATTTAGCTGAATGTTTTGTCCTAATCGTTGCCGCTAAACTCTGTATGGATGTTGTGGTATTAAATTTTTGTATTCACTAATGCCAAAATCACAAGCATAGAGGCAGGAAATAAGTGTTTCAGTTCACATACAGTGAAAGGTGTATTCATTCATGCCTGCTTTATGCAATATTAATGCTCAATTGAGCTTCTTAGTATCAAAAAATAATTAGACCAGGCAAAGACTGTGATAGATAATGCAAAAGCATCTAGTCATGCCCAGGTCACCCTACCTGCCTTGTAATAATGGTGGAGTAAGTCTGTAGGCGTATACTTAACTCAGCTCAACGAACAGCCAACATTCCATTTCTTTCCATTTGTTTTCCAATGAAATTTGTTTTGTTTAAAATTTCCAGGGCATTATTTTATGCTCATTTTAAATTGTCATTTGCCTGCACTATAACCTATAAATAATTATTTGACATGCAAATCAGTATGGTTTTTTTCTTTATATACTGAAAGTGTTTTTCTTTCCAACGTGTAGCCATGATAACAGCGTTCAGGTGTATTGATTTAGAATTGTTGTTGACCTTTGGTGGTATCCTAATATTGCAGGCAAAAACCAAACTAGTATGGTTTGATTTATGTGCCTTTTTGTTTGTTTGTTTGTTTGGTTTTCTCAAAAATTATGCAATATTATGAAATCAGTTTTTATTGCATATGGTTTATAATTGTGAAGCTTTTCTATTGGTTATTAAATAAAAGCCTTAAGTTACAAAATGCTGTGTTTTGTAGCCATTTTGAGTGTGAACTGAATGTGCACTTCCAGTCATTCTGGGGATATGGTGTGTATATATATGATATGTGTGTGTATATATATGTATGTGTGTGTGTGTGTGTGTGTGTGTGTGTGTGTGTGTGTGTGTGTGTGTGTGTGTGTGTGTGTGTGTGTGTGTATATATATATATATATATATATATATATATGACACATACGTCTGCATGCATTTTTTTTCTTCAGCTCATGCATTGATGTGTACAATTTCTAGCGTGTTGCTTTGCTCCTTGTTGACTTTGCTCCATTTCCTGTACTCTTATATCTGCTCAGCATTGGTTCTGTATAGATCTCTTTCTGCTCATGTGAAAGTAAGGTAAGAAATTGTATTATAATGTGACATACTCCTTTTCTCTAAGCACAAAAATACTCTTCGGCCAATGTTCGCTGGTGCAATGTACTGTACCTTATACAGGAAAGTTGAAACTTTTCCTACAGATTAATAAATAATTTGATTTCATTACATTTGGGAGGACCTAGCTCTTAAAGCCCTGATTAATCTCAAATTAGCTTCTGTAATGAACTGTTAAGTTGACTCAGATGTGTTACCATAAAATATTAAACCATGTTTTTTGGGGTTAATAGATTGGCCTTAGGTCAAAGACCTAACACTGGCTTTTTGGCAGCCCAGGATTTTGCATTTACAACCTTCCAATCACTGTGTGACCCTTAACCGAAGTACTAGCACTAACTGTAGTCTGCCACCTTGTAACTGTGGCTGATGCATATAAGGTTCGGATTTAATAACAAGTTTATAAAGATTTATAAATAAAGTGCTAAAATATGTGTTATAATCGTATTTCTTTTAAATATGGCCTGTAAGACGTCTTCTAACATCTATTATTCTAGCGAATTGTGACATTGCTGTACGTGATAAAATAAGACACAGTAGCAGTCATTTTACTCAAAACCATTATTTATTTTAATTTTACAAACACAGATCATCTCAAAACATTTCATTAAAAAAAGAATACTCATTAGCTTGAACATTTGCACCCCGTGCAAACTGCACATACCTGAATTATAAAAAGAATGCATCCATAAATTTAACAAATGTCAAGTACATCAGTCAATAAATACATAAATAATTAAATAATTGAAATAATAACATTTAAACTAAATTGGTACAAATTGTCAAGTCATTGTAAAGTGCTATTCTTTTTTTGATTTACTCCAGTACCATCTCTGAATGTCAGAGTTTGTGAAAATAGGCACAAATTGAAGACAAATGATGCAAAACCAACTCTTAGGAAACACGCTTTTCTTTCTTTTTTTTTTTACTGGTCATGTTGTTGTACTTGGTCATTTTTCTTCTTAAGTTATAGGAAGTAAAAGATGAACACAGTTTTATTGGATGTTTTTGTAATACAAACAAACATTAAAACAGAAGAAGAATACAAGACATAAACATATGTTGGAGAGGAGTCTGAGTGAGACATCAGTTCATGTGATTCAGTTATCACAGGTCAAGTGGAAGTCTTGGCTACTTGCACAGTTTCCTAAGGAGGCAATGGTGAGGACACTTTCAGTCAAATGCTTGGACACATCTGTTCATAGAAGAGTTTACTCCCTTTTAACATTTTTTCAGAATAATACTGAATATATAATCACTATAAAACATGATGGGATTATGCAACATACATTAAATGTGTCAATAAAAAAAATGCATGTGGAAAAAAGTGTTCTTGATTAACCTTTGTATACACTTGGCATTTTCAAAACCCAATTGTATATGGGATTGTTCTCTAGGAGGTGGAAAAACAAAGGGTAAAAGTAAAGATTCTAAAAATAATTGAATATATGGGCATTAATCTTAATATTTGTCATGGGAAATGTGAGCCTTTATAAAAATATCTTTTGAACAATAAAAAATAGACAATATTTTTATTCTAGTGTGTCCAAACTTTTGCCTGGCAGTGCATGTGCATATGTGTTCGAGTCTGGTAAGTTAATTAAAGCATGATGTATCATGGCACCAAATGGCATATTTCAGATAATCTTCTGACGTCTGTTAAACGTCACTTGGCGTGTGCGTGTTTTTGTGAAATGTATTTGGAAGGCAGCAGCAGCAAGCCTGTCTCAGTGCTCGTTGTACGTGTGTGTTTCTGTAAGCATAAATCAAGGGGTTGAGCAAAGAGTTTCCTGTGACTGGCACCAGAGTGGCATATGTGTATAGGCCAGGTGATGATCCATCTCCAAGTAGACCATACAGTGCAAAAGGGATCCAGCAGCTGGCAAAGATGGCAAGGATGAGTGCGAGAGTATGCACACGTCGACGTGTGTGTATGCGTGCAGAGGGCAGTGTGTGTCTCTGCAGGGCAATCTGATGGGAGTGGCGCAGAACAACTTGGCAGATCCAGGCATTAAGCTGCAGCATCAGTGCCAGGGCCAGTAGAAAGCCCCCACATAGTGTAGCCAGATGCACTCGGGTCAGTGGCCACACTACGCTACATAATTGTTCATTATCCAAACAGTTCCAACCTAAAGCAGGAAGGGCCCCTTGCAGGCCTGCCAGAACCCATCCCATAGCCAGGGCACAGCGAGTGTGTGTATGTGTGTGGCGTGAGCCATACGTCAGGGCTCGGTGAAGAGACAGGAATCTGTCTAGGGTAATGCCCAGCAAGGAGAAAACGGATGCACTGAGTGCACTTACCAGCAGGCCCACACTAGCCAGCTCCAGTCCCCTTGAGGACACAAACCAGTGAGACATAAAGTACAGCAGCAGTCCCACACCTGCCAGGAAGTCTGCCCAAGCTAAGCTACCAATGAGCAAGAACATAGGTGCCCGCAAAGATGCTGAAGAGAGGATGGTCACTATGATGATTGCATTCTCACAGCAAATTAGAGAACCTGACACACACAGTGCCACGTCCCATGGACTCAACACTGCTGAAATCATGGGGTCAGGTGTAAGGCGAACATCAGAGAGCTGCAGCAGGGGGTCGATCTCGAACACAACCTCCAAGCCCATGTCAGTCTCATTAAGGGCCATTTCTGCAGGAGAGGAGAGAAATGATGCTTTAATGTATCATCAGTACAGAACTGCAAAGCACGTGATATGTTCTGTATATAGCAGATTATTCTGGGATACATTTTGTGGTCAGAAAGTATACAGTGTACTAATGAAATCCCATAATGCACTGCAGTAGTTTAGT
Source organism: Silurus meridionalis (assembly GCF_014805685.1). Lineage (NCBI taxonomy): Eukaryota > Metazoa > Chordata > Actinopteri > Siluriformes > Siluridae > Silurus > Silurus meridionalis. Next base: position 11,031,946 of record NC_060905.1, on the reverse strand, counting down.
ATACAATTACTAAGAACACAAAGTTCTGAATAATTTTCAACAGAACAAAAGAAATCCCCCTCATATAACATTTAATAAACATTGCAGTTGCATGCTTATTATTTAAATCCAGAAAGCCAGAGAGTGTTTATATTCTTTTAACTTTCCATTTGCATATTTTATTCAACTGGCATTAGATTTTAGTAGATATAACTGGACTACTTGTTCTTAGTTTAGATTTACCTTTTCAATTCTAGTAGTCAGAAATAAACTATCAATTAACCAACTCAATATCAAATATAATGCTTTTGATTCTAGCAGATTACATCAAATGCAAGATCTAAAAAATGCACGTTGCATTTGAAAGGACACTAATAAGAATTGCTAGAGGAAGTAAAAGAAGAAGATAAGTATGTTAGGGGTACTCCAGAGGCAGTTTTTGTAGTCATGGGCTACTGACATATATCTATTTTCAACAGCAAAGATAAGTGAGGATCTTGTATATTGTATATTTGTATATTATATATTATATAATAATGACATATTCTAGCTATTCTTATTTAGAATAAAAAAATATAATAATATGTCCACGTTAACATGTTTGTTATTGTTATTAATTAAATAAAGATTTTTAGTCTAGTCGAGTCTGTTGTACTCGAACAGTTGCGGCTGAGCGATGAATCACGAGCTGAGCCGAAGCAGTACGAAGAGACACGAACTGCTGAGATTGCTCATGCACCTCTTTTCCAGAGAGCTTAAAGACGAGATGTAATTTTTCGCAGTGGAAGATAATCACCCACTTGTAATTCAGACACTTGTAAATAATTGTATTATGTTAAATGTTAACTTACTGAGGTGGTAAAGTTTGATCAAGGACAGGTTAGATGTTCCTTCAGCAATCTACCATCCAAACAGAGTGTCCGCCAGATGAGAGCTGAAATCCAAGCTCGACCTAAATCACGGAATGAAAGTCCGAGTCTCGGAGCTCTGCGTAAGAAATCCAAGTGTCTTTCCTATGCAAAAGAGAAAGAGTGCTCTGTCTGGGTTTCTGCTCCTTCTTCTCTTGTCTTCTCAGTAGTGTTCGTAAGCTCTTCTGTGTAACGCAGAGTCTGGTGGACTGAACTACCTTCATTGAGTCTCTTCTGACGTCAGTTACGACGAAGGGGGCCGAGTCCCCCCTGCACAGCCAATCACGAAGCGGCTCGAGACACGTTCAGGTGGCGTAATTTCATTCACAAAAATACCGCATTTTTTCACCCCGCCCACTGCGACGGCGAAAGAGGAGAGGCCGTGGATCACCGGCAATCAGTCATGGTATTTATGGAAGTCACGAATAATTGATATGTTGAAGTCCCTGGTAACTGATGCTATATAGTCGAAATGTGTTGCACATCCATGTTGCAAAGCAATCAGATTTACAAGGTTTACGTTAGTGAGTGTGTGTGTGTGTGTGTGTGTGTGTGTGTGTGTGTGTGTGTGTGTGCGCGCGTGTGTGTAAGAGCGAAAGAGTGAGTCACCGCTGTCCGTGGTGCTGAAAGGCACTCAAAGCGCAGAGCTGATTTGTAATGACGTCAGAAATAGTGCACGTGTGTTCTTGTTGGAGCTGTGAAATCACCTTTACTTGACTTTGTCACGATGTACTGGGAGATATTTATGCGCCACACGATGCAGCCATTCTCCAGCTTTGACTGTCTGCAATAACGTGATAGCACTAAAATGGTGACGCTATTTCCTGGCAAGTGAGCCAGGGATTCTCGCACTTTTTGGAGGGAGAGAGAGAAAGGGAGAGAGAGAGAGCGAGAGAGCGAGGGCGTCGCAGTGATAGCCTGGCCGTGCATTTCAATGAAGCAAGTGGGCGAGGAGCTGAGAGCCGGGGAAATCTCCTCTCCTCATCCCTGCCTATATAAGGATGTGCTTCCGGTGCTCTCTATCTGAAGATGAAGATTAACCCAAAAGGACAAAGTCAGGGATGCTGTACCAAGGGGAAATTTCATGGGCATTGATTAGACAGGAGATCCTAAAATATGGTTTAATAATTTCACCTTAAAAAAAAAAACATGATTCAATAAATTACAGCCTCCCTCCTAATCTCAAACAAAGAAATCCAAAATGCAGGCTGACTAAAATTGTTAAACAACAATTTCTGCTTTACACCTGTTGCTTTAGCCACAAAATCTATGTACATCACATTCATCTGATGAAATGACTGCATGATTCTGCTAGTGTGTAACAGCAGTACCACATGACATTTGATGGAACCTGCATGCTTTGTTCTGCCTTTTCCATGGTGATGGAGGAGGGGAAGGACTGAGTGCGTGGGTGAATGTGTGTGAGGAGACTGCGGATTTCCTCCCAGTTACCTAATATAACGAAACTGAGTGTATGCATGTCTAAAACTGAGTGTCCAAATCCCTCGGATATAAAGACATTCACTAAGTATACATTTGTGTACAGTAAGATCAGAGTATTGTGTATGCTACCAAAAAATGCCTGAGACTGCAGAGAGGTGAAGGGCTGAACATCATATTATGTAACTGTGCCAGACTGTTCATATCTTTGGCGCACACACAAACACACACACAGATGAGAAAATGAAAAAGCAATTCTAAGAAAGAGAGAGGCTTGAAATTAAGAGTTTTCATTTAAAATATTGTTTAAAAGAGAAAACATGTGAAGACACTTTTACAACTCAATTTTATAACATTACTGCAGAAGTATAACTGAAAAAATATAAAGAAATATAACTACCTGGACATTGTTTAGTTCCAAACTTTGCCAGAACGTTCCACTTTAAAGCAGTTTTTCAGGTTGGATGTAGATGATTTTGCAATACTTGTGAAGCCTGACACTCAAGATGTAGAATATTGACCACAGTGTAACAATGTATTCACTGAGCATCTGGATCAGCCCAGTACTACCACAGTTTTAATTCCACTTTTTTAAATAGAAGGTTCAACAATAAACATTAAAAAAGCGGCTTAAAGAAAACCAGATGTAGTAAACCAGACAAGACAATAGCCAGAAAACAAATTCACTGAGATGACATGAGAATAAACCTTTAAAATGAGCTTGTTATTGTACCTATTGAAAAATCCATAGCATAAAGCATTACAGTCTGAACAAAAGTAAGAAATTGTTCTTCTGCATTATGTAACAATCTAATATTTCAAAGCTTAGCAGCTTTTTAAGGATGAAAAAAAAATGCTTTTCTATTAACATTATAACTTTGAATGAGACATTGAAGTCAATAACTACCTCAAGGTTTTTCTCTGCTGCACATGATGTAACTGAAAGGCCATCCTTACTTACTACCTAATCAGAAAGTTTTATTATAGTATACAGCTTTGGCCCTAGTAAAATGTATTTTCTTGTGTGGAAATTAATAGGGGGTGGTTTATCAGCATTAAGTTACTATTGCCTTTTACCTGTTTTTACATTATTGAGTATCTGAGATCTTTCATCTGATTTCAATGAACCAAACAACTGTTTGTCATCAACATAGCACTGGTTATGGGTGCATGTGTGTGTATTCAAATGTACTCACTGATTAATACTGACAAGGATCAGACATTGTGGTTGAGATATTGATACAGCTTGACCAGCTGTCTGGTTGCCAAGTAACCAGTCTCACGTTACAGACCTTACAATCTATCTTATTTAGAATGCATGATGTCACACACTCAGTCACACACACTCTTGCTCACACTCCTCTCTGCATCACAGCTACCAGACTGTCCTGTTCCTCAAGGACACAACTTGGAGGCTGCTTTAACTGGTATTTTGATGTGTCATTTGCCAGCTAATACACAATAGATGCCTTTTTAGAGGTTGTGCTTACTAACTTTGGTTAGGACATTCTTGAACTCCCTGAGAGTTCTAGTTAATACAGGCTGCAGTTTTCAAAGTTTCATGCTTTAGAAAGGTTACATTTAAATTTCACATTTCTCCCTTTATTGAGTTTAGAGTGGTTGTAAGGATGAGGTGCGTCACAGTTGTGCTGTGTTGCACTGTGCTGCTAGTGCAGCTGATGATGACCAACTCACAAAATGCAGGTAAGAGTAAACATATTCAAACCCCATAAGTGCATATCACTTATGTGTATTCACTATCATAATGTAAAACAGATTATATGAATTTCCACATATAATCTACCTAAGTACTGATCCACTGGCTATTTCCTTCTTCTACTATTATTCTCTTAGTCTAGTCTAGTGCCTAAAATAGTAACTATATATAATACAACTGAAATGTTTAAAATAAATAGTGAATATTATGAAGTAAAAGGTTTTAGCTGCATGATTTCTGCTGTCATTTTAAAATGTTATAGTATTGGCTATAATTAATCAATTAGAGGTTCAATTGTTACTTGTATATATCCTGGTGCCTTGAACTATTATCTGATGGTTGGACATTTTTAACATGCTATTTTCTATGATTTCTGATGGCTGAACAAGTTTGTTTCAATTTAGGAATTGATTTGTATTGTGCTAAAATTATTGACATGTCTATAAACGGAGGTCTGTTTGCAATCTGAGCCAGCTAGTTTAATGATAATTTATAATGCTTATTTCTCAAGGATTATTATCTGCTCCTTTACTTGACAAATGATGCAGGTGAATGTTCTCAGCTGGATTCATGTGATCGATGCACCACTGGAGACCCTGCCCTCAATTTGACTAATTGTGTTTGGAAAAGCTGTGACAATGGTGAGTGATATATATATATATATATATATATATATATATATATATATATATATATATATATATATATATATTATTCTAGATCAGTCTTTGCTAGCCAAGGAGTCTTACAGTGACATGTGATTCCTTGGGGAGTGCACTTGGGAGCAGCACAGTGAATAATTTAAGTGCACACAAAGTGTCATGGCAGCCATCACACAAAGACATCATCCCCAGTAAATAATTCAGCTCTATTATCTGTTAGAAGGAAAATGGACTGTGAGGAAAATACTCTGTAGAACTGACAAAAACACAATACATAAGTTGACCTACATTGAAGAGAAGTCAGCAATTACGCAATATATTTTGTAATATTTGATGTTCCTTATATTTGAGCAGCAGTAGATAAAATATCTGCTCTGGGCAAAAAAAATCGTCTTTATATATAATAAATGCACAATACATATATTTATGAAGTGGAAATACATGGAGGAACGTATTATCCTACTCACTCTTAAAGCTTTGTCCTCATTCTCAAACTATTTAGCAAACTACAATTTTTGCTTTGTTAGAACATTGTATTATAACGTTTTAAATATTATGACGCATTTTGTGGTTATGATGTTGAAATGTAAAAAGCTAGACTTTATGTAGGGAATATATTTTTAGTCAGGCTGGTTTTGAATTGCACTAGGCTGCTTTTGTCAAGCAGGCTATATTTGCTTTTATCAAAATATACCTTTAAGTTAAAACCTTTAAGTAAAATATACCTTCCTTACTTTTGCAACTACATAGCTTCCTAATTAGTACAGAATAAAATACTTTAAGCCAAATGAATACACAGACAGATTAATTACACTGGCATTTTAAAAGGTTTTAAATATTACATTTGTTATTTTCTTGCTTAGATAATAACACAAGGTGCATACCTGTCACTGAAGACTCTGGAGACTGTGCTGTGTACAATGACACAACCTCCTGCCCAAGTAAGTATCATACTGAAATATATTTCTACAATAATTTTACACTTTACAAACACATAAGCACACTCAGCTGTGTGTATTTGGTGTTTTTGTATTTTAGCAGTTAGTGAGAGCTTTGATGAAAGTGGTTCAGGTAAACATTTTTATCTAGTTTCACCAATTTATAAAACATTTTTCTATTCAGCAAGGGTTCCTTTATCCTTTTAACTGTCCTTCTATAGTATTGCAAACATAATGTCCAATGTGTACACAATCCATTAATAACTGAAATGTCTCTCACTTGTTTAGATGATTCTTCTTCTGGCTCAGAGCCAGAGTACTCAGGCATCATTTGATCTGTCCAGCTTTATTGGTGGGATCATACTTGTGTTGTCGCTCCAAGCAGGGGCCTTCTTTGCCTTGCGCTTCCTCAAAACAAAAGACAGCACCTATGAGACCATGTAAGTGTCATATCATAATATCATCTTCTCATTTATATTTGTGCTTTTTAGCAAAAGTGTGCATATATATATATATATATATATATATATATATATATATATATATATATATATATATATATATATATATAAATGTAAAAGCATTTTAAAATAATAACTACACTATGGATAAAACACATTAGAACTCTTTCAAACAATTACCAAAATAATGTATTTCCAAATGAGTATATATACAAGTTTTTATGCACTTCTCAACATATAGTGACCAACCCCAGTGATGAGGACAAACAGCAAGCAAATGATTGACTAAAGAAAACAAACATGGAAGAAATAAACATCAAGAAATTAGTAAAGCAGAAGAGGCAGCCGAAGAAAAAGTGGCAAGAGTTGGAAGAGCAATGTGTAGTGCTCTTTTTAAGGCCTTATATATTTGTTTGGGTTTTAGTTTGTTTGATTTAGTTTTTTATTTCTATATGTTTGCAGAAGTACATGCTTTAAAATCCTTATTGATCAAACCATTATTTTATATTATCTGTCCTAGATCGTTCTCAGGTCTGTTTTAATTGATTTGTCAACTTTTTTTCCTAATTCTGTTTGTTGGTTTTGTTTGTTGGTGGACAGTTAACGTAAAATCATTAAATCATCAATATATATTGTATATAATAAATATATACAGAATAAATGAATAAGGGTTGGGTGTGATGCTTTGTCTAATGCTATATGGTTTAATTGTCTTTAAAAGTATACATGTGCTCTCTCTATTTTTTTAAGTTTTTTCTAGGTAATTTCATCATGTACAGCATGGTAAATAAATTGAGTAGTTGAACTTACGAGGTGAGTACACAATGTGACATATAGGGGGCAGTATACACGCATAAGTTATCCCTTACTGTCACATTTCACAGGTGTGCCTTTGTTAAGAGTTTATTTGTGAAATTTCTTGCCTTCTTAATGTGCTTTAGACCTTCAATAGTGCGATTAATGCTACTACAACTACTATACAAAACCACTTCAGGTGCAGAGGATAAGGTTATTAGAATTACCAGCCTCAGAAACCACCAATTGTTCACAAATCCTTCTTGGAGATCAAGTGGTAAAGAAAAAGCAAAAGCAGGTTACTTTGAAGAATCAAAAATATAATACATATTCTAGGTTAAGTAACACTTTGTGTTTGTTTCATAATTCTTTACATGCTCTTTTATTGTTTGAGGTAATCAATATTAATGTAGTATGTTGAAAATAAAAAGAAATAAATAATATATATATTAGGTCTGTCAATTGATTCAAATAATAAATTGCAATAAATTGCATGATTGTCATGAGTTAGCTCTGGATTAATCGCAATTTAAAACACACAATTTTATCTGTTTTAAATGTACCTCAAATTAATACTTTTCAAGTGTTTAATGCTGTAATCAACATAGGTGTGGGCAAATATGGATGCTTTACGCAAATGTATGTTTATTATTTGTGAAACCAGACTCAACATCAAGCAAAAAGAAATATTTTCTTGTAAATTCTTGTAAATGTTTGCAAGTAATTATGATGTTTTTTAAATATCTGAATAAAGAAAGGATGCAGTGAATAAATGTGTGCAGCGTTGAAGGTTTTAATTTTGCTTCTTCTATATTTACATTTTTTAATAAAAAATGGTCAAATGGAAATGTACACATTATTAAAAAATAGTGCCATTCAAATTGATTTGCAATAAAATTTTGTTATTAACACGTTAATCTTGACATAGTATATTTCCAAAATTATATTTCTAAAAAAAAAGTCTTGGGTCACCTGGTCATAAGTATAGTATGTAATTTTTGAGCACTGCATTCCACATTTTCCCAATTTGCTCTTATAATTTCCTCCACTCTTCTGGGAAGCTGTTCCACTAGATTTTGGAGTGTGCTTATGGATATTATGAAAGGCAAGTATTAATGTAGGTGAGGAGGCCTAGGGGGCAGTCAGTGTTCCAATTCATCCTAATTGGAACAATGTTCTATAACATGTCACTCAAGAGCGTCAAGATCTTCCTCTCCAAAGTATGTAAACCATATCTTCAAGGAGCTCACTTTGTGCAAAGGGGCATTGCCATGTTGGAACAGGTTTGGGTTTCCAAGTTTAAGTGAATGCTAAATTGTATTATGGCACATCTTAAGACATCCTGTACTATATATATATATATATATATATATATATATATATATATATATATATATATATCTATCTATCAGGGGCATAGCCATCATTTCAAAAGTGGGGGGGATGAAATGTGTAGTGTTACCTGTTTTTTTTCCCCCTCCACTAAAATAGTGAGGGGGATGAATTAACTTTTTATAAAAAGACATGTCCCCCGCGTCCTCGCATTTATGTATGTATATATTGGGACCACAATATATACATACATAAATGAATTATGATAAATAAAAAGCTGAACAGAATTTTTATATGTTGTTGTCAGGCCAGACGAACACAGACAGAAGCCGTAATAGTAATATAAAGTTTAATGAGTTCAAATACTAATAGCAGAGAAAGGGCAGCTATAGCACCAGGACAGTCACTAGAACTGGTGTAGTCCAACAAGGAAAGCAAGAATAGTAATCTGTGGTACACCAGGGACTGGCAAGGCCCACTAAGTCGGATAGACCGGGTGCCCGCACAAGGCAGCACAGAAGGTGTTCCTCCAGCATAACCTGTGAGAACAGACAGTGGCACTTTGGAAGGGAGAGGTTTATATAGGCCTGGAGTTAATGAGCGCCAGGTGCCGGCACTTAGTAGGAAGGCGATTCACTTCGTGTGGGCAGGGTGTTGAGGAGAGGTGAAGCTGGTGGTTCCCTGACAGTTGTATTTGAAAAAGGTTTAGAGACCATCATAACTTAAACTACCTCTACTAAGTTTAAGTATTTAGCCTTTTATAATGAAAGTGATTTTCTTTCTTTCTTTTTTTGAAAACTATGCATTTTGCAGAGTTTCGTTCACATTTGTAGACAAATGTATAGACAACATAGACAACACTCTGTAGACAAAATGAAAAATATAATGTGCACAGCACTGCTCTTAATCCTAGGAATTAGGGCCATTTATTATATTCATGTATATACTGATGTTGTTTACACATGTATGCCACAAAGCTTTAATGCATTTAAAGTACAGATCATGCAGCATTAACGCTACCTTTTCTGTATTCTCCTACCTACATTACACCGTGCATGACATTTTATAAAATGAGTAATATAAAAGTATAAAATGTATTTTTGGACAGTGTGCTCATTTTAACACTTATGTACACTGAAGTTTTAGTTTGTGATACTTTGAAAGGCTTGTCACTGCGGAAGCGACGATAAAAGCCTTGAAAGCACAAAATTCATCTCTTCTTGACCAAATTGTTGATCTTGTGCATGTTTGACAGTCCTCCTGAACTTGAGAGTGCACATTGTGCGCTTCACCCCCACACCTGGTGCAGTGCAATCTCCAAGACCATTCATTGTGTGCTTTCACCTATTTCATGAAAGGAGAGGGCACTGCACTGGGTCAGGCGACGTGATATTAAATACAACGCAGTGCCACTGAGGCGATAACCGGATATGAGTGCAGCCTTAGCACAGCCTTAGCACCTAAATGGCCCAACCAAAAGAGGCAGAAGTTTGGCATATAAAAAAAAAAAATTACAATCTGAAATAATATATCTACAGGAAACCCACCTATGCATTAGTGATCAGATTATGCTCAGGAAATCATAAGTGGGACACATTTTTGACTCTAATTTTAACTCTAAAGCAAAGGGCACTGCCATTTTGATGTCAAAAACATCTGATTTACGGCCTCTGCTTCTATTAAAGATCCTCAGGGTAGATATGTATTAGTCCCTGGAAGTGTATATCATGCCCCTGCCTTATTAGTTAACGTAAATGCCCCTAACTGGGATGATGTGTGTTTTATTAATAAGCTTGCTTCTTTATTGCCAGATCTTAACTCCCATCTCATTAAATTTGGTGTTTATTACATTCTAAGGGGGCCCAAGCCTTATCTACATTCATTGATCAAGCGGGGGCCGTCGATCCTTGGTGATTTTTGTTGCCACGCAGCAGAGCATATTCCTTTTTCTCACAAGTGCACCACTACTATTCAAGAATCGATTACTTCTTGAAAGATAAATCTCTACTCCCTTCTTTTGAACAAATCGATTATTTACCTATTATGGAATCAGATCATGCTCCTATGCAATTAGATCTCACTTGTAATCTAAGGTAAAATGAATGACCTCTGTGGAGACTACATACGCCCTTGTTATCAGATCCTGCATTCTGTACATTCGTAACTACTGCTAGATAACTTCCTACCACATAACAGATACGAATCAATATATTAGCATCTATGTTGTGGGAAAAACCTAAAGTAGTTATCAGGGGAGAACTAATCTCATACACTTTAACTATCAATAAAAAAATTGTAAACATAAACTAGACAATTTAACTGATTTTATTAGAAGATTAGATTGCCTCTATTCCACATCCCCCTCACCTGAACGTTATAAGAAAAGGTTGAACCTTCAATTTTAGTATAACCTGCTATCAACAACTAAAACTGAATTGTGCTTATTATGTTCTAAAGGATACATATATGAACACCGAGAAAAAGCAGGTCAAATTTTAGCCTACCAATTAAAATCTAAAGCTGCCTCTCAAATTATACCACAAATTCACAACAGTGATAATTATTTAATATTTAATCCCATTAAAATAATACAACTTTTAAGAACCTCTTTTTTAGATTTATATACTTCTGAAAGCCCTAAATTAAACTCTGAAATGCTAGAATTTTTAGAAAATGTAGTGACACCTTTTTTTTTTCTAATTTATTTATCTTAACAAATTTCCCTTATTTTCCAGTTATCACCTTCTTTTTCTTGTTTTTATGCAATTCCCCTTATCTTCGAACCCTGGTTCTCCACCTCTTCCTGTGATTCCAAATATGGAGGGAATGAAGTATTTGTATAAAACCTTCATTCCCTCAGGTACAGCTTCATTCTGTTCTCAACCTTTCATGCGTGAACAACCATTTTGCGGCCTATTTTGTCTTCCTGCATCTGCAATGTGTAAGTGTTCTGCTTTTATTCGCTTATATAATGCTATTTACTATCCTACTGTCATTGAATCAAGCTATATTCTTTACTTATTTTGTCTATACGTATATGTTTAACTGTATTGTTCTCCTTATGTTGGTACCTAGATCATACGTCATTCGTACTTTCTGAACTAACTGTTACATAATGGGTTGGGCTCACAGAGATAACATTCATAATCTTGTTACTTTTGTCGCTACATGCACATATTAATTTTTATGTTTTTTGTCATTGTGATTTCACCCTTTTTACATCGTATCTCTGTTGGTTTCCTTTTATTCAGCTTCATCTCGCAGACGTTCTGGGACATCTCTTAGGAGCATTCTCCACAGACAGTATCGTCAGTTTCAACTCTTTTACCTTGCCACTGAGATTGCCCAGTTTATTGAGCATCTCTCTACTCCAGCTGTTCCAGAGAACCCCTGTCTGCCTCCTCGCATCGTGCAGCATACTTTTACACGTGCTATGGGCACGCAGACCTCGTCTGACCTCCCCGCTGTTTATCATCAAAAGACACAAACCAACAATGAAGACTATGACAACTCCCGCATTCCTGCAACAAACCAACCGTCTCCTCCTTATGCTTCATGTTAGTCCCCTACTGATTTTTCTCCTACTTCTCCCGGGTCTGACTGGTGTTATGAGTGTGTTGGAGAAACAGAAAAAGACAACGTACAAGGCAGCTTTAAGCATGTTTATTGGGAAAAAACGAGCTTGTGGACCTCAGCCGCTGCAGAAAACATGGGTGAGTAATCATGATCAGAATCAGGTGAAGTTATGGGAGGATCATAATAATCAGGTGACAGAACCGAAGAAGTAGGAGTATAATTAATAGGAGACCAACATGAAGGGAAAGGAGGAGATGGTTTGTTGCAGGAATGCGGGTGTCGTCATCAAAGTCCTCATTATAGGTTTCGGTTTTCTGATGATAAACAGCAGGGAGGTCTGTGTGCCCATATCATACGTAAAGGTACTCTGCACGGTGCGAGGAGGCAGACAGGGGTTCTCGGGAATAGTTGGGGTAGAGAGGTGTTCAATAAATCAAGCAACCTCAGTGGCGAGAGAGAAGAGTTAAAATTTACGATACTGTCTGTGGAGAATGCTCCTAAGAGATGTCCTAGAACGTCTGCGAGTTGGAGCTGAATAAAATAAACCAACAGACATTACGATGTAAAAAGGGTGAAGTCACAGTGACTAAAACATAAAATTAATATGTGAATGTCGCAACAAAAGTTACAAGCTTATAAATGCTATCTCTGTGAAGCTCAACACACAATGTAACAATCAGTTCAAAAATACGAATGACGTATGACCTAGGTACTAACATAACCAAGCAAAACTATATAGTTAAACATATACGAATAGAGAATCTAAGTGAAATAATATAGCTCGATTCAAAGAAAGTAGTATATCAAACAGCATTATAAAAAAAAAAAAGAAAAACACTTACACATTGCAGATGCAGGAAGACAAAATAGGCCGAAAAATGGTTGTCCACACATGAAAGGCTGAGAACAGGATGAAGCGGTACCTGGCTGTACCAGAGGGAGTAAAGGTTTTATGCACATTCTTTTCTTAATTAAAAAACAGAGAAAAGGCCATAAATAAGGGTAATGGAGGTGAACAGGAAACCCAAATATGGAATCGCAGGAAGGGGTGGAGAACCAAGGTTCGAAGGTCAGGGGGAACTGAAAAAATAAGGTGAAAACAGGAAAATAAGGGGAATGCCAAGATAAAGAAATTAGAAAAAAAAAACAAAGGTAACATGTGTCTCCAGGGTATAAATATGACGGTGTGCAAAGTGTGTGTGCTATCATTTTGATGTGATGAAGTAACCACCCTCACTGGGCTCATCAGAACGTGACTGCAATAAAGAAATTTTTGCTTTTACTCATCGAAGACTGAAGATCTTTCATTGGCTGTTGAAGTCTATTTCATTTTATTTTATTAGGTTAAGAGTGCTACATTGGGAACCAACTGAAACAAAGAATCCACCCGTGATGTGTCTGCTCAGAGATGGGTTCTGAGTTTTAAACATCGTTCTTTCACTCTTTTTTATTATCCTCCCATAACTTCCCCTGAGTCTGATCCTGATTGCTCACTCATGTCTTCTGCAGCGGCAAAGGCCCACAAACTCTTCTTTCCCAATAAACATGCTTAAGTCTTCCTTGTACATTGTTTTGTTTCTCCTACACACTCATAACATCAGTCAGACACTACTCTATTTATTAGTAATTGATTATTATTATTTTAATTATACTTAGAGTAAATCCGTTACATGAGTTTGATTAAAATACAGGCTGAATAGGTTTAATTATGCTACTTTTATTGTATCTAATAGGCTCTACACTAATTATCAGGTCCAATCATTAAATTTGTTTGTTGGATTAATATTAGTTTGAATAAAACACACGCTAGATAAGTTGGATTTAGGATATTTTTCTCGACACAAACCCCTATCCATAGCTTTAAGATGCTCAATGCATTTTACTGGCCTTAAGAGTAGGGGCATTGAACATAGAGTATCTTTCAGTGGTGGGTGGTCAGGGCCAGCAAAACCTTCTCCGCTGGCCAAAACACTATCAGAAGCACTGACCTACATTTACAACCTAAATTCTAATATTTGTTCCATGAAATTGTATTAATTTATTCCCAACAGTTTATTCTCTTCATTTCGTAGTGTTTCTCTTGGCTGCACTGCTTCCAATCAGATTTTAACCTCTATGTGCTGCCATGTCAATCTAATCTGCCCAAGGGCTGCAAAGTCGCCACCAGCTTGCTCATCAGGGACAAACTTACACTTATAAAGAACATATTCATTTTTTATCACCACATTATCTGTGTAAAGCTGCTTTGAGGCAATGTTCATTGTTAAAAGCGCTATAAAAGTGCATTGAGTAAAAAATCGCTCTGTTTCTTTAACCAATCAGATTTTATATCCGCTTCACAGGGAAGCTAGCTAGCCAGGAATAGCATCAGCATTTTTCCGTCGTCTGATTGGTTGGAACTGTTACAGCCAAGTTCGACTGGCAAAACAAGCCTGTAGCGCACTGCACACATGAATAAAGCTGAGTTCGACTTTTTTATGCCTACGGAGAAAGAGAAATTTATTTAGTCTGGGACATACTTAAAAATTTGTTTTCAAGAAAAGCTAGACATCATGAGGAGAGTTTGGCCAATGGGAAAGGGTTTGTTCACCACTTCCAAAGCGGTGAATATAAGCTGTACCACTGGATTACAGCCTCTGCACAGCCCGTCACTGGTATCTTTATATGCCGATTATATATTGTATCTTTCACACCGTGCGTAGGTATTCCACAAGTAGTTAAGATATTAAATCAATTGAAACAATTTTCTGGTTATAAATGAAAATTTTTTTAAAGTGTTTGTTCCCCATAAACAATAAGGGCCTCTATATTTTGAAGAATTATATACTCTTTCACAGTGGCCATTACCTGACTTAATCCAACTCTTAATACCAATAAATAAATCTAGTAATTGTATATAAAATTTATACTTAGTTTATATTTGGATTATTTCCCACACTAAAAAAAAATCACCCCAAAGAGCAGTGACATTTCTAACATTACCTTATCTCTCCAGAAACATGCAGAGCACAGGAATCAGGGTGCACAGAGATCAGGGTGAAGGCCACTGCTTACTTGATCATTTCCAGCAGAACAGCCTTATCTTACAAAACAGATCAAGTTGCCCAGTTCCCACATACTTAGTCACATACCAGTGTTTTTCCCTCTCTGTTCAAAAATGATAATGTTTTTGCAACACTACTTTTCTCAAGGCCACCATTTAATCAGACAGAGTGGTAGCAAAGTATTGGTTTATATGATAGTAAAAGGTTACTAAATAGGGCTGGTAGGACTAGACAGACTTTAAGATGGGCTTGATGGAACTCAGAAGACATGGGTCTGTAAAAGAGATTTAGGAGAGGTCATGGAAGGGTCATTTTGTATAAAAGCGTCCACAGCAGACACTGCTGGCAAGAGAGCAGTCTAGTGGAGAATTCCAAGGTAAAAAAGATAAGAGCTGAGTTGTTCCAGGAGGACAGTTAAATCCACAGCCAAATGGGCAAGCTGACTACACAGGTGTTACGCCCAAATCAGAAAAGGTGGGCTGATGGGTAGATGATGATCTGGCAGGGCATGATAAAAGTGCAAGTGTAACCCAATGTGTAGCATAATTTGTTGACTTGAGTTGATTACTTTACTTCAACCTTATGCTTATATAATGATTCCACTGCACACTGAATTTAAGAGGCAAAAAAAGTTGTCAATATTATTATTATCAATATCCGGAAATTAGTTGGTATAAAGAACGGCATATGAATGTTTTTTGGTATAGGTGTCAGAGACTTGAGGGACACTAATCAGCCACTATGATGGCCACATTCTTGGGTCAGGCGCAGTTGTAGAAGACAGCAGAGTATCAAGAAACAGCGCATATTCAGCAGAAAGTGGCAGTACTATCCAAGTCTTTTAAGGCCTTGTTGAAGGTCACACTGTACAGGGATGTGCCCAGCTGAAATATAACAAGTTGCTTTAGCAATAATTTAAACACGTACACAGAATCATGTTATCACTAAAGTCAGACAGGATACTTACACATGGTCTGAAGAGATATGTGTGTGGGATCGCCAGATGGTCAAAAGTAAGAATCAAAAATGGCAAGGAAGTGGGAAAAATAAGATGGTTTTTGGTTATTTTTTTAGTCTAACCCTAACTAGGCTGAAGTTAATGAGAATTAGAATGATTGAACAGACCCCTAAATTATGTTTTAAAGAAGGAAGTTTTTGAGATAATGGTAACTGGGAAGGGTCAAATTTTTAGGGGTTTCCAAATATAATGGTAATCGAAGGACGCTCAAAATGCATAAATGAAGAAGATTTTCCACTTGTTTTCAGACCCTGTCTGACATGTCATGAGTATGCTCTCTGGTTGATTATGATCTTACTGTAATAAACTCTACTTTGCTTTTCCTCGTCCATGGTTCTTGAAGTCTTTTTGATAAGGATAATTTATGAGACAGCATTGGTACCAGAAAGCACAACTATTGTCGGGGCAACTTTTTGCTATGTCACTATGACAAATGTCACAGATACATGGCAAAGTATTGCAGGAAAAATCTCTTCTACACCCTACATTGATTCAAGCTAGTTCAAAGATTTAAACCATAAAATTAGAGAAAAATACTTATCGTACTTTGAATAAATAACAATCTGGATGCACAAAGACTGGATTCAGATGAGATTGTTTTTTAGCAGTCAAGCAATATGGCAAACAATTTCTGCTGGTACCAGGAGCACCATCTCCACAAACATGCAACTTGCATCAAGATCCAACTGCTCACAGTAGCCTTATATACATTTGATGCATGTTCCTCTTATCAGCCCTCATCAAATCATGTTTCCTCTTTTCCTTTCATCATAATTCTACACACATAGCCGAATTAGCTAAGTTTCCATTAAATCCAAGAAATCCTGGTACGTATGTTCCTTATGTCGTTATCCGTAGAAGGATAATTAAAAGCAATTCAAGTGCTAGGTGTTGTAGAAAACGAGTCACGGATTTTGCTTCCAGAAGATAACGGTCTTTATTAAAAGTAAAAAAAACCCGGAGTTGGTCTGCAGATCGACTGACTCTCCAGTCACAATCCAACTTTATTTATACCTGGACCACAAATTTATGTCTATACACCCCACTTCTCCATCCACACATTGTTCACCCAACATCTGTGTCTCAGTTGGACAACCCTTATATATACACAATGGTGGTGCCCCAAAGTCTAGGTACAGACACACACACACAAACTAACAAACAGCTCTTTAGGTTGGCAAACTATTTCATGCATATATATCACACATGGCATATTCTTGTACGCACACATCAGAAATACATTTTTAATAGAAGTTACAAAGACATATTGCATATGCATATGATTAACCGTATTATTTTACATCGGTTATCAAGACAATGACAAGCAAAGTGGAAAATAGAATGCTGCAATATAGAACAAGCTAAGAAATAGCAGCATTAGAAGGATGAGACAAGTACAAGCTTCCCTTGTAGCTGTAAACAGGAAACCACATGGAAACAGTGACCTTTGAGTTAGAGACTAATCAGACTTAGTTTAAGATTTAAATGTATTAAGGACAGTTAATGTATACATTTCTTCATTACATACAAGATTACATACCATAAATTTACAGAGTATCTGTTTTCATTTGATTACTTGATAATAAAAACGGTCTCTAACATTACACCAACATCAACATCTTAACAATTGTATTCAAGGATCCAACATGAAATGATACTGTATGACAGTTTTATCTGGAATATTTAAATAATACACACTACTGCATGTGTGAGTAAATGTATGTATTAACTGACACCAAGCTTTAAGTTCATTTCGATATGACCTTTCTGTGAATGTGTGAATTTGTGTGTGTGTGTGTGTGTGTGTGTGTGTGTGTGTGTGTGTGTGTGTGTGTGTGTGTGTGATGGAATCTCTCCTAAAAGAAATCTTGGGATTTTGATTTCTATAGCAAATGCTGAGTTGGCTTGCAAACCAACTGGTTGATACAAGTTTGGTTCATCCTTTTATACACAACTCTTCAGGTTGGTTTCCAAACATCACCCACCTGCTCTCTCTCTTGATCTTTTCCATATGGCTCAGGCCTAACCCAGATTACATCTAAATAAACCACACTATACTATCCTAATCTCGTATGGGTCAAATTGGTAACGGTCACAGCCCCCTCGTATATTTTATAGTAATTCAAGATTAATTTAGACCTTAATGTTATTGGTGAAGCAATTTCCTCGGCACAGACACTGAATACTATGTTTTCAATATGATGATTATGCCGCCCTTAGTCAGCAGATACAATAATATGAACTGATAACACTTAAATTAGCTGATAACATTGTAAAATTGTTGCAACTCAGACTTCAGAGTTTTAACACTACACCAGTTTCAGTTTGTATTCATGGCCCAGACGGTGTGCGACCCAGGGAGACCACGTGACCTGCGTCTATATAAATACGACTCGGTTCGATGGAGCGTGTTTCCTGTTAGCCCAAAATACGACAAAGCGATAAAGTTTATTGGCATTTCGAAGCGTCTCAACTTTGAGCAGGTTTGAATGTTTTTTTTTTATACGTATTTTTTCTTTTCGGGAAAGTCAATGAAAGCGGAGTATTTTAATCCGAGAAGGTGAGTACTGCTAGCATGGGAACTTTAGTTAAACTAATTTAGTTGATTAAAATTTAAATATGTTTACACGTCAAAAACGCAAATGCATCATTAAATAGTTTAAAATGTTTTTTTTTAATCCCCTCAGTTTTTTTAATGAGTTTAAATCCTATGTAAACTCTGCAGCGTGTGTATACCTATTCTCCGTAGTCTCACGCACGCGCAGCGACTTGGTTTGTCGTGGTTTAGTGTCTTTTTTTAATGTGGACTCCACGGAAACACTGCTCTAAGATTACTGCAAATATTCCATACTTTTAAGCGTCCTTTTCTTATTTATTCTGAGGAGAAATTCATGCATGCTGCATTACCCAAGACAGTAACAAGAAACGTGGCTTATGCCTTCCTTATTACATGTAGACATGTCCTTTTTTTAAATTATAGTTAGCTTAAGGTGCAGATTAAACTTTACTAATGCTGATATTTATTTTTCAGAGAAGAGGAAAATCCTGGAAGGGAAATTCTTTTAGGGCCTTTCTGTATTGATGTATGTACTGGTTTAAATTAAGTTTAAGCTGTTTGGATTTATGGTTCCACATGTGGTCATTTAAACCTAAACTTAAAAAATAAATCTTATGAAAGTTGTAATTGTTCAAGACAAACCAAGCTAAAATTTGCACTGAACTTTCCATAATAATTTAAATATGCAGATCGTATTCATGGTCATTGTGCTTTATTTATTTATTTTAATTGTATATGGGCCATTGTATTCTGCATACATTATATGAAAAACTTAAGTCGTGTAACAATTATGATAAAAGCTTCAGTTGCAGGTGTGTAAGCCTATATAGTAAAAACGAGCTAGCCACTGCCGCTAGAAAATAATAGAGGATTTGTATTAGGCAGGAAAAAACCGGGAGTGTGTAGTAGTGAGATCATAGGAACCCATGTTGATTAATCACAAGTACCTGTAAATTACCATATGCATACATAGCACAGCTGAATTTGTTGGTGACTTCCTCAAACCACAGATAAAAGCACTGGTCGCATTGTTGTAAGGACAATCAAACAGCAACACTGACAAAAAAAATCTTAAAGTTAAAGGATATATTGACTTGTCTATGCCAATAAAATAGATATTAATTAAGCATGCAAAAGCTAAAATCTGTTTTCCAAGTTAATGAAAGGTTAACGAAAAGATATTTAAAGCAAACTGATCTTTGAATCACTAGCCCTTTTTTCAGCTTAAAAAAAAAAAATAAAAATAGTGAGATAATTAGTCTATATAATCAGAAATAAAGATGTGCTATATCAAACAGACTTAAATAAAAAAAAAAAGATTCAGTGTAGGAATAGTTAGGTAATTATGTAAAATTTGAATAGAAGTAAACATCTAAAAATGTATATAAATTATAATATATGTATATCATAGATAACTGGTGGTTTGGAGAAAGGAGGGTGAAATGAAAATGCACTGAAATGAGTGGCCACACACACACACACACACACACTCTCAAAATCTATTGTAAAAGCTGCCATAAATGCGCACACAGAAGCAGGGCATGATCACATATGCTAAGGTGTGAATCATCAAGTTAAATGATTTTCACAGAGCCTTCATTACTTTTTCCACAAAGTATGGCTTTACAGAACATACTCTTAAGATGCCATGGCAGCTGGGTACATTGGCTGCTTTTTGATTAGGGTTAAATAGGAGTTGTTCAAGCTTCTTGAGAACGAGAAGTCTGTAAGACGCATCAACTATTCTGCCATTAGGGTTATTAAGCAAGCCATTCTTTTTCAAATCCTTGGGATAAAGCATGAAGATCCCTGTGAGAGGTTCTGGGTATGGAACATTAGTCTGATTCAGAAACCATCTGACCATAAGATGAATGTCTGCTGATATATAAAACATAGCATGAGCATAAGAATAATCACAAAGATTATTAAATATGAGGTTCATCATAAACCTTAACTTTATCAACCTACATCATAAATACAATCATTATAAACCTACACAACATACAGTGGTGTTCTAGAAATACTGTTAACACTATGGAAAATGCTAAGAAGAAAGCTATACAAATAGAAAGCCTAATGCAGAGCTCATTTAATTCATTCATGGTGGGGAAAAAGCCTCAAGGTGAAGTTAAAGGCCTTCTTAAGGCCTTGAGGTTGTGAAGCTGTTAACCATTAAATGGTGTAGGAAATTTGGAAAATAAAGTATGGAAATATTATATTACATGATTAAGTGGAGCTCTGAAGAAATTGAGAGAGAGAGAGAGAGAGAGAGCTACACATATAGCTAAACTACGAGTCAACATGACTTACACATATAGGAACAGGAACCAACACAGACACTGAGTGATGTGCAAATATTAACCATTTAAAAAAAACTAAAAAACCACCCGTGGCCGTCTGGAGATTAAGAAAGGTCAAGAAAAGGCCATCTAGTATAGTGGAGATTGTGGACAGTTAATGAGGCAGAAATTATGTTTACCTGGATAATAATAATTTGAGAGTATGTAACAGTGTTTATGTAGAGCACCATGGCCTCAAGAATATGTTAGAAACTTTGTTATTGTAATACATGTGCTTATTTGCGATTGGTGACAACCAAATAGAGGAACATTGCTGAAAAAGAAAATGTATGACTGATCTCAGTGCAGGTTTCATGTTGATGTGACTTGTGGTTGGGTGCAGACTTGCGCTCCTGTGCAGGTTGCACGCTTGTGAAACTCGTAATCCTCGTTCCAGCCGAGTTTGTCTTGCTGTCTTGCTTTACTGCCTCATCTGAATCCATTCTTCATGTAATCTGGCTGATCTTTTGCTTTTTGAAAAGTGTTGTTCCTATAATCAATAGTCTTTTGAGCTAGTCCCAGTCAATATAGAGCATTGAGATTTTCCTTCAGCAGCTCTTGTGTTCATTTGGGATCATCAGCCTCTTCTCTTTTGAAAGATCCTGTGGTGTGTGTGACTATTGAACACTTATATAGACTGCACACCACTGTGTCCACCTAAGAACTGGGATGCAAATTTTTGTTCCATCTTCATAATGACAACCTACCGGACATTAAAATCTATAATCCAACTTGAAATAAAAGTAAAAAAAAAAAAAGAAAAGAAAAGAAAATTTTACCTGAAAGAGATTACCTGTTTTGAAATGCTGCATTATCAGCAGAAGTGGTGAATGCCTTCATGTATCCCAACACAAGCATGATTTAGTATTCACCTTAACCAGTTTGTGCCTGAAATGCAAAGAAAAGCAGGGAGGGCAGAATTCATGGTCAAAATGTAGGAGGGTGAGTAGAAAAACTACAATAGTTCACTGTGGAAAATCAGAATTCTTTTTCCTGTGTACAGTCTCCTCTCAAATGATTGGAATGGCATAGGAATGACATTAAACCATCTGGGTGTGAGACAGTAGATCAGATTCTACATTGATCTGCTAAACACCTTTGAACATGGAACCTTCTGTTTGAATGTACCTGATTTTCTTTTTTTTTTCTTTTAATTTATTTTTAAGAAGTCAGAAAGATTGGAAAATGTAACTGAAATTTTTTCCCATTTGATGCACTTTAGGTTTAATTGTAGGAGATTTAGGATAATAAAATATAAAAGTATTTAAACTGTCTAGGAGAAACTCGGTGGGAGTTAATGTTGGAGTCAATGGGAGGTGAGAAGAGGAAGTAATGGCTATGCAGCGATGGGAATAAGAAGGCACAGAAAAAGCTGCGCCAATAAGCAACAAGCATGTTAACGATAACGGGAAAGTTTTAGATACTACTTAGGACTCCTGGAAATAATGGGAACTTGCATAACTAGAATAAGTGTGTTGAATTGTGATCGGATATAATCAAAAGGGGAACCATGCAAGTGTATGAAGATAGTACTGCTTTGTCTTATTGAGACAAATATGGACAATTTTTTTTTTTATTAATTTATTTGATAACGTCTCTTAATTTTTGATAATGATTGTTTCATGTAGATATTGTGTAGTTACAGGCAGAGAACCTATAACTGGTTCCAAAGCATACAGTGCAAGCATGCAGTTCTGTGTTAGCAGTTATATAGTTCAGTGTCATTATGCAGTATGTAAATGTTGTTACCTGTCTATATATTGGGCAAACCAAGAGAAATCTGACCTATTTGAGCATGTGGTGTTTTTTCTTCTTTAAGATTATAAACAGTTCGGTTCTTTTGTATTTAGTGTGTAGGTGTTGTTAAGAAATGTACATTATTCCAACTTTTTTTAGCATTTATATAGCTTAAGCCAATATCATTCAGTATTATTTAGTATACATTTATTTTGCACTATTTTTCAGTAAAATCAATATCGGTGTAGTAGTAGTTACTAATCAAGTATATGTAGTTTAAAAATGGAGACACAAACCAAACATAACAAATCAAAATGTATAAGCATGAATTGGTAGTTTAATGAAAAAATGACAAAATGATGGGGAATGTACGGAAACTCTGAAATATTGGTGATGCATGAACATTCAAGAAAAACAAGCAAGTTCCATGGCCATGTTTGAAAATTGAAACTGACGATAGAGGAACAAACCTCTCGTAGAGCACCTACCCGAAGCGTGCCCCTGAAAACTGAGCTGAACCATAAAAAAGAATGAACGAAACATATAACCAATTGCAGGAAGTCAAAGTAGGCTGCAAAATGGTTGTCCACACATGAAAGGCTGAAAACAGGATGAAGCGGTACCTGGCTGTACCAGAGGGAGTGTATGTGTATAAAACTTTCACTTCCTCAGGCTGTTCCAGAGGGAGTGAAGGTTTTATACACATACTTTTTTAATTAAAACAGTGAAAGGCTGGAAATAAGGGAAATGGAGGTGAACAGGAAACCCAAATATGGAATCACAGGAAGGGGTGGAGAACCAGGGTACGAAGATAAGGGGAACTGAAAAAAGGTGAAAACAGGAAAATAAGATACCATGTGTCTCCAGGGTATAAATATGTGTGTGCGCGTGTGCACTTGATAGTTTTGATGTGAAGTGACCAACTTCTATGGGCTCATTTGAACGTGAGTGCAATAAAGAAGTTTTTGCTTTTACTCCTCCAAGACTGAAGATCTTTCATTGGCTTTTGAGGCCTATTTTATTTTATTAGTTTGGGTGCTACATTGGGAACCAAATGAAACAAAGAATCCACCTGTGATTTGTCTGCTCAGAGATGGGTTCTGAGTTCTGACACTAAGCTAAACATGGTGCAAGAAGCATAAAAACATATCTGGAAGAATATAACCTTCACATTAAGTAAGAATAATATATGTTCTTATATCTTGACCCATTAAACAATATGTACTTAAAGTAAGGAAGTCTTAATTAGTAGTTAAAAAAATAATAAAATGAGAGGAGTAAACAGCAACACTTGTACATCGTTGAGTAATAAAAGTTGCAGAAGGAAGCACCTAAGTTATTTGGTTATGTAAATAGTTGCCAAGCGAATGCAAAAATATTGAACATGTTGGGGAAGTTAAGACGGGGGAAACACCAATGGGAGAAGTATATGAAGAAACAGAAGTGAAATGCAGGGGATGGTTTTAAACAAGGTGTGAAAAAAAACAGGAAATGTTTTAGACAAGACTAGCTTCATAAAAACACCGGATATGTTTTTTTTAAAGTAGAGTGTCCTAAAAAAAAAAAAGAATAAGTTCTGATAGTGTGCAATAAAGCAGTTGCATGTACTCAGTATATACAGTGTACTTTATTTGCTAAAAACCAGTATGTACTTTCAACGTTTATTGTTCAGTGACTGAAGCTAACCCTCTGCTTTCCTCTTTTTAACTTGTAAACAGAATTGTGATTTGGGAAATAAAAGCTTGGAGTAAAACTGAAAAATCTGACTGGATTCTGACCTGAGCAAGATGAAACCCTTACAGCTCATTTGTCAGGTCAGTTAAAGTTAATCACTCCTTGGCCTTTTTACTAACCCAGAATTAGAATTCCCTAAGTGTTTTAGTAGGCTTGTTTAAAACAAATGTTTAGAAAGTTATTTTGTAAAAATGTTTTGTGTGGTTTATATAAAAAAAATGCAAGCGAAATCTGTTAAGATACACGTTGTATACATGTACACCCCAGGTCGTGAACAAGCTGGTATATGCGAAGAAAGAATTTCACTGTGCTGTAATGTATATGTAACAGAGGCTATTATTTATATATATATATATATAGCGTATTTTCCGGACTATAAGCCGCTACTTTTCCCCCACTCTTTGAACCCCATGGCTTAAACAATGAAGCGGCTAATTTATGGATTTTTCCTGGGTTTTTCCCGGTTTTACAAGCTTCAACCCAAAAAACTGAGCCCCATAACATTAGACCAATGAAATTGCCGAACGGGTTCAGGTGAACCAATGAAACTCTTTATATTAAATCGCACTCCCACTGAATCGGGCCGCACCACATCATAAATATGGATGAGGTTCCTCTGACGTTCGACTTGCCGCTCACTCGGACTGGCAACAGGAAAGGCGTATCATTCGTCACGCTGAAAACAACCGGGCATGAAAAAACGCACTTCAACTGTGTTCTGAGCTGCACGGCATCGAGAGAAAAGCTTCACCGATGGTGATTTTTAAACGCACAAGGATGCCAAGAGATAAACTCTCGAGAGAAATTGTTGTGAAAGGAAGGAGGAAGACAGTGAATAATGACTTTCCTGGTAGGCTACTCTTTAGATACAAGTCGTGTAACAGGCACTGTCTTTCATTAAAGCCTGTGTAAAGTTCATTAGTTTCAATGTAGTCACCTTCGGCTTATAGACAGGTGCGGCTTATTTATGTTCCACACAAAAATCTTTGTAAAATTCAGTGGGTGTGGCTTATATTTGGGTGTGCTTAATAGTCCGGAAATTTGTGTGTGTGTGTGTGTGTGTGTGTGTGTGTGTGTGTGTGTGTGTGTGTGTGTGTGTGTATAATAATAAAAAATATATATGGAACAAAATACAATTTTTACCTTCTGCCAGTTGAAATTAACCTTGCAGCACGTAAAATGTTTTATTCTCATTATAACAATGAATAAAAAAAATATATTAATGTGTCCACTATAATTTTTTTTTTTTCTATTATCACTTCTTTGTTCTCTGCAGAACTGCAACATGCATTATGAGACAATTAAGGAGTTTAAGATTCATATCCGAAATCTGGGACATAAGAAGGTATGCTAATCATCATAACATTCCAAATGCTCTACACATGCTGTGGTCAATTATCAAATGTAATCGGATTTAATAACAAAGTTTAAAAATAGCAAGCTAAAAAAAACAAGGTTTAGGATCCAGGATTGTATTGTCAAAGTAAAATACTTTATTTAGCAGAAATAAGGCCAGGCAGTTCTATTGAAGCACCAAAAATGCATCTTTATATACCCTCTAATGCCCATGTTTTTTCTTATAAATCAAATAATGGTTGCAGAGCCGATTCATCATTTATTTTATTAAAACGTAACTTGATTCACTTATGTCGGGTTTCAAGACTTTCTATTTCGGGAACCACTTCAAATCCAGGCTCTCTACTCATTTGACAACCCTGCAGAAAGATAAAAACGTGATTTGTTGTGCTAATTACTACTACAGGTGTGCTGGTTCTAATCACACTCTAATTACTTCTTTGAATATATTTATTTGGCTATATACAAAAAGAATCTCATGCATGATAAAAACATATACATACATATAATAATTATAAAAAGGTCAAAAGGTTAAACAAACACCACACATACAGAGACTAACACTCCGTGGTTTTACTGTTAGTTTAACCACTGGTTCACTTGTGGGTGAAAAACTAATAGAGACAGAATAATCTGACATCAGTGAAACTGAAGAATATTTAAGGATTTTCAATGAATGGTGGGGGGGGGGAGCACACACTTCAGACAAGCTGATGCAATGTGAGCCATGCTGTTCCAGGCTATTGTTGATATCTGCTAACTTATCTCTTGCAGTTTATGCATGCATGCAGTTTTGGTTATACCACACATCCTCTTTTTCTTTACACTTCCAAATACTACAGATTTAGTCACTTACACCTTGTCCTTTCTTATCCTCGCACTTTTTCTGCACTTTACAGACGAGCAGAAGATAGACATACAAGATAAATATTACTACAAACCTCTCTAGCAAACCTCATTGTCTCTCAGCATTTACACCTCAAATGAATGAAAAACTACAAATGAATTTGAATGTAACATGATTGATTGATTGATTGCATGATTTATTCCACAGGAAGTGGCAAAACTTTATCAGACAGGTAATTTGTACTGATTTTTTTTTGCATCTGTTTGTTTACACAATTTAATGTCTCACCTTTTTATTCCCAGAGCATTCTAGACCATCCTGCCTTTTGTACAGCATGTCTCACTTTTGAATTGCATTACTAATGGCTTAAGAGAAGTTATTTTTTGAAAATTACTAAATATCTATAGGTTTAAGTTGGCATAAAGGAGTATATTCCATGTGAAAGAAAAGTATGTGATATCTGAAACAGCTGTTCTCTCTAATCATGGATGTTCAGTCAAAAATGAATGCAGTGCAAAATATTTTTAATTAAGATCTGCTATTCGAAGTTGATATTGTTACCTAATCCATTATAAAAATTTATCTTGCCAATCTTGAGCTCAACTCTCCTAATGGTAGACTTTCATAAAACTAGCAGGCAGCTAGTCTGAATCAGATTTTTCTGATGGTTGGAATAATTCTGCAAACTGGTTAAAATTTCACCAGGAAATCTAAATTTATTTTGGATAGTAATAGTTGCAATTTCTCGATCGATTAATCACTTTTGAAGTAATTATAATGTTATTTTTTGTACCTTTGTAGCAGTACATAAGGGACCAGGTAAGACATAATATAATATATTTTAAAAAATACGATAATTATATAAATATAAAATTGATTTTATCTGATCGATTATTGTTTGTGTCTGTTATTAATAATGTTATTGTCTTATGTATTAACATTTTATTTGTCCCATAGTTTACGTTCCCATGTTTGTTTTCCTTGATTACTTGAGAAATCCAAACCAGCCTAGTCCACTCATTGGTGAGTGTGGTGTGTGTCGTTGCTTGTGTGTTGTGCATTTGTTTTTATCAGTACTTTCCAGGTTTATCCACCAATTAAAATTGTGTGTAGGTTTTGACACAGTGACGATGTTCATTACTCCTGAAAAAATTGGTGCCTTTTACATGTGCCATGTATGTGAAGAGCAGCTAAGCACTGCTAACATTGTGTCACATCTGTCCTCTGATCATCATTACTTCAAGTACTTGGTAAGTGCCTGCTGTCATAGTCAACAACGATGCCATTTGCTTTTTTTTCTGAGGGTGGAAAAAAATAAGGTCTGAGGCTTGGTTTATATTTTTTTGTGGTTCAGGCCTACACTAATCCAGAGTTGTTGCAATTTGCTTGGCTCAATGACTCCTTTTCTTATCTACAATCAAGTGCTATTAAAGAGTACAACTCCACCGGTGCTGGAAAACTACGGGTAAAAAAACACTACACTGAAGAAAATAAATTTTGTTGCTGTTTTCTGTTTAAGAAGACGTGTGTGTACTTGTACAGGTTATAGAGCTGCCTAATATGATGCTGAGGAAGTATAAAAAACTGCAGTATCCTCAAGGTAAGTTCGTCTGGTTTGTGTTCATGCTCGTCTCTAGATTTAATATGAATTTTTGTACCACTTGAATTCTTAAATCTGATTGGCCAGAATATGTTGATTAATGTTCTATAGTAGCATTGCTGTAAACATCTCTTTTAATAGTGATGTAGTGTCAAATAAAAAATAGTGTAATTCAACTTGTTTAGCTTGTATTTTAATAAAACTAACTTGGAGTAACTAATCAAATATATTTAGCTAATAATGAGTGTAGAACTTATTAGATAAATGTAACATAAATAGTTTGATTAAACCTATTTTGTATACCATTATCAGACATATTTAGCCTATTCACTTCAATAACATTTAACTCAAACTAGCACATAAAGTAAAATGGGGGAATGGAGGAGGTGGGAGAGTAATCAGTAGGAGACCAGCAGGAAGGATAAGGGGAGGATAGAAAAGTTGTTGCAGGTGTGCGAGTGCGAAGGTCGCCATAGTCTTCGTCTTCAGTCTGCATCTCCTGATGACAAACATCAGGAAGGTCAGGTGAGGTCTTGGGAGGATCACATAACAAGAACTTGACACGAGATTGTGCGCACCTGGCAGAACTAAAGAAGGAACAAGAAAATAAGCCTATAAATATCATTGTTAAGGCCATACAACACGGTCAGCTCTAAGACATATAATAACTTAAAATACTGACATGAAGCTTTCAGAAGAAAGTGACGTTTAGCACAAGTTTTTTGTAGCTTGGGTTGTGGGCAGTCCACAAATATAGATGTAAATGTAAATTATAATTGTTTTATTTTTTTTTTGACTATACTAAAAAAAAAAAAAAAAAAAAAAAAAAAGACATTTGTCATTGTTAGTATTAAGATGGGCCTCACACTGGTTTTTGTTTTCCACAACCTTTGGGTAGCATCACACCAACTCGTTATTTGTTATTTTCTGTAGCATTATACTCCATCGTGTTGTATGTAGTTTTTCTTCTCAATGGTCATGGAACCTTTGCAGTCTGGTTCCAAACCTACTTTAGTAATATAATGAAATGCTGATTTATAGGAACTAAAAATTAAGAAAAATAATGTCCCTCTTAATGACAGAATCATAGTGCTCTGACTTAACAAAGTTTTTTGTCTTTTGTCCCCCCCCCCCAAGTCATGGCAGAGTTTTCCAAAACAGACAAGTTAATGGAATGTGTCAAAGGTAAAATTTATTTCACCTATTCTCATGTCTGTGTTTATATTTATTTATATATATATATATATATATATATATATATATATATATATATATATATATATATATATATATATATATATATATATATATATATATATAATAAAAATATTAATAATAATGTATTATTATTTTATCTCTACCCAGCTGGTTTACCACTGAGGAAATCCATTCAGGAGTACATTGCTGAACCTGCCAGAACTAATCCATTATTGGGTATGACATGTTTACATACAGCACTGGTCAAGAATATGTTTTAAATGGAATGTAATTTCCTATAATCAAATGTAAGTTTTAACATAAACAGCTGTTAACATTAACATTTAACAGCTGTTTTAACATTAAACACCTACAACGATTTGAGCAGAATACAATTGATCAAAGGTTTTTCAGCTACAGTGTAATTGTATCTTATATATGTATCAGGTCAATTAAAATTTTTGCACATACATACATCATTGTTTTAAACCCCTGTAGCCTAGCACATTTAAATTTGGGGCTTTAAAAATGGCAGACATTAGAATTACATGCGAAAAGGAGAATGTAGTGGAAATTTAATTTTCATCAGCTGACTTGACTAGTTTAAATTTGTCTAAAATAATGTCTCGAGTGTGACATAAAAGGGAGTTGTGCAGAACAGTGGCTGATCTTCATGCTGTGAATTTCAATGTCTGTAGCTAGTAATGTAGTGTCTAGTACTTCAACTAATGATGCATAGCATTCTATATCTTGAAGATGTCTTTGTCTTTGATGTTATGGCCTTTCTTTTTTTTTTTTCCAGGTCTGAACCTACTGCTTGAGTACTCATGTCCGAAGAAAGAGGGATTTTATGGCTATCTCTGTATTCTTTGCAAGAAACAACTTTCAGCCCCACAATGCATCTCGCATTGCATCAGTTTTGATCATGTTTATTCGTATCTGGTGAGTGCTTATGTCTAAAATATATCAATTTTAATGCAATGACTATCTTACTGAGTTTTTGCTCTGCCTTTTCTCTTTTTTAGGAAGCTGCTCACCCAGCAATTTTGGACTCTTCAAAGAGCAAATACAGTCACTATTCTTACAGTTTCCACAAGAAGATTCTTTGTCTGGCCAATCGTGCACAGACTCTTTGCCCTCCAGCAGAAATACATGTAATGTAGTATTTTTTTTTTTTTTAAACTGATGATTAAAACATTTAAGGTCTTGTTAAAGGTATAATATATTTTAATCACAAAACGTCACTGAGTAAAATGGCAAAAATCCCACTAAATCAAAGCGTTTTGTGAGACCTTATGGATACTCGTAGCTGATGTATAGTCGGAAAGCTGTATATTAACTTGGATGCATGTCCATTCATATGATGTGAGGCAACAAATAAGACAGACAAATAGATTAGGCTATAATTAAGATAAAAGGCTTTTTTTATTGTATTTTTTTTTATTGTTTATATATGTCGTACTTGTTTAGTTCTGGTGGGACTCTGAAACGATTTGATTTTCTTTTACCTTCTCTATACATAAATTCTGTTATTTTCCTTATGCTGATTTTTATTATTTGTAAGTGTACTTTGTTAATGGGTTGTCTGGCTTGTTGCCATGCCATAAGTATGTGAGTACATGGATAAGTGGTACACATTGTCATATGAAAGACCCTTTTATCATAAACTGAGCCAAGCATCCCCTTAACTCTGGCAAATAAATCACCTAAAACATGCTATATATTGGGTAGACTTTCACACAGATGGGTAAAAGGCCGAAACAGAACTCTTGTATTCCTCTGTCTGAAGAGCTAAACTTAACATTCAAATCAAATGAAACCTATGAGAATATCCTGTTTCGAGATTTACCCTAATTTGATTGAAGCATTATTCTAACACAACAGAATAGTGCAACACAACGGTGTGTATTAATTTTTTGTTCAAGCACATCTGTCCAGGATCTTTAACTTGTGAAATATTTCTCCTACCATCGTTATATTAAAGGCATGGGCCTTACTGTTAATCTTTATTAACACTTGTTTACATTCATTATGTTTCTAGAGGACTTGTTTAAAGTGATCAGTTTCTTCCTTGAGCTGAAAATGGTCGTGTGTGTGTGTATAATGCATGCATGTGTATTTTATTATTATTTTTTCCCCCCTCTGCACATTTGTACATAACTGTGGTTGGGTTAACAAATTTGTTCCACATTATCTTTTAGAGCATAACTCTGGATTTGGAAAGCTTTAAGGAGATTCACTTCTCAAGCTACACAACTGGTAAGATAATACTGACATTAGGGACATTAAATCAAGTACTGCAGTCATGGTTCAGTACACTTTACAACTTGAAGCCACAACAGAACTTTTATTACATATGTTGTGATTTGAATGTGTACGATGTTGACTTTTAAAGTCAACTAGTTGATATAAGTGAGAATAACCAATTTGTACAATCATTAGTGTATATGCTATTTGTACTGGCTGTGTTGATTGATTTTAGCAGGGAAAGTTAACTGTATTGGATGATTAAACCAAAGTCCACTGATCAACTTCCTTGCAAACTTTGGAAGGGATGTCCCTACACACGAATGCAAAAGTAGACTAACATGAAATCTTTTAAATTCTGCTGCTGATGTTGTCTACAACTTTTAGTAAAAAACAAGTTTTAGTAAAAAAAAAAAAAGGTTAGCAAAAGTGAAAGTAAACAAGAAGGGGAGGGGAGGAATTTTTTGTGTGTGTATTTTTATTTATTTATTTTTTGCCATTTCTATATTCTCATATTTTAAGTGATGGGTGTCTGTTTGTTTAGCCCTGGGAAAGCTGCAGGCAATATGGAGAA
Organism: Silurus meridionalis; assembly: GCF_014805685.1. Lineage (NCBI taxonomy): Eukaryota > Metazoa > Chordata > Actinopteri > Siluriformes > Siluridae > Silurus > Silurus meridionalis. The sequence continues at coordinate 10,999,888 of NC_060905.1, read as the reverse complement.
AAAGAAACCAGACTGAACTAAATTTTAGTATTACACCAGGAGCACAGATCAGTAAGTCACATTTATTTATTTATTTATTTAGTCACTCATTTGATCTAGTCTTCTGAGATTGATGCATTTTACCTGCTGTTTGACATTCACCAGAGGACCATGAGCCATCTGCCAAAACAGCAACCACAGACGGCTCAACAGAGCAACAAGAGGAGAAAACACAAATCGGTACAATAGTATTCTTTTTACCTCTGTCAAGAGGACAAACAAATGTCTTAATGTTTGAGGGCATCACAAACCGTTTCAGTTGTTTTTTAGTAAAGCTTATTAGTATGAGATGAAAAGCATTAAAACTAACGTTTTTTTTTCCAGTGCTGCTGGAATTCATCCCCCTTAGTCTTCTCTATTCAAATATTTAAAATGACTTTAGAGTTAAGTGGAACCAGTTTAGAAGTCAAAGTAATGATAGATATTACTAATTGGAGGGAAGCAAAGACAGGGTTGATCTTCAAAAAGAAATTCTATATAGATAGAGACAGCTTTATTGTCATTGCATAATACAGGTACACGGCAACAAAATGCAGTTTAGCATCTACCAGAAGCGCAAAAAGTAGCAATTACACACACGGTGTGTGTGTGTGTGGTGTGTGTGTGTGTGGGTGTGGGTGTGGGTGTGGGTGTGTGTGTGTGTGTGTGTGTGTGTGAGATGTGAGATGTGATGTGAAATAATAGGCAAGATATAAAGTAAGGTGTGTGTGTGTGTGTGTGTGTGTGTGTGTGTGTGTGTGTTTATATATAGATACATATAAATAGGATAGTAGTGCAGTAGTTCACACAGTGGAGCCTCCATACCATAGAGTGATCGAGTTGGTTAGTATGCTCTCAATGATGCAGTGATAAAAAACTCATTAGAATCCTTGGGGACATATAATATCTCAAATGATAAGCCATACATAAAACTTAGTGAGGCAGGGAAAGAGAATATAACATCCTATAACATTTATTACCTTTGTTACAGAAGCTTCTGTCACTCAAACTAAAGACGAGGCATCATACAAAATTCTGTGTGTAGTAAGTAACATTATTTTCAGAGGTTTTTTTTTTCTGGTATGTTTTGTATTTTTTGTTCTAATATATTGATAATTTTCCAACAGGTCTTTGCATTTAAATTTTAATGACTGTTGAAATGATTTATTTATTTTCTGGATGTCTGCCATAGGAATGTGACCAGACGCTAAACTTTATAAAAGATTACAAGCTACACATTACTAGAGAGAAACACAAACAGGTGGGTTTCTTGGTGTCTGCCTTCATCCACATGTGCACATTAGTGTGTGTGTGTGTGTGTGTGTGTGTGTGTGTGTGTGAGTGAGAGAGACGGATTCTACTCTGGCAGATGTTTTTTTAGTTTTAGACAGGTGTGGTTACTATAAATTAAGAATTACTTTGAAAATAGACGTGCAAATAGTAGATCAATAAACAAAATTGAAGTTAAAAGAATAGAAGAGAAATCCAAATCAAATCAGTATATTTTGTGTGACAACCCTTTGCCTACAAAAAAGCATACATTTTTCTAGGCACACTTGCACACAGTTTTTGGAAGAACTTAGCAATTATGTTGTTCCAAACATCTTGGAGAACTAACCAATCTTTTGTGGTTGTAGTTTTTGAAAAATCTTTTTCTCTGTGGGGGCCAAAATTTACTTCTAGAACTCCTTGCTCTTCTCTTTGCTGAGGAATGTTCATAACGTTTTGAAATTACTTCAGTGTACTTGCAAAGTGTGGGGTATTTCCCTCTAGTGGGGAAGAAGGACATGACAGGTGGTGCGCAATGAACTGCTGGACTATTATTATTATTTATTTATTTTTTGTGTGAACCAGTGTTCATCAATCTTCATGAATTTTTCTCTATTAAAAATAAAATCCATATACTCAAAGCAAGCACAAACAATAAATTAGGTCATTAATGCAAGTTATTTAAAACATCAGTTTGGGTGCCGGGAGGTAAAATTGGAACTATTGTGTGAAAATAACTGTTACTGATGGCAAGTTAACTTAAGCAGGCCAATAAACATACTTTAACATAGAGATCTTAAATTCATGGTTAATATGGTGGGGGCAGAGGAAAGACCTGTGTTTGCTTTTGTCTTAAACCGCCAACATCAGATAAAACCTAACAAATTAAGAAGACATGTACACATGCTCCAGTCACATCAATAAGCGACTCCATACAATACGCTCCAGTCATGTCCATAAGTCACTTGACCTATCTTAAAGATAACTGGATGAATACCTAATGGTAAAATCTGCATCAGTTTACAGCAAAGCACAAGTTGCTTTATTTATAGTTGCATACAGTATTGCCCATGGAGAAAAAAAAAAACCACATGATCGGTATGTAGCTCATTCTCCCGCTGCTGTAGACATGGTGTATTAGACAAGCAGTGCAAAATTAATGAAATGGTGTTCTTTTTGTTTATCATTTGTGTGATTTGCATTTGCTCTTTAGGTTCTTTCCAATTTGACATAGTTATTTGAAGATAATGGTGGTTCTAGTAGTTATAAAATTTTACAAAAAGGTTGGTTACACAAATTGCAGAAGAGGGTATATAGTGATTACTCAAAGTGAGTAATCTTACTCAAAGTGATGAAAGCAGTTTCATGGAAGCACCTAAAAACACATTCAGTCCTTCTTGTTTGACACCCCAACGCTGGATCCTGAACTTAGTTTGTTGCTTATGCTTAGCATTTTATTGGCCACGACAATTCAGTACAACTACCTTGTGTCTTGTTGCTGTGCTCAGACTTGAATTAGTGTATGATCTGCGACATGAAACGGTCTTCCGCAGCCTCACCTTATTAGCAGAGTTTGGCTGTTCCTCACCCAGTTTTAAGCATACTGCTGTTTGTTTTAATTAATAAGTGTTTCCAACCTATATAAGAAATTGATTCATTAGCATTTGGTTAATCAGAGTGATTGGATGGAAAAATCCTGACTTTGTGCGGGTGTACAAAGTGTGCACATATAAGAATTGATGCTAGTTTGAAGGGTAGTCACACCAAGTACTGATTTGATTCAGATTTTTTTCTACTCTCTCAATTTGCATTTTATAATATGCATTTTTACACATTTTGTAAAAATGCATATTTTTGAAAACATTGCTGAAATGTTTCTACAACTTGTTAGAGTTCACCCGTGGAAAAGTTTATTGATTGGACCGGATTAGAAATAAGAGGAAAAATCTATTTAAGCAACTGTAGTATCAGGCTGCAACATAAAACTCAAAGTGAAGTGGGTCTGAATGTCTTTTTATTCATACTTGCCATGCCACTAACCCCACTGTGTCATGTGCCAATGTGTGGGTGTTGATAATAAGTTAGAAACTCTGTGTATTTAAACCCAGTATGCTTGTTGAAGCCTTTTTAAGTGCTTACTAATAATTTTCCTGTTTTCATTGTTACTACAGAAACTAATTGAGTTGTTCGGACCAGGTAATATTCTAAAGAAATTTTCATTTTACTTGTTGTGATGTTGGTGTTGATTTAGTAGTGCTTGCTTGCTGATATTGACTAATCATTTATTTATCCTATGTTCTTTTTTTTTTTTAGTCCGGTTTCAGGGTAGGTGCATTTCTTTAAAAATGTTTAATTAAAGATTAAAGCCACCACTAAAATAAATACTTTTTAATAAAGAAATAATCCAAAAATGTAAATGTTGATTTTTCTGGTTAGGAGCCATGTCTAAGATTAAAGTGTATCAGGACTTGTGGAACCGCCATACCAGTAAATCATTTCGTCCACTAATAGGTGAGATGCATGATGTATGACATTTTTACAGTATATGAATGTATTTTGTTGTCATTTTGTATACAAATAAGTAACAGTAATTTATATAATCTCTAATTTAATCAGTGATTGATGTTTGATTGATGTACTTTTCTTCATTTTATTTCTTTGTAATTATGCTTTTTTTTTTTTTTTTTTTGGGGTTTGAGATTCTCAAAATATTGCAACTTGAACACGCACAATATTTTCCCTCCAGGCCTGTCACTGCTTACTGTGTTTGTACAGAGGAACAGTGCAGTTAGTAAACCATTCTACCTCTGCCATGCGTGTGAGCTTAACATCCCTGTCTCCTCGGTGTCAATACACCTTACATCCACGCAGCACTACTTAAATGTCTTTGTAAGCATGTTCTTTAACAAATTATTCTGGTTAAGAAAGCCTTGTTTACACATGATGGTAAAACTATACCTTCACTTTGGAAAAATTTACAAATATTGAATACTCCTGCTATTTATTATTATTTTTCTTAATAGGCATACTCCAAACCAGATCTTGTATATCTTGGTTCCCAAAACTTGGACCAATGTGCAAAAGAAGAAGAACAGAATCAGGGAAAACAAAAAATGGTCCTGCAAGTAAGTTATATAATTTGTTCACATTTCATAATTTGCCATATGGTATAATTTTATTTAATTGTGCATTCAATTCATTTTTCTTACATGCAAAGGCAGCTGGTAAAAAAAAAAAGGCCTGTCTCTTGTTTTTGAAATATACAAATAAAATTTGTCATCCACAGCTTATTTGCTGTTAAAATTGACTATTTTGGACTTTTGTGGAATCAACCAATGTGTAATCATTATCGAATAATGTTTAGTCATTGTGTCTAATCATTATTTAGATGTAGCTATACAGAGATATAGTGAGAAGTATTGTAGAGCCTGGCATCTCTTGTAAGGTCTTGCTGACTTAACATCTTTGGAAACTGTCAGGCTGAGACACTGAGTGACCTGTAAAACCTTAAGAAGATATGGTGGGAAACATGAATGTACTAAGAATTTGTGTATGTAAGGGTTGAGGAACACTCCTCTGCGTGAGGCTGTATTCTAGAATGAATAAAGTTATTTGCAATAACGTGTTCAGCCCATGTCGTTAACGTGTGAAAAACATGAACGCGGTGAATTAAATTTTCAACAGTAATGAGTCCATTGATTTGATGATGGGTTTAGAGCACATGGTTATGTATCCCAACACAGTCATCAGCAAATTGTCTCTGTGTACTAGTATGACCACTTTAATCTGCAATTGCTCAGCTTCCATCTATTTGTGTGATATGAGGGTGTGAGATTGCCATCAACTAATCAACAGTGATACTTTTTTACTTGGTGAAGCAATGTATGTGTTCAAGTCTGTGTCTATGAGGAAGACTAAATACTACAAATGTATTAATGAAAACTGTGTAATCCCCAGGTGTGTGAGCTTTCACCTCGGCAGTTTACAGGACTCCATAACCTAACGTATGAAAAATGTAAGAATTCTAATCATTTTCGCTGTCAGAGCAAATGAGAGACAAAAATATACTGCTAATGCATTTCTGTGATTCGCCTGTGCCTTCTAGGCATGGAAATAATTGGAAAGCATAATCCAAAGCTGAAAAAATGTATTGAAGGTTAGTATGTTGTTGATTCTTTAAACTGTGCATTTAGCTTTGTTTGGTTAATTCAAACCCACATTTCTTTGTTTACTCTATGAATTGTGTGCCACTTCAATAACATGTTCAATCTTATGTTCTACAGTTGAGAAACGAATGACACTGGAGTTATACTCTGACAGTTGTGAAAGGAAGGTTCCGCTGCTTGGTACGCAATACTGCTTACTCTGGTAGTTGTATAGATGACACACAAATGCTGTACACTTACTGGCTACTTCTCCTATATGCACCTGTCCTATTATTAAGTTTATGAACAAATTGCTGCTACCATTTTAATTTTCCTTGTACCTTACTGTTGTTAGGGCTTTAGTAACATTGATCCATCGCCTTGATATTTATGCAGAAATCTTTTTGTTGGTAAATGGTATAGAGCATAAGTGCTTTGTTTGTGCAACGCTAATTCAATGGTGTAACTCAAATGGTGTACATGTGTAGATACTGTATATGTAATGTTTAACATTTTCACCATTTCACCAGGTCTGCAGTTCATGGTGAAATACACTACAACCCAGCATTGTTTTAAATGTGGTTATCTGTGCTTGCTGTGTGAAAAGAAGCTTTCAGAAAGGCAGGCCATTGTTCATGTTTTGCGATTTCCACATATGTTCACCTATCTTGTAAGTATTTCAGATAAAAATATTTAGCAAATTATTGTAAAGTAAGCTTGTAGGGATCTGTGAGTATGGTGCGTTCAGTACCTCGTTGGATGTGTGTTTCTATAGGATATGGCCCATCCTGGTTCCTTGAAGAGAGAAGATTCTGAGCAGGTTTCTCTTATCATGGATTTGGGGAAACAAGCAGAGAAAATCGCTCCTAATACGACTTTGCGGGTCTGAAGCCATTAATTTTAATTTTGTAAAAAAAAAAAAAAAAAGGCAAATGTATCAATTGTGCTGTAACACATTTTTAAATGTGTTGATTGTCATAATTATTTTAACACTATCAATATTCCTTTTAAGAAAGTGGACTTGAGCATTTGGAAATTTAACGAAGTTGATAAAAGCTCCTTTACTTCTGGTGAGTGGTTTCCTTCTACGAGTGAATTTGATTTGACATGGACAAAAAGGTTTACTATAAAATACTTTATATAGTGTTAACACTCTCAAGTATGGATTTTTTTGCTATTTTGTAGCTTTGAGTGTGTTGCAAGCACTTTGTAAAGATGAAGGACTGGGAGAACTTAAACCTACTGTTGTCCCTGGAGCAAGACTGGGTGAGTGAAGCCATTTATACATTTTTGTCTGTCATTTGCTAATGGATGGTAGGTATAAAGGTGGGCTGGTGTATACGTAGCACCAAAGCACTGGCCTAGAGTAAGTTGTGCTGTGCTAAAAAACTAAAATATTATAGTGGGTAGCTTATAAAATGATAAATGAATGTAGATACATGGTGCCAAATACTACTATTATTATTATTATTATTATTATTATTATTATTGTACAATAATGGGGCTACTCTAAGGGCTTTTTTTTTTATAATTTAATGAACAGTGAATTTTTCTATAATTTCTTAATTCATTAAATTTTAACCTTTTTTTTCCCCCAGTCTCCAGTGTCAAGGAGATTAACTCTTCACAGTGTGAAGAACAAGAGCGTACACCACCAGACACAAATAAAATAAACATTGAGGAAGCATGCACAGATACACCCATAAACAAAACAAATAAGCAGTCAAATTCAGAATATCCTGATCTCTTGCATACAAATCACAAAGAGCTTTCAAAAACCTCATTTATATCTTCACATCACGTACGGCCAGATGAATCTTCATTAGCCACAACACATTCAGATTCATCATCTACACAGCCTCCAATTTCATTCTTACATGAAGAGCAATCAGAGCTGAGGAAATTGGACGAGAAGTCTGTGAAGCAAGAAGGATTTCCTGACCAAATTTCCACAAATGATGATCCAAATGTAAAAATGTCACATCCACAAACTCAAGACTCAAGTGTACCTCAACAGCAGAATGTAGAACTGGCACAAAAATCTGTCAAAGAGGTGGAGGGTCTGCAGAAACCAACACAGTCTCTGGCTTGCTCGGAGGCAGAAACCCCAGCAGGTCTGTAAAATGAACTTCTATACTTTACTTTGACAGGCACTGTATAATATTTAATTTAATAACATTTAACATTTTATTTATTATATGTGTTCATGTATGTGTATTTTTTTTTTTTTATATTCTATTTGACTTTGATTATGCATAAATTCAAATTCAGCTTTGATTGGTTAAAATATTCTGGAATATTCAAATTAATGTCTTTCATCAGAACAATTTAACGTGTGCTAATTGTAGTTGCACTAATATAAAGTACTAATTCATTAGATTGGCTCAAGAAAGTTGTACTGGCACTCAATAAACGTAGTATACTGTACTTGCATAGTATTCACCAGTACACTGGGATGGCATTATTGTTGCAGTTGCATATAAAATTTCTTAAAGTAATTATATGGTTTAAAGTAAAAGTCTTAGATTAACTTTTAACTAATGTTGTGGTCTATCCATTTTGTTTTTGGTGCTTACCTTTTTCTTTTTAATATTTACCACAGTTCCTCTGACCCAGTTGTCAACTTGCACAAAACTTCAGTGCTACCTAAAGATGCCCAACAGACAACCTGTAATAGGTTAGTACTACAAAGAAAACTTTGATGTTTAATGAGCTAGAGATGATTAAATGTAATATCAATAATTGGTAAAAGACAGAGGAATTAGTAAATGTAGGTAAATTCTTATAAACAATGGTAAGTAGGTGGAATTTGATAAATCTATGTTTAAACTTTCACTTGAGGTGAATCATACCTTCAGCAAAGCGAAGTTTTGCTTGTAAAAGTGCAACAAAAAATTAAAAATTAATAATGCTAAAGTCACCAAACTAAACCATTGTGCACTGAGGCACTTTGAGCCCAGGCACCAGTTCACCAGGAGAAAATCTAATTTTTATTTATTTGAAAACTTTTTTGATTTTCATATCTCCTGATGTTTAGACCAGAAAAAGATTTGTGTTGGGTGCATGTCTTGTCCGTGTGAATATCTCTACAAAAAGAGACTGGGCACTAGGACAAGGTGTGAAACCTTCAAGACTAAATATCTAAACAGGTGATCTCATTCACCCTTTGCATACATCCAATCCCATAAACAAATATTGACATGTATCCTATGGAAATAATATATAGCTTACTTTTAGTTTCTCAACTGCCCATAAACTTTAGAAAAGTACATATGAATAATGGAATCAGCTGTTTTTGTATTTGAAAAAATAACAAAACTGCAATGTTTGTCTGCTGGCTGCCCACATAGTGTACAGTCAATTACCTTTGCTTCTATTCTGAGAAAGCATGTAGCTGAGCCCTGATAAAGATTACCTAGCAATCACAATTATATTGGTGAGACATGATTGTTACAAAAATTTTGCATTTGTATAAATGTTCACAGTGGTTGGTATGTCTGAATAAACAATCAAAATCCTGTACAAAAATAACTGGTATTGCTCTGTATAAAATCTTGATGTTTATCAGCCACAACAACATGACTATATGAACAATGACTAAATGTGAACAGAAGAACAAAGTACCGAAGGAAAACTGGCTTAAGAGCAGTCAGGACCAAAGATGCGGAGGATGCTTCTAATACGACATGACCAGAGATACAAGGCAAGTTTGAGCTCAATCTTTGGCGTCACTGAAGCAGCGCACCCATCTGACCCGAATGAGCATGAGAGGTTCTGCTGAGAAAAGTAGAGACAAATACAACGCTGATGTACCCAACATTTTTATACTGCTACAGCTTAATGATGTTACTCTGTCTTTGGCTTGTGAATCATTTTATGCTGTCCTTCTATGGGTAATTTTCGGACCCATAGCAATGTTTACATTGACATTTAAATCCAAATTTTCTGATTGTCAAATGTATCTGCTGTCTTTGGTTGTAGTAAGCTTTAGTCTGTAATGCAACTAAAAACTAAAATGTTAAATCCAGGTAATTTATGATTGTATTGTCCATATTTACTGATCAGCCATTACATTTGAGAAAAAAAATGGTCAGTGAATTTAAGAACTTTGTTCACTTGATGCCAAATCAGTTCAGTCACTGTAATGAAATGATCAGGCCGATGTTTCAGTTAATATATTGGAAGCAGCAAAAATGGGCAAGCATAAGGATCTGAGTGACTTTGGTTAGGGCCAAATTGGAAGGACTGGATCAAAACAGGTGTTGAGTTGTTCCTTGAAGCTAGCTAGCACCTAGCAAAAGTGGTTCAGGAAGGACAACTGGTGAACCAGGCAACTGGGTTATTACTCAAAGCTGAAAGTAGAGTGAAGGATGGCTTATGTGGTCCAGTCTCACAGAGGTGTTACTGTAGCACAAATTGCTTAAATTATTATAGTTCTGGCAATGACAGAACTATAAGCATGCCCATGCTGACCCCACTGATAATTTTGACATTTAAATGATTCAGATCAAGGAAATCTTTAACAAAGATAACTTTAAAAAATATATATATACAAAAATGCAGTTTTTAAATTTCATTTATAAAAAAAAAAAATAAGTAATTTAAATTAAAGAACAGATGAGCAACAAAGTAATTGACATGTATCAGTCTGGAAAAGCTTACAAAGCCATTTCTTTGGGACAGCGAACAACAGTGAGAGCCTTTATTCACAAATGGAGAAAACTTGAAACATTTAGTGAACCTTACCAGGAGTGGCTAGCCTACCAGTATTATGATAACTCGTACAGAAGCTCATAATGAAACAACAACAGAACATCTAAAGAACTGCAGGCCTTACTTACCTATGCTAAGGTTAGTGTTAAGAAATAAGAGACTAGGCAAAAATGGCATCCATGGGAGAGTTGCAAGGTGAACGCCACTGCTGACCAAAAAGAACACAAAGGCTCATCTGACACTTGACATAAAACATTCTGTTTCTCCCCAAATCTTTGGGGCAAATGTTCTGTGGACTGATGACTCAAGTGGAACTTTTTGGAAGGTGTGCGTCTTGTTACAGCTGGTGTAAAACTAGTGCAGCATATCATCAACAAAACATAGCAGCAGCCAAACATGGGGGTGTTAGTGTGATGGTCTGGGGCTGCTGCTTTGCAGCTTTGGGACCTGGACGACTTGCCATAATTAATGGAACAATTAATTCTTCCTCCACATCGATGTGAAAGACTTATCGCAAACATTTGATTGAATTTGTTGCCACCAACGATGGCACAACCAGTTATTTGGTATGGGGGAAATTACTTTTTCACATAGGGCCAGGCAGGTTTGGACAGCTTTTCTTTTCTTAATAAATGAAATTATTTAAAAACTGCATTAATTTACCCAGGTTATCTTTATCGAAATGATACACAGAGTGACAAATATGCAACAAAAAAAAACAAATTCAACAAATACTTTTTTTAAAGCACTGTAAGCATCAGAGTTAAAGCATAGAACAATGGAAGAAAATTGCCTAGTCTAATTAAGCTAGCTTTCTCTTACATCATGTGGATAGCAACATGGCTGTGTCACTCACTTGGGCAGAGCTGGCACCAGATGCTTTAGGAAGGCAAACTGGGATTTTTTTTTTTTTTTTTGAAAACTGAGAAATGGCATGCAACACTGAGATGAATAATGAAATATGATTTAATAACATAATGGTGGCAGGTTATTGAACAGAGCTGGTACATCTATAGTCAGTAGAACAGTATGAGGAATTGGCAGGACTCAAATTAAGAGCTTAGGAGGATTGGGGTAAAGAGAATAACAGGAGGGGCAATGAATAATTCCTTTTTTTTTGTGGAGGCATGCAATTCAGTCGCCACTGGTAGTATGCTATAGAACAGAAATAGAGGAATTTCCAAGGAAATTGCAGAGCAAGTTGTTTTAGATGGTGTTGGTCCAGATCCAAAAATTGATGGGCAGAGGAGGACCTGATTGCTAGAGCCGAGAACAGGCAAATAAATAATAAAATATGATTTCTCTCCTGGTAATAACCAGAAATACAATGTTGAATATACACATAGGCAGAAGTACTAACAAAAACTAATTTAGGAAAATAAGGTAATGAGAATGCTTTTTACCTCTAGTTATATTGATATTTACCAAGTATTTGTAAAAGACACCCACAATACAGATTGTTCAAAAGGATGATAACAAAGGCTAAGTCCACTTGGCTCACTGTCCTGTAAAGAAATGCTTTGTGGAAGTGTGGATATTTTTTTTTATATGCCATGAAGAGTGAGGCAAGGTGACTTCAGTAAGCAGAAAATGAAAAGTACTGGGAATTTGAAGCACAAAGTGCTAAAAAAGTATATGATTGTGTTTGAACAATACTAATTGTTGCATTAGCCAACCAGCCACAGTGCATATGCTGATTTGAGCATCAGAATGTAGTGTATTGTGGGGTCTCAATGTATCCGAGTGGTTTTGTTGACCCAAGAGGAATCTACATACAGTGTACCCACAAAGTAAGTACACTTCTCAAATTTCAGAAAACATTTTAGTATGTCTTTGAGTAGTCAATATGCATGTAATATGTAAATGTAAATGTAGTCAATATGCAGCTTGTATGTGTAGTATAGATTAACTGTCCTCTGAAAATAGCTCAACATATAGCCGTTATTGTTAAACTATTTGGAAACAAAAGTGAGTACAATGCTTAGGGTGTACTTCATTTAACCATGCAAAGCCACATGTCCTTTTAATGATATTTTTGTCTACTTGACAGGACCATACATAATTGTGTATCTTGTATTAGAGAAGTTAAAATTTAAAGCTTTGAGTACAATTCTTTCATCTTGACCACTGTTCAACATGGCGCCTCATGGCAAAGAACTCTGAGGATTGGAATTGTTGCTCTCCACAAAGACGGCCAAGGCTATATGAAGATCTTTAACACCCTGAAACTGAGTTACAGTTTAGTGGCCAGGGTCATACAGAGGTTTTCCAAGATGGGTTCCACTTAGAACAGGCCTCGCATGGATCGATAAAAGTTGAGTCCTTGTGCTATGCGTCAAGTGCAGAAGCTGGTTTCAAAAACAGACGCATAATTGCTGCCAGCAATGCTTTAGGGATTGCAGAAGTAGAAGGTCAGCTTGTCAGTTTGCATGGCTGTCATTCCAGAAGAAAGCCTCTTCTGAAGCTGGCTCACAAAGCCAGCAAAAGTTTGCTGAAGAGCATGAATCACTGGAACCATGTCTTTTGGTCTGATGGGACTAAGATAAACTTGTGTGGTGTCCCCCTGGAAAGGTGTACCAAGAAAATTGGTACTGGAAGCATCATGGTCTGGGGCTGCATGAGTGCTGCTGGTACTAAGGAGCTGTGGTTCATTGAGGAAAACATAGATTCCAACATGTACTGTGACATTTTGAATCAGAACACGATGCCCTCCCTTCAGAAACAGGGCCGAACGGTGGTTTTCCAACACAATAACGACAACAAACACACTGCCAAGAAGACAACTGCCTTGCTGAGCAATCTGAAGGTGATCAAGTGGCCAAGAATGTCTCCAGACATAAACTCTATTGAGCACCTGTGGGGAATCCTCAAACGGAAGGTGGTGAAGCGCCATGTTTTAACATCCATTAGTTCCGTGATGTCTATGGAGGAGTGGAAGAGGATCCCAGCAACAACCTGTGCAACTCTGGTCGATTTGATGCCCAGGATTATTAAGATGGTGCTAGATTACAATGATGCTCACACAAAATACTGACTCTTTGGACACAGTTTTAATGTTCATTTAGGGTGTACTCACTAACTGTTTTGACAATGGCTGTATGTTTAGTTATTTTTTAGAGGACAGTAAATCTATACCGCTATACAAGCTGCACATTGACTACTGCAAAGTGTATCCAAGTTTCATCTCTATAGTTTTGTCTCTTGAAAATATATAATAAAATAGTTGCTGAAATGTGAGGGGTATATTCACTTTGGAGAGATACTGTATTAGGCAGATGGTTTTAATGTTATGGCTGAATGGGGAGTAAGTGCTGAATATCAAGATTGGGCTAAAATCTCAGCCCATTAATTTTCATTTTTCAGCAAAAAGTTTTTTTTTTTGTTTTGTTTTTTTGTAGATCTGTATACATTGTGCATGTGACTTATTCAAATGAACCTTAATTCTGTAACCATGTATAGGATGCTGCCTGGCCAAAAGTCACTCCATGGATTTAGGTAAACAAATAGTTAAGAGCCTTCCATTGAATAATTACTGCAGTGATTGCATCAGTTAGGTTTAAATAACTTTTTGTTAGCTGAAACAGTGAGTGGCTTCTCATTTCTTAAATAACCATGTACAAAGACATTTCATGTGGCCCTGGAAAAGATGTTACTCTGTTTCAGAAGCTACTAAAATTGGTTAGCTGGTTGATGAGCTGTTTAACATATTATTAAAACCTGGACGGATAGTGGTTAAACCTTTCTGGAACATTTTTGAGGACGAAATTTGGTCAGAAAAAAAATCTTGAATGTTTGATTTCACCAAATGTTTGTGATGTCAGATCACAAAGTGTAAAAAAAAAAAAACAGTAACAAAAGGCAAACAAAACCAGAAGAAAGCTATGGTTTAATACTAAAAGAAAGAGCCCAATGCAAAGTGAACTCTGGATTTGACCTAAACAGATATATAGTGGTTAATAATGGGGGAGTCTTTGTTTTGTTAGGGATCATAAAGATTGGACTCTGGAGCAATGGATAAGATCAAGACAAGTTTTATAGTGGGGTGTTGGGGTAATAAAAATGGTAGGCGAAGTAATGGATCCATCATGCCTATAGTTTACAAGTCTGTGGGGACAGTGTTAAAAGGGTTGTTGCTGTTGGACAGGTCATCGCAATTCATTGGGCTCAAATTGTGAAAAAATGGTTCAGGGAGCATGAGAGTTTTTCACTTGGATTGGCCATCAGAGTCCGGACCTTATCTCCATTGAGAATCTTTGGAATGTGCTGGAGAACAATTCACACCCCGCCCCAACAGTGGTCCGATTCTCCTATCATCAATATGGGATATTAGACAGAAATTAATGAAACTCTGGTCAGAAATAAACTTGACCTTGCATAAGCTTATCGAAACAATGCCGTGAATGTGTTTCACAATCAAAGAAAACTGACTTTTTTGGCCAGGCACTGTACATGGGTACTTCAAAATGGGACTTGTATAATCATATTTTTTCATGGTTTAGAAATTCCTGCAATGTAACCTAATGTTTGTTAAACTACTATAATTTCCCAAATGTTAATGTAAAATGTTATTGATGTAGTGCAGGGGTGTGCAATCTTTTCCACACAAGTCTGGTTTGGGTGCAGGTTTTCATTTCAACCAATCAAGGCCCACAAATGATAGTCATTAAAAATAAATATCATTAGATTTGAACAGGTAAAATTAGGTGTGGACTTGCTTGGTTTGGAATGATACAGGCCCTTTGTAGAAAAGATTGGACAGCTCTGATCTAGTGGAATGTTGAGTGTTTAATGATCATCATTGTCTCTTTTTTCTTAAATTATCTTTGTGTATTTTTAAACTTACCAACCACTGTGGAATTTAATCAAATGTCAATTTTATTTTGAAATCTAAAACATGAAATGCTTGGCACCATGATTCTATTGGTTAAACAATCCTTTGTGTTAATGGGCCAGATGTTCCTTCCATTTTGCCACAATCTAAATATTGAGTTCTTTTTTTTGTTTTTTTTGTTTTTTTTCTTCCCCCCCCGGTCAAACAGGTTGCTTAAATGTATAAATGTTTGCTTGAGATATTGGTCCAGAGCTACAAAAGCACGTTAGGAGAAGGATGCAAGAAGATTTTGAAGGGATCTCACAGAGTACTGTTTACAGTATCATTAAAAAAATGGAAAGTGTATGGTACTACCAACACAATGTCTAGTTTAGGCTATCTGTCCAAACTGCATAACCAAGCAAGGAGGACATTGGTCAGAGCCAATAAGAGGCCAGTGAGAATTGCAAAGCTTTGTCTGTGACTGGTCAGTCTGTGCATGTGACTATCTCGCAAGCTGTTTTTCTTTCTTTTTTAAAAAAAAAAAAAACTGGCCTGTATGGCTGGGTGGCAAGAAAGAGGCCTTTCCTGAAAAAACTACACTATCATTTGTGCTTTCAAAAATGCAGTTCAGTCTCTGTTATCTGCCAAAATTTGCTGTGGTCTGCTAAGACCAAATTGACGTTTTTTTTGGAATGCAACTCTAAGCTCTGTTTGGCAAAAAGCAAACACCGCCCACAGCACACCATACCGTCTGAAGCGTGGTGGAGGCGGCATTATTTTGTAGGGGTGTTTCTTTTCAGTTAAGAATAGGGCAATTGGTCAGGATTGAAGAAAAAAAATGGATGCTGCCAAGTATATTTAAAATTCTTGAGGAAAACCTGCATAACTCTGCTAGATATCTGAAGATGGACATATCATTTACTTTTTAACACAAAAATTATCGTAAACATACTGCCAAACGAGCAACACAATGGCTAATGATAGGAGGGTAAATGCACTTGAGTGGCCAAGTCAGAACCCTTACCTAAATCAGATAGAAAATCAGTGGACGGACTTGAAGTGAGCAGTCCATTGATGCTCACCATAGAATTTATTGAACTTGAGCATTTTTTTCAGAGGAATGGGCAAATATTCCCCAAACTAGTTGTGCATAGCTAGTACAGACACCTCCATAAAGAATAATGGCTGTAATTAAAGCATTGGCTCTATAAAATATCAAATCAAGGGTCCGGTTATTCAAGCTTTTCCGATTTAATTTTTTGCGTAGTTTAAAGGTGTAAGGCAAATTTTGTAAAAAAAAAAAAAAAGTTTTTTTTATTTTTTTTTATGGGTTTCGATTTTAAGATGTATGGCAAATAAAGTAAATACATAAGTACATGGAGGTCTGGAAGTTTTCTGGGTGTCCAAAAGAACCCTGACTTTCTTCAAATGCATACATGACAATCAAACTGTAGCCTGGAGAAAAGACCACTATTCTCCTTTCATGTTCGTCAAATCTGATTTCCTGACATATGTTTATTCGGTTGTACTCTCCACGTTTTTTTTAATGTTCTCTAACAGATGTGTTGCTGCATGTGCCTTTTTTAATTTTGCATGTGTAGCAAGATCACCCCAGTTTCTAGTTAAGTTGTAAAGGTTGGATGGTGAGCAGACCTGGCAGGAATGCGTTGCAGTTTTATCTGCAAATGACTAGGAACTAAACAAGCAATAGAGTAGCCTCAGTGGGTCAACTGGTAGGGTCTCTTTCTTGATATATGTGCTACAGGCTTGCTCATTAGTAATAAACTGGGGGAACTGTCATATAATTTTCCTGCTGAAATTTATATTTGTTTTATATAGTGTGTGTGTGTGTGTGTGTGTGTATGTATGTGTGTATATATATATATATATATATATATATATATATATATATATATATATATATATATATATATATATATATATATATATATATATATATATATATATATATAGTGGAATCCACTTATCTCGACCTCGGTTAACTCGACAACCCTATTAAGTCAACGTTTTTGAAGTGGAACCGCCAAATTCTCGCTTTGTCTAAGCATTTTTTAATCAGTTATGTCGACTTTTTTATGTCGCCGAACCCTAATTTCTCGAGCACAAGGGGGGGGAAATTTGCCATTTAACGTCAGTTATGTCACTCGGCAGTGTGCAGCCGCAGAAGATGCTACAGGTGTTGAATTGTATACTGGTGAATCTCTGCTGTTAGTTAGTGCACATATACCTTTTGTTGTTAAATGTTATGCGATGAACGGGAGGTGAAAGCCGCGCTTGGTAGGAGCGCGGCACGGAACGTGGGATGAGCAGCAAAAGCATAGAATTAACAACGGCAGGATCTGGGTGAGGGGGAATCCGCGATGCGTTTTGGGAAGAAAATCGCAGCCGTTGAGAGAGTCCCGGTGGGAAGGCACGTACCGGGATACGCATGAGCGATAACAACGACCGCCGTGAACCAACATATACCAACAATAACGGGCGGTGAGAGTGTGGAAGTTTAAATAGGAGCTGGTGATGAGTGCTAAACGAGCACCATATGTGCGCGATTGAAGCCGGGAGCTTCCGAAAAAGCGGCTAAGAAAGCACCTGCCACGCCGAAGGGGGTGGATTCCTGACAGTTAACAAACATGTACTGTATGTACATTTTTATAGCATGCCTTCATTAAACAAATTGCGGCAACGCTGTTGTGTAAAAAAAAAAACCTCCAAAAACATGTGCATGCACATTCTCATTTATTAACGCACATCATGTACATAAAGAAATTTCAAGCACGTTAATATATAGCCACCATATTGATTTTCGTTTATCTCGATCATCGGTTATCTCAATGCTTTTTGGCAACCCCCTAGGACATCGACATAACTGGGTTCCACTGTGTGTGTGTGTGTGTGTGTGTGTGTGTGTGTGTGTGTGTGTGTGTGTGTGTGTAATTAATATATAATATATAATATATATATATATATATATTATAAAACATTATTGTGCAAAAAAAAAAAACACTGATCAAAATTAGAGAACTCTTTCAGATACCTTCCAGTTATTGGTGTTAATCTGGTACCTGGTGCTAATTTCCTTGATTATCTGTCAACCCCTATTTAACTGGCAGCCTAACTTCTAGTTTCACTGACTCTGCAAGATGCTGGGCTGTTCTAAAATGACTGAAAGCCTCCGGCAGCAGGTTGTCCAGATGAAGGCCAAAGGGATGACCCTATCAGCCATAGCAAGACAAGTTGGTCATTCCAAATCTGTAATTTCAAGAATATTGAATCTTTACATCACCACAAACTCATTCAAGTCTGCCAAGAAGGCTAATCGTCTACAGAAGACAAATACAAGAGAGGACAGAAAACTGGGGAGGATCTCAATGGGCAATCGTTTCCACACTGCAGCTGGAATTGCTTACCAGTTCAGCACTGAACAGGGTAAGGATATGTCTCGTCATACAGTGTCTCGACGTTTAAGAGCATTTGGTCTGAGAGCCCACTCTGCAGTGACCAAACCTCTCATTAGCAGAAAGAATCAAAAGGCTAGACTAAGCATGTTGTGTGGACAGAGGAAAACTGGTCCAAAGTTCACTTCATTGATGAAAGCAAGTTTAATTTATTTGGTCCGATGGGAAACATAATGTTCGGCGACAAACTGGAGAAAGACTGAACCCAAAGTGTTTAAAGAAGTCGGTGAAAAGTGGTGGAGGAAGTGTCATGGTTTGGGGCATGTTTTCTGCAGCAGGAGTTGGGCCTCTTATACAGCTACATGGCAGAGTGAATGCAAATGTTTATCAGAACCTTCTCCAACAACATATGGTTCCTTCCCTGCGTTCATCACCCAATCAGCCTGCAGTGTTCATGCAGGACAACGCTCCATGTCACACAGCAAAACAGGTAAAGCAGTTCCTTAAAACTAAAAACATTGAAATAATGACACAGCCTACCCAGAGTCCTGATCTTAACCCAATAAAGAACCTCTGGAAAATCCATAAACAAAGTTATGGCCAAGAAACCCACTACAGTCACCTAACTGTGGAGGAGACTGGAAGAAGAGTGGACCAAAATCACACCAGAGCAGTGTGAGAGACTAGTGCTGTCCTGTAGCAGCAGATGTGCTGACGTCATTCAGAGCAGAGGCCTGTACACTTCCTATTAATTGCTGACTGTTGTAATCTTCAGAAAAATTTTGTTGTAATCTTTTTCCATGCTACAGTCATTGTTCTCTCATTTTGATCAGTGTGTTTTCTGCAAAATAATGTTTTTTTTTTTTTTTGGAAATGCCTTAGTTAATTTGTGGAAAAGGTGTTCTGGTAGCATGGTATAGACAGAACAAAAACTCCTTCAACTGTTGAGCAGTGAATATGACATTATTTCAGAATTGTTCAATTGTTTATAAATTGTTCTCTAATTTTAATCGTGTGTGTGTGTGTGTGTGTGTGTGTGTGTGTGTGTGTGTGTGTGTATATATATATATATATATATATATATGTATATATATATATATATAATGTATATGTATGTATGTGTATGTGTATGTATATGTATGTGTATGTATGTATGTGTGTATATATATGTGTATATATATATATATATGTGTATATATATTATACACACATGTATACATATGTGTGTGTGTGTGTGTGTGTGTGCCTCTAAAGCTGCTTTGGGATTATGTCATTTGTAAAACAGTACTACATATAAATGTATTATATTGTTTCAGTGTTACTACTAAACAATGCAAGGAATAGGTTCTCTGTCACCATTAATATTGTACCTCAGATTATTAAGGATCTGAAAAGTTGCAAAAGGACAACAAAATTAATTAAGGACATTTAACATTTAGACCTTGTAATTAAGCTCTTTATCATACTTTTTTTAAGGAAAAAAAAGAATTGTGTACTTATCCAAAAAGATAAAACGATTTAATCAAAAGATTATCATGTCCAATATTTCACTTACCATCAGTTGAAGTGCTGTGATTGATCTGAAAGCGGACTTCAGATTTTTTATTTTAAAAAGACTGTTACTGTTAGCACACCACTCTATTAATAGAATGATATTATTAGGTCAACCACTGATATCTATTAAAATTATCATGAGCCCAAATACCTCTTTTTAACTACTTAAGAAAAATTGTGCAAATAAGGCCACAGGTGTTGTGGCAAGTCAGTCAGGAGTTTCTTCCATCATTTATTCCTCTAAAAACGTTCTGCTTGCTGTTGAAATGATGCTCAACTGTATGTTCAGGCAAAGTAGATAGCACCAAGCGGCAATCAAAAGTTCAAAACGAAGCGCCTGCTCTACCCTGATCGGTGGCTTGCTGCATGATTGACCAGTTAACTTTTTCCCTTTAATGGGAACACTACACACTGGGTAGGTGTGTCTTTTGCTCTCAAAAAGTTTATTTATTTATTTGTCTCAATTGGCTATATTGCAAAGGCCCTAGTAGGTCCTGCTTCAAATGATGACATTGAGGAGTGATGGTCTCGTATTCCCATGCCATTTGCCACAAAATTACAGCCCAAACAAAGAATGTAATGTAATCATATGAAGTGGTGTTAAGACCGCCTGTGAGAACTATTGAGGAAGGACAAATGGAACTTACCAGCTTAGTCACAAAATAAGCCCTTAGAGCTGCAAGGAACATAGCTTGGCAGACCTCTCATTATTGCACATATGACTACTGACTAAACGTGTGTAGTTGCATGCAGATAACAGCAGAGTCTATAGTTGCAAAAGCTTTGAGATAAATATATCAAACTGCTGGCCAGTAAGTCTGATGTTTTATGACATGACTACTGATCACAGCAAAAGATGGATATCCAAACTGAGTGCTTTACTAAGTTAAGAACACATCTCCAGTGTTGTCCTGAATGCCATCTCAGAAATGCTTGTCTATGCCGCTCAATCGTATACACTGTATCCTCTGCCTCTTCTAACGAAGATTGTTTTTGTCCCAGGAAATGCAAGATGCCAGTATTAAAATATAAGATGATGAACTGAGAAACTACTACAATTACTGTGGCATTTCCATTCTAAGCACAGTGGTGCAGGCTTTTACCTTAGTCATGCAGAAGATTGGTTGTCTGGACAATTTGCTGTTCTCCCAATTGGCTGTCCTCTGTGGTATTATTTTTTTTCCAAGAAGTCATTCTCAAATACTTGAATGTGCACATTCATTAATTTAGAAATTTTTTCATTAGTTAATTTAACCAAAGTTGCACCCAAGTTTACAGTAAAGTGCCACAAAATGCTACAAGGAGTTGCATTAATATACAAAGTAGAAAACTTAAATTTTTCATTAAAAAAAACGAGCAGATTAAAAGATTTCTTATAAGCAAATTTTATCATAGTTTTTCCTTCTTGTTTATCATATGAAACAGCCTGTACATGATCATAAACTTGCCTCTTCTTCTTCTCCACCCACTCCACTCTGCCTGCACTCTTTTCTTTACTTCCCTAACACATTCTCCATTACTTTGCACTGTTGACCCCAGGTACCTGAACTCCTCCGCCTTCTCCACCTCTTCTCCCTGCAACCGCACCACTCCACTGCCCTCCCTCTCATTCACACCCATGTACTCTGTCTTACTTCTACTGACTTTCATACCTCCACCACTCCAGGCTCTTCTCAACCTGCTCACTATTCTCACCACAAATCACAATATCATCTGCAAACATCATAGTCCAGGGAGACTCCTGTCTGACCTCGTCCGTCAACCTGTCCATCACCACTGCAAATAGGAAAGGGCTCAGAGCCTATTCTTAATGCACTCCAACCTTCACCTTGAACCAGTCTGTCGTTCCTACTGCGCACTTTACAGCTGTCACACTGTCCTCATACATGTCCTTCACCACCCTCACATAATTTTCTGACACACCTGACTTCCTCATACAATACCACAACTCCTTTCTTGGCACTCTGTCGTACACTTTCTCTAAATCCACAAATACACAATGCAATTCCTTCTGTTCTTCTCTATACTTCTCCATCAACATTCTCAAAGCAAATAAGGCATCTGTGGTGGTCTTCCACAGCATGAAACCATACTGTTGCTCACAGATGGTCACCTCTTCTCTCAGCCTGGCTTCCACTACTCTTTCCCATAACTTCATGGGATGACTGATCAACTTAATTCCCCTGTAGTTACTACAGGTCTGCACATCTCCCTTATGCTTTAAGATCGGTACCAGCACACTCCTTCTCCATTCCTCAGGCATCTTCTCACCTTCCAGAATCTTGTTATACAATCTGGTTTAAAAACTCCACTGCCATCTCTCCTAAACATCGCCATGCTTCTACCGGTATGTCATCTGGTCCAACCGACTTTCCACTCTTCATCCTCTTAATCGCTGCCCTCACTTCCTCCTTACTAATCCTGTCCACTTCCTGCTTCACCAACTCCACATCATTCAACCTTCTCTCTCTCTGATCTTCCTTATTGATCAGCTGCTCAAAAAACTTCCTCCACCTTCTCAACATACTCTCCTCACTAGTCAACACATTTCCATCTCCATCCTTTATTGCTCTAACTTGCAGCACATCCTTCCCAGCTCGGTCCCTCTGCCTGTCTAGCTACACTGTCCCCTGCCAACACCTTACAGTCTCCAATTTCCTTCAGGTTGCATCTCCTTCATAGAACATAGTCCACCTGTGTGCACCTTCCTCCCCTCTTATAAGTCACCCTATGATCCTCCTTCTTCTTAAAATACGTGTTCACCACTGCCATTTCCATCCTATTAGTGAAATTTACCACCATCTGCCCTTCCACATTTCTTTCCTTAAACCCATACCTCCTCATCACCTCTGTTCCCTCTACCTACATGCCCATTAAAGTCTGCCCCAATCACCAATCTTTCATTCCTAGGTACACCATCTACCACTTCATCTAATTCACTCCAGAATCTTTCCTTCTCCATCTCGCAGCCCACTTGTGGAGCATAAGCACTGATGACATTTATCATGCCTTCAACTTCCAGCTTCACGTTCATCACCCTATCAGAAACTTTCTTCACCTCCACTACACTCTTACTGTACTCTTCCTTCAGAATCACCCCTACACCATTTCTCTTTCCATCCACACCATGATAGAACAGTTTGAACCCACCTCCAATGTTCCTGGTCTTACTCCCTTTCCACTTTGTCTCCTGAACACACAACATATCTACCTTTCTCCTCTCCATCATATCAGCTACCTCTCTCCCTTTACCAGTCATAGTACCAACATTTAAAGTAAAAACCCGAACCACCACTCTCCTAAGCTTCCCTTTTCCCTGCCATCTCTTTAGACGTCTTCCTCCTCTCCTTCTCCTCCTTCGGCCAACAGTAGCCCAATTTCCACCTGTACCCTGTTGGCCAACGATACCTGTGGCGGTCGTTGGTAACCCAGGCCTCGAGCGATCCGGTATGAAATTCTTATTTGTGATCCGCATATTTGATTTGGCACGTTTTACGCTGGATGCCCTTCCTAACGCAACCCTCCCTGTTTATCCGGGCTTGGGACCGGCACTAAGAGTGCACTGGCTTGTGCCTCTCTAATGGCTGGGTTATGATCATAAACTTGCCTATCTACAAGAAAAAGGCTCTAAATTCTCATATCTTGTATTTATTATATATGAGTAGAGCATAAGTATAAATTCAATTCATTTTTATTTGTATAGTGCTTTTAACAATGAACATTGTCTCAAAGCAGCTTTACACAGATAATGTGGTGATATCGAAACATCTTATAGATTTTTAAGTACAAGTTTGTCCCCGTCAGCATACAATACAGATATAAGGGATTTTCTGGAGACAGCCTGCCACACCACAGTCAACAATCCTGAGTGAGCTTGAGAGTAGGGAACAATTATATCCAAACATCCATGTTCACAAGAACACTATATCCATGATCCTATAGACCTGATGCTTTACCCAAGAAAAACCTATTGACAAAAGGCTTGACTAAACAAAAGTGTTCAATTTAGACTTGAACACTGAGATTCCCAAACACTAATTGGAAGTCTGTTCCATAACTTTGGGCCCCCGCTGTAGTTTTCATTGAGGTACCAACAAATAGCCTGCGCCTTTTGATTGACGTTTACATGTTCGATCATAATGTAACTAAAGTTAGCCAGATATTGCGATGTGAAACCATTCAGTTCTTTATATCTAAGCAGTTATATCTAAGTAGTTATCTGTAGTTATGTTCTTTTTAAACACTTTTTTGTGCAACATAAGAAATGCCACTAAAATGTTGCACTATTAGTGGAAGAGTTGTTGTTTGCACTAGGCATGCAACACTTGGTCTAATTTGGCAGACTTTAAGAGAATAGAATGGGCCTCATTGACAATATTGGGCAAAGAGCATACTGAGTACCCACAGTGAATTTATTATATATATATATATATATATATATATATATATATATATATATATATATATATATATATATATATAAAATATGCACACACAGTGGAACCCGGTTATGTCGATGTCCTAGGGGGTTGCCAAAAAGCATCAAGATAACCGATGATCGAGATAAACGAAAATCAATATGGTGGCTATATATTAACATGCTTGAAATTTCTTTATGTACATGATGTGCGTTAATAAATGAGAATGTGCATGCACGTGTTTTTGGAGGGTTTTTTTTTACACAACTATTAAGCCTGCTTCTCAGCCACAGCTGCATGATGTGATCTTTTCGATAAGGCCCAAGAAAATGGGGATTGTCTCTATGTAATTTGTGCTCAAATCCGTCTGAGTTGCTAAAGTCATACAAGCTATAAACTTATTACAGGTAGTCTTTTACTTACGATGGAGAAGTTATGACGACCCCATCGTAAGTAAAAAATATCGTAAGTCGAAGATGGTGCTATGACTGACAGTGACCGCCTGATTTCAATTTTCATTTTCTGCTCTAAACTGATAGCTTTCCTCTTTTTTTTCCACTACCAGCAGGAGAGACAATTGGCACTTGGAAAACATATAATAAATAATAATTTACTATATATGTGTAATATATATATATATATTTAGAGAGAGAGAGAGAGAGAGAGAGAGATCTCATTCTTTGATTGAATTTGATCGAGTAAAATAACTATTTGATACCCTACCAACCAGCGAGAATTCTCCCACACACCCAAATTAGTCCTGTTCCTTTTGGGAAATTACATCTAATATGAACTCATAATTGTATTAAAGACCCCTGACACAGAAGTATAACCTCTTCCATTCAAATCTCTCCACCACCATGGGCAAGACAAAAGCGCTGTCAAATGACGTCAGGGACAAGATTGTAGACCCGCACAAGGCTGAAATGGACCATCAGCAAGAAGCTTGGTGAGAAAGAGACCACTGTTCGATCATTAGAAAAAGGAAGAAATGCAAGATAAGTCAGTTGCCCTTAAGTCAGAATGCTGGATCTCCATGCAAAATCTCACCTCCTTGGTTGAGGATGATTCTGAGAAGGGTGGGGGATCAGCACAGAATTACATAGGAGGAGCTTGTTAATGATTTCAAGGGAGCTGGGACCACAATCACCAAAAAAAAAAAGCATTAGAAACACACCAAGGTTCTTCTGCTCAAGAATGCACATAAGCAGGCCCATGTACAGTTTGCCAATGGTCACCTTAATGATTCAGAGAAGGCTTGGGAGAATGTGATGTGGTCAGATCATCCCCACTGTGAAACATTCTGCCTTGTGTCTGTTTCTCTGCTAAGGTTGCAGGAAGATGTTATAATATCAACAGGACCATGCACTGCAAAAATCTTGGATGAGAACCTCCTGGCCTCAGCCAGAACACTAAAAATGGGTTTTGGATGGGTCTTTCAGTATGACGGTAACCAAAAACATATAGCCAAGGCAACAATCTGATGGTTTTGTAGCCCATTTCAGCCTTGTGCAGTTCTACAATCCCATCCCTGACGTCCTTTGGCAGCTCTTTGGTCTTGACCATGGTGGTGGAGATTTGAATGGAATAGGTTGATTCTGTGACAGCTATATTTATTTACAATAACGAGTAGATATTAGGAGTTCTTTCCTAATTTCCTAGTTTGGGTCTGTGGAATTAAGGATTCTTGCTAATTTGCCAATTGTGTCTCCTGCTGGTAGTGGAAAAAAAAGAGGAAAGCTATCAGTTTAGAGCAGAAAATGAAAATTGAAATCAGGCTGTCACTGTCAGTCATAGCACCATCTTCGACTTACGATATTTTTTACTTACGATGGGGTCGTCATAACTTCTCCATCGTAAGTAAAAGACTACCTGTAATAAGTTTATAGCTTGTATGACTTTAGCAACTCAGACGGATTTGAGCACAAATTACATAGAGACAATCCCAATTTTCTTGGGCCTTATCGAAAAGATCACATCATGCAGCTGAGTGTGGCTGAGAAGCAGGCTTAATAGTTGAGGTTTACTTTTTTAAGAGTGTGGATTCATAGCTAGATCAAGGATGTTGTGTTTTGAGATTGTGTAAAATAGCTTTGTCCAACGATTTGGAAAAAGATATGCAACAGAGAACTGCTGCCACTGTGTTCCTTGGCTGAAATCCCCACAGCTATGCCACCACAGTCATGCACATAGAGGTGAGGTTTAGTGTAATACAGAATTCTCACTGATCATTTTTGGTCAAGCTTTGTGAGACTCCAGCTGCAACAGAAATGGCATGCAGAGACTAAAACCCTTGCAGTTGAGTCTGTTGTAATGATGGTTAAACCCCAGCTACTATGTGCCATTTGGTTGATTGGGAGAGTGATAAGGACATTTTCTGGAGTAGATGGACAAGTAAGATCTGCAGAGGTCAACATTAAGGGTCGATTATACACACAGTCTGTTACGCGTCTCATTAATCTACCAGAGATAGTTGATGATGACTCCAAGATCAAACCGACGGACTTTTAACCTTGATTCAGAGACAAATATGCCTTGGATATTCGGGGGCGGCAGTGTACAAAAGCGTTTCCCTTCGATTGCATTTTGATGCTTCACCTCTAGAGGGAGATTAAACAGTTTATCATACATAAGTTACCTCTGTGACATTAAAGTGCACTGCTTTTGACCGAGTGCTTAAAAAGCCAGAACACTGAGCAGCAGCTGTCATGCGACATCGCGCAACCTATTGAACAGCAGCTAGCAGATGACCGCAATAATCATACCACACACAAGCCGGATAGCAAAACTTCCTTACAAGATTTAAAACTGGAGAGATTATATAGCTTACTTGAGGACAGAAAAACTGTAATTTCATGAGCCCACACAACTAGGTGTGATGGAGGTGTGATTGAATTATGCTTAGCAATCAATAGCATAGTTCAATACTTTGTCTTGGAGTGTGCAGTCAGTATCTGTGCTCGACAGTAATTAATCAGTCCAAGGACACTCTGCATCTATTTCACAGTCTGAGGTCTCAAGAACCTAGTCAAAAGCTGTACACAATCCTAGCATAGATATGAGACCTTTTGCTTCATCCACTGTAGTTTCTGGCATGAAGCTTTAAATCCAGCCTGAGCCAGGTTGTTAGACAACTGCAGAAGTTTTGCATGTCGGATGCATGTTGTTTACATTTGCAACATTCAGCAGACACCCTTATCCAGAGCAACTTACATAAGTTTATGTACATAAGTACATAACTTTGAGTCTAGCAAAGAATAAATCTACGCTGGTACGCAAGATTACAAACTTAATATAAATATAACTTGAATTCTACAACGCAAATTTGGAAAATGCTAATTTAAGTGTTTCAGGAAGAGGTAGGTCTTCAATCGTCACGTGAAGATAGCCAGGGACTCCGCTGTACAGACATCTAGGAGAAATTCATTTCACCACCTCGGTGCCAGAACAGAGAAGAGCCTTGAAGTACACTTACCTCTCAATCTGAGAGAAGGTGGTACCAGTCGAGCAGTGCTGGAGGATCTCGGACAGCGTGGTGCAGTGCAAGATGTGATGAGGTCTCTGAGATAAGATGGCGCTGGTCCATTTTTGGCCTTGTAAGCAAGCATCAGTGTTTTTGAATCTGATACGTGCAGCTACTGGAAGCCAGTGAAGGGAGCGCAGCAGTGGGGTGGTGTGGGAGAACTTGGGCAGATTGAACACAAGTCGTGCAGCTGCGTTTTGGATCATTTGCAGTGGACGAATAGCGAGAGACTAGAGACAAGAGACTAAACAAGCACCTGGGCAGCCTGTTTGGACAGAAATGGTCGAATCCTTCGGATGTTGTAGAAAAGAAAACGACAGGAATGAGCCACATTAGCGACATGTGGGAAAAAGGACAGTTCATTGTCCATAGTTACCCCAAGTTACCCCTCTGCTCTCCCCTTCAGTAGTTATTTGGAGAGCTTGACCTGGAGATGAATCACCTGGGATGACCAGCAGTTCTGTTTTGCTGGGGTTGAGTTTTTTGATGAGCACTCATTCATGAATGTCAAGCATCTGTCAAGCATGCCGAGATCCGAGTGTCATCTGCATAGCAGTGGTAAGAAAACCATGTGACTTTACCAATGGAGTGGGTATAGA
The DNA here is from genome assembly GCF_014805685.1 of Silurus meridionalis. Classification (NCBI taxonomy): domain Eukaryota; kingdom Metazoa; phylum Chordata; class Actinopteri; order Siluriformes; family Siluridae; genus Silurus; species Silurus meridionalis. The sequence continues at coordinate 10,971,423 of NC_060905.1, read as the reverse complement.
GGGAGAAAAGGAGGGAACCAAGTACGGATCCTTGTGAGACACCAGTGGTGAGTCTGCATGGGGCAGATGTGGATCCACTCCATGTTACCTGGTATGAACGACCTTCCAGGTAGGAAGCAAACCATTCCCATGCTGTTCCGTGGATACCGAGGCTCTTGAGGGTAGACAAAGGAGTCTTGTGGTTGACTGTGTCAAATGCTGCTGAAAGGTCCAGGAAGATAAGTACAGATTACAGCTTGGCTGATCGAGCAGCATGCAGTTTCTCAGAAACAGCCAAACGGCCCTCTCTGTGGAAGGTGCCGCTTTGAACCCAGACTGGTTCGGATCATGGAGGTTGTTCTGTGAGAGATAAACAGACAGTTGGGTAAAAACATTTAGATTTAGAAAGAAAGGAGAGAGTGATACCGGTCTGTAATTCTTGAAGTCTGATGGGTCCAGAGCAGGTTGTGATGGTCTGGAGCATAGTTGAAGTGATTAACTCAAGAGGACAGGTGGTGGGATTGCAAGATTGGATGACTTGCAGTAATTCATCTTTTGTTAAGTTTAAGAAGCTTGACAGAGAAATATTGAATTGCTGGCTGTGTTGTGTAGTCATTTTTGGGGAGGAAGTGAAGGTCTGGCAGATGTTTATGGTAGGCGGATATCAGCCAAGGTTTGTGCACTACAGCGGATAACACATCTTGAGTTAACAGAGACTAGAACAGAGATCAAGCATAGTAAAAAATAAATAAATAAATAAATCAGTGAGTTGCTGGTATAGAAGGTCAGGTCAAGTTTATTTCTATATAGCGCTTTTAACAACAGACATTGTCTCAAAGCAGCTTTACAGAATTTTAAGAGTTAAGGTGAATGGTGTGTATTTATTCCTAATGAGCAAGCTATTGCGACTGTTGCAAGGAAAAACTCCCTTAGATGTTATGAGGAAGAAACCTTGAGAGGAACCAGACTCAAAACGGGATCCCATCCTCATCTGGGTGACATCAAGAGTGTGATTATAAATCTTAAACCAATACAGAACACTGGAGAGTGAGAACTAACATGAGCACTGGAATGTAAGATTGAGCAATGTTCTTTTTACAGTCTTATACAGTCATTTGTGGTTATAAAACTAGGATCTATTGAGTAACTCATAAAATAGTTTAACATTTGTGATGATCATAGATTTAACAACAGCTTCTCCTTGCCAGAGCCTTTAAACACTCAAGGAGGTCCAGTGTCAAAACTCCACATGAAGTGGGATGCAATTGGTGCTGGTACGTCTCTAATGAAGGGGATCTAATAAAATCACAATGTTATTAATCTCTTAATCTCCAACATGTTTTGTCTGCCTTCAGAACTGGATTAATTAGTGTTATAAGGTGAATGTATCTCAAAAATATGACATGGCAATAACTGGAACAATGCCAGCATTCTTCTCTTTTGACAGTGGAAATTGTTTAAAGAAAACTGGATAGTGTGTTTTCATGAGTGCATGATAGTTTTATCTGGTTTAAACCTGTCTTGTCTTTGTCCCATAGGTTAAGATTAACTTCACCTTAATTGGGTTTATTAGGCAAGTCTTCTATAGTGTTAAGGAACAATTCTGGGGGAGGTGGGGCTCAGTTGAGAGAGCATATTAAGATTTACAGGACGTAAAATTGGATCCTCATCTGCTCCTATGGAGCGAGTACTTTTTCCTAAAATGGGACCAGAATATTCACACCCAGCAACTGAGGAACAGGTATCACCAGTTTATTATCTACACGCAGAGTAATGTTAGGCCAAGGGGTGATTAGTAAATGATAAATCATAGAAAAATCCCCCCTAGTGGGATTCCATTAAGTAAAATATTGTTGTTGTGTTGGCCTCTGTGCAACAGCATGCATATTTGTATTTTCTACTTGTTGAGTGTATGCCTCCTTCTCTTTTCTTCTGTTTTCATTGTACACTCTTTAATCCAATGACCAGGCTTTGTAACGCGTGGAGTCAGGGTGAATGGATAGCTCGCTAACTCAGTTGTAACAGAAATCATATAAGCACAGACAGGTTTCCAAAACTTGTGCTTTTTAATTTTTCTTGGCAACAGCGTTACGGGTTAGTCAAAGAAACTTAGAAATGAGAGTCAGAAAATAATAAAGACATAATCCTCAGTCTTACACACACGCAGTAATACCGGAAGAATGCAGTGCCAGGCTATTCCCAAAATACAGCTATGCTCCTAAAGGAAGCGTGACATATTTCACCCGTTATACCGTGTGTAACGTGTCTTTCGTTAAAGCCTGTGTAAAGTACATTAGTGTAGATATGCGGCTCAGTGAGCACAGAGACGCAGCAGTGTCTGTACTCACTCTGTGTAGATTGTTGCAGTCTAATGTAGTCCAGGCCAGGCAAATCATTAGCTGAAACTATTCTCTATTTAGTAAAAAGAATGACCAGAATATGTTAGCCAAATAAATCTAGGCTACATTTCATGCTAAATAAGGGAAACTGGAACATTTGTATGTATATTGGTACTATACCAATATAGTTTAAGCAGGCTTTTTAAATATTAAAAGTAGTAACGAAATTGGGAGAATTATTGAGGGCATCACAATTTATCTAGTGTTTACCTTATAAACAAAGAGACCTAATATTTCTTGTCAGGGTGAACTGAAATTGAGAATAATGCATTGACCAAATCAATAACTGAAAGCTACCTTCTTAAAGGGACTGCTCCGGCCGGTAACACATAATAGATTACCGCTAAATTTAAGCCCCCTAGCTAGCAAAATGAACAAAAAACAACACAGTGGAGTCACATTTATTATTATATTTAGAAAATACCAGTTTTTATACCGGTAGTATCATTTTATTTTGTTGTATTTATCCGCCACACCATAAAGGCCGGTTCGTGAAAATATTGTCTGACGTTAAACCGGTCCGTGGCGCAAAAAGGTTTGGGGATGCTGATTTATACAACTAAGCAGTTGAAAGTTAAGGGATAGAGATGGACTCCAAAACACCAGCAATTTCTGCCACTACTCTTTGAAGTAAGGGTAGAGAAGTTTCGTCAAACTGCTTTTTGTCAGTATCCCCAGTAGAGGGAAACACTTGTGCATCTGCTTAGCAGATCTTATGCCCCCTGAGATCCAGATTTAACACGACATCTTTTGGGCCACCTGAAATCTTTTTGTTCCCATGGCCCTTACTATCAAAAACTTCAAATTTAATGAAGGCAAATCACTTGTCTCCAAATGTGAGACTGGACTTGCAGTGTTAGGTGTATGTAAATATTAGTTCATAGTTTCAAATAAACAAATGATTTGTACTAAACTAATGCAGATTCCCAAAGCCACTATTCATATTTAATGGTCCATCACATTATATAAGTTGGATAAGCATAATATAAATTAAAACTGTCCATCACATTATATAAGTTGGTCTCAGACCGATTCAGGTTAATAATTGGATGGAGATTGAAGAATGCACAGTCAGCGAATGGCACATGCAGCCTGGTGCACATTGCAAATCTGTTAATAGTAATTAAAATTGTATAATATTTTTATAATTTATCACCACTGAACATGTATTTGTTTTTTTATTTATTTATTTATTTTAATCAAGTCAAGAAGCTTTTTTTAATTCAACTATATAAAGCTGACACAGTGCACAGTGAAATAAGGCAACGTTTCTCCAGAACCCTGGTGCTACATAAAAACAATATAGAGCTACATACATGTGCATCTGTAAATGGTGTATAGGTAGGGTATCTGGTAGGGGCCAGGATGAAATTGATTTTTGTTGTTGTTTGTTTTTGTTTAGGTTTAAAATCTGTGATTGAATGTTGGACTGTTGGTCAAAAACCATTCTACGTGTGTGTAACATGTGGAGAAAAATATGAGGAGAGCTCCATAATAGAGCATCTTTTAAGCCACAGACATCGGCTCCAGTATCTGGCAAGTGTTACACTATCATAAATTACTAAACACATTGTTGATCAACTAATATTAACGAATATATTTTATACTCATGTGTTTGCTGTGTTGCTTTAGGAATCTATAAACTATGGCCCCAGCCCAGGCGAAAAGGTAACTGACAAATGGTTGCAAGCCAAAGCAAACCTTGTTGAGAAGATGCAAGGATGTGGAGAGGCAGAGGTATTGCTTGTCTGTATTTGTATTTTTTTGTTGTTTGTATTTTACATTGGTCTTGGTGTGTGTAATATATATAATCTCACATTCAAGTCTTTTCAACTTTGTTGCAGCCAGATACTACAAGCATTTAGATTTGGTTTTCTCATTATTGTACCCTGGGTACCCCATTATGACAGAGTAAAAATTTAATTTTGGAATTCCATTCAGCTTTGCATCAACCCTGACTGCAGCAGCCCAGTCCCAGCTGCAGAAAAACACCCCCACAGCATGATCCTGCCACAATCATGCTTTACTTTTGGAAGTGTTTTTGGGCAGCTGATGACTGGGTGCTTGGTTTCCTCCAGATGTAATGTTTAGAATTGAGGTTAAACTGTTGAAGTGTTTATCAAAACAGAAAATCTTGTTCCAAACAGTCTAAGAGTCCTTCAGTTGCCTGTTGGCAAATTCCATGTGGGCTATCATGTGTTTTGCACCAGACAGATTTCCAAAAAGGGGAGGCACCAGAGCTAATTTTCAAGTGTTGTTGCAAAGGTCTGAATACTATTGTACATCTGATATTTTATGGGTTTTTTTTCTTTATAATATTTACAGCCATTTCTATAATTCTGTTTTACTTTGTCATTATGAGGTACTGAGTATATTAATGAGAAGAAAAAAAAACAATCTGAACAACTGTATCAGGCTGCAACATAAAATTGAAAGGGGGGCTGAATACGTTCTCAATGCACTGTGTATGCATACATGCAGTTGTTGGACAATGTAGCTGAAACACTGATTGGAAACCAGACCTTGCAAATATAGGACTGACAACTCCAGCGCTATATTGATCAGAGTCTGAATGTTCAAATAGCAGAGCAATAGGACAACTGTACATAAAATATTGCAATCGAAACATAATACAATGGGAAATATCTCAAAAGAGGACAAATTGTCTGTGTGCATCTTGTGTATCTGCGTATAGGACAAAGACTTGCTTTCCTGGTCACTGTCTGACCTCTTCCCTGAATCTCACACTTCAGGGAATTGTGAGATTCTTCCTGCTTCAGTTTCCACCATCTTATTCTTCTGTCACTCCTCACTCTCCTCCTTTTCTTCTCCACCTCCAAAGCCATCTTACAGACCACCATCTGATGCTGTCTAGCTACACTGTCCCCTGCCAACACCTTACAGTTTCCAATTTCCTACAGGTTGTATCTCCTACATAGAACATAGTCCACCTGTGCACCTTCCTCCACCCTTATGTCACCCTATGCTCCTGCTTCTTCGTAAAATAAGTATTAACCACTGCTTTTTCCATCCTTTTAGCAAAATCTACCACCATCTGCCCTTCCACATTCCTCTCCTTAAAGCCATACCCACCCATCACCTCCTTCTCACCTCTGGTTTCTTCACCAACATGTCCATTAAAGCCATAATCACTCATCTTTCTTTCCGTACACTCTCTATCACTACATCTAACTCATTCCAGAATTTTTCCTTCTTCTCCACCTGACAACCCACTTGTGGAGCATAGACACTGATGACATTTCTTATCACTAATTTAACTTCCAGCTTCACGTTTATATATATATATATATATATATATATATATATATATATATGTATGTATGTATGTATGTATGTATGTATGTATGTATGTATGTATGTGAGAGAGAGAGAGAGAGAGAGAGAGAGAGAGAGAGAGAGAGAGAGAGAGAAACTAAATAAAGTTTATATAAAATAAACTTTTCTGATTTCTCTTTTTTTGCATGTTTGTCACACTTTAATGTTTCAGATCATCAAACTAATTTAAATATTAGTTATTTATCACACCTGAGAATTTCTTTTTGCCACACCCAGGCCTGATTACTGCAACACCTGTTCGCAATGAAGAAATCTCTTAAATAGGACCTGCCTGACAAAGTGAAGTAGACCAAAAGATCCTCAAAAGCTAGACATCATGCCGAGATCCAAAGAAATTTAGAAACAAATGAGAAAGAAAGAAATTGAGGTTTATCAGTCTGGAAAAGGTTATTAAGGCCTTTCTAAAGCTTTGGGACTCCAGCGAACCAAAGTGAGAGCCATTATTCACAAATGTCAAAAACATGGAACAGTGGAGCACCTTCCCAGGAGTGGCCAACCGACCAAATTTACCCCAAGAGCACAGCGACGACTTTTGTGATCCAAGGGGTCACAAAAGACCCCACAACAATATCCAACTTTTGGAAAAAATACTCTGTGGACTGACAAGAAAAAGTTGAACTTTTTTGGAAGGTGTGTGTCCCATTACATCTGGCGTAAAAGTAACACCGCGTTTCAGAAAAAGAACATCATACCAAAAGTAAAATATGGTGGTGGTAGTGTGATGGTCTGGGGCTGTTTTGATGCTTTAGGACCTGGAAGACTTGCTGTGATCAATGAAACCATGAATTCTGCTGTTTACCAAAAAATCCTGAAGGAGAATGTCCTTAAGGAGACCTCAAGCTGAAGCAAACTTGGGTTTTGCTGCAGGACAATGATATAAAACACACCAGCAAGTCCACCTCTGAATGGCTGAAGAAAAACAGAATGGAGACCTTGGAGTGGCCTAGTCAAAGTTATGACCTATTAAGATGCTGTGGCATGACCTTAAAAAGATGGTATATGTGAAAACCCTCTGAATTACAACAATTCTGCATAGATGAGTGGACCAAAATTCCTCCACAGCGCTGTAACAGACTCATTGCAAGTTATCGCAAACGCTTGATTGCAGTTGTTGCTGCTAAAGGCTAACCAGTTATTAGGTTTAGGTGTTCTTGCGTTATCTTTTTACTAATATTTGAATTAGTTTGATAATCTGAAACATTAAATTGTGACAAACATGCAAAAAAAATCTCCACACATATACACAGCGGGTAAAAAAAAAAAAAAGGATTGAACACATTACCAAGGTGCTAGTGACATAACATTTTTACCAGATGATGGTAACAACATATGCAATCCTCACATGTGCAAAAATCAAACTATGGATGTCTAAATATTTTTGTTTACTAATATGAAATGACAAAAGCATTGCACACTTTTACTAAAATTTATTTAATACTTCATACAAAAGCCTTTGTCTGTAATAACAGCTTCAAGACCCCCTCTGTATGGAGAAACTAGTTGCATGCATTGCTCAGGTGTGAGTTTTATTCAATCTTCAAATCTTGAAGGTTTTGTGGGCCTCTTCTTTGAACTCTGATCTTTAGTTCTTTCCGTAGATTTTCAATTGGATTCAAGTCAGGTTATTGGCTGGGCCATTCTAGCAGCTTTAATTTTCTTTCTCTGAAACCAATTGAGAGTTTTCCTTGGCTGTGTGTTTGGGATCATTGTCTTCATCATCCTGGTAGATGGCAGCAGATTTCTATCAAGAATGTCTCAGTACATTTTTTTCCATTCATGCTTCTCCCAGTTATATGAAGTTTGCCAGTACCGTATGCTGAAAAAGTCCCACACCATGATGTTCCCACCTCCAGACTTTGTTGGCATTGTTGGTACGGTGTTTTTGCGGCTGATGTGCAGTGCCGTTTGTCCTCCAAACATGGTGTTTATTATGGCATTCAAAGAGTTCAATTTTGGTATCATCTGACTGGACTATATTCTCCCAGTATTTCACATGCTTTTCTAAATGTTATGCAGCAAACTTTTAAAGAGCTTCAACATGCTTTTTCTTTAGAAAATGCACTCAACCACCATTTTTCTTTAGAAAAATGGTGGTTGAGTGCATTACTTATTGTTTTCTTTGAAACAATTGTACCTGCTAATTCCAGGTCTTTCTGAAGCTCTTCAAGTGATCCTTGGCTCTTGGCCAACTCTTCTGATAATTATTTTCACTACTTTGTCAGAAATCTTGCGAGGAGCACTAGTTTATGGTGAAATTATGTTCTTTCCACTTCCGGATTATGGACCCAACTCTCTCTCTCTCTCTCTCTCTCTGCAATGATTTGCAAATCTCAAACCCATATTTATGATTAATATAGAATTACATTTAAAAAAAAAAACATCAAATATTTAAACTGAGAATGTACCATATAAAAAAAGGTACAAAAACGGTTTTGTATTTTATGGCTGCAACTTGTCTCAAAAATGTTGGGATGGGGCAACAAATGTCTGGAAAAGTAAGTGTTATTAAAATTAAACCGTTGGAGAAACATTTTTGCAGCTAGTTAGTTTAACTAACAAAAAGTCATTAAAATAATTGGGTTATAAATACTGTATCTTAAAGAGGCAGAATCTCTCAGAAGTAAAGATGGGCAAAGCTTCACCAATCTGTAGCAGAAAATTGTGGAACAAATTCAGAATAATATTCCTCAACATGCAATTGCAAAACAGATAAATATCAGTTGAACATAATAGCTTCAAAAGTTTCAAAGAATCTGGAGAAATCTCTGTGCACTCTGTGCTTGTGATTTTTGAGCCCTCAGGCAGTACTGCTTTTAATATGGTCATGATTCTGTGAAGGAAATCATTGCATAGGCTGATTAACACCTCCAGAAATCATTGTGTGTGAACACAGTTTGCCATGTTATCTACAAATGCTGATTAAATCTTTTTTAGGCAAAAACACATTTCACAAACGTTTCCTTCATGTTCCCCAATGTCTAAACACAACACCCTTTTCTAAAGCTACATAAACACAACCACATCTTCTCACTTCAAAACTCAAACTTTCACACCAAAAGAGCAGCTCTAAGCTTTCAAAAATGTAAACACTATACACATCATTACACACTACAGCAAAACAATTGAAAACACAATGCTCAATTTGTGAGAAGGTTCTTTGTTTCATAACTGCCAATGCATATTTTTTAAACTTTACAGTAATGGATGTTCTTAGATCTCTGCAGAGGATTAGGCATTTAGATTTGAGTGTTTTATATGAAGAGTATAAATCTATAGTAAATTCTGCATGTACACTACTGTAACACAACTCAATGCAAAAACAGAATCTATTGCACACAACAGTACTCTTGAAAACATGATCAGGGTGTGAAGTTTTTTTATTTACTTTATTTACACCACACACACACACACACACACACACACCACAATCACTGTGCGGCATCATGTCGCTGAGCTGCATCGGGCCACATCACCTCATCCACATTGCAGGCTATATTGTCTCTTGCCAGGCACCGCGGGAAAAACCGGGCCCTGGAATGGCGAATCCATCCTTGGAAGGCCTCCACTGGGATGTCAACACAGGCCAGCTCCATTGCCCTTAGGAGGTCCTCTCTAGTGTATGGTTGTCTGTCATAAACCTTCCATCTCCATGATGAGAAGAACTCCTCTATAGGGTTCAGGAAAGGGGAGTAGGGTGGCAGACAGACGTTTAAAAAGTGTTTACTGTTGGTGGTGAACCACTCTCTGATTTAGTTTGTTTTGTGGAAGCGTACATTTTCCCAAATGATCACATAAATTTGATGTGCGGGCCCAGGATGGTGGTGTTGGCGGTCCAGGAGGATGTTTTTTAGCTCCTCTAGGAAGGTGAGGAGACGTTGGGTGTTGTAAGACCCAAGGACAGCATGCCGGTGGACAAGCCCCTCCAAACCCATGGCCGCACAAAGAGTAATATTACCCCCCCCCTGATCCTTTTCCTCCACTGATTTGAACTCCTTCTTCCATGGCCAGCTCTTCTCCCTCCTCTGACTCGAATTCCTCTTCCCCGGACTCTGCCTTCATCCATTGTGTTTGTTTGGAATCTTCAGCAAACTATGCACTCTGAACTTGCTTTTGTACATGTGGTCACAGCATTAGCAACAAGTGTCTTCAATTTTTAATCGTTGTGTGTAATGAATGACGCCGGGTGTGTTCATTGTGTTCAAATATTGCTGACTGTGGCAAGCATTTTGCATCACATGAGCTTTCATTTGAGAATATGAGCAGAGTTCTTTTGCAACTTGTGTTTTAGCAAAAAGTAATGTGTTAAGATTTATGAGAACGGAGGATTGTGTTTTGTGAATTGTGTCTTCATGTGAAATGTGTTTATGATATTGGAAAATGATGGCTAGATTTAGTAAATGTGTTTAGACAACTGGTCATTTGGTTTAGAGGATTGGCTTCTGTGTTTTAGCATTTGAGAAAAACTGTAATGTCTTTCTAAAATATGCAAAGCCATGCTAACTGCATACTGCATCTATTACAATAGCATGACTTCATGGTAGAAGAGTCACAGTGCTGAACTGGCCTGCCTGCAGTCTAGACCCTTCACCATTTAAAAAAAATTGGCACATTTATTAAATGAAAAATCCAACAAAGGACACCCAAAACTGTTGAGCAGCTAGAATAAAATCAGACACATATGGGACAACATTCCTCTCCCAAAACTACTTCTCAATGTGAGGAAATGTACTTTATGCCAGCACTTTAAGCACAATTATTATTCAGTTTAGGCATAATTATTATAAAGAATTATGAAATAATGATATTTTAGTGTCCGACAAACAGACTAAGAATGGGAAAATCAGTCAATAGCGCAGTTAAGATTGAGCCAAGCATGAAATAAATTTTTGCTTACATAAGTACATTTTCTTCATGTTCTTATATAAGCAAAAATTAGGGGGTTAAACTCTGAGCAGACAAAGCTGAAAAACAAAGTGTTTTTAAAAAGGAAAATAGAAAAGTTATTTAGAGGCAAAGTGTTAAGAAGATGATGCTGACTAGGCTACCATTGGCTTGGATGCCCAATGGCTAGGTTACCATTGCTGTTGGTAGGTGCCTTCTGAGAGCTCTGATGAACACGCTGTCTGACTGCAATTAAAACAAGCTTGCTCTCTCCCATTAATTTCTGAAGGTTTCTTCATTTTTGTAAAGTTAAATTGTTAATATTAAGCATTTGTGAAGATTTGTTTGTTTTGTTGTTAAGATGATGTATAGTGAGATTGGTTAAGTAAACTAATTTGCTTACTATTTTAATATTTGAAATTTAAATTTGTATTTAGTTTTGGCAAGAAGACTAAACTAAACTTAATTAACTAAACAAATCCAAACATTATTTTTTCTAAATATTTGTAAGAACAATTTACAATAATTTATTAATTAAATTGAGATTAAACAATTGGAGCCTCAAGAACAGAGAAGCATGAGCCATTTTGTGAATGTGGCCACTTGGAGATGTGCTCTGAGTTCCGTCATCAGTTCCCAGATGTTTAAAGGCAGAAGACGGGATGCTACCCAGTGGTAAACATGGCCCTGTCCAAGCTGTTGGAAACCTGTTGCAGCCATCAAATTCAAAATGACCTTACTTAAAATGTTGTATATTATCAGTTTAAACATTTGTTGTTTTCTTTTGTTTGTTTTTATGTGAATAGAATAGAGATTTATCAGATTTGCAAGTAATGTTTTCATATACATTTTGGAGTTGGGGATGGATAGATGGATGGATGGATGGACAATGGCAAAACAGAAAAATTGTCATTCCTTTTTTCCAAATTTCTTTTCTCTACAGACACTAAAGTTGGATGCTAAAGATTACCATGAAATCTCCAGTGCACATATTCTGAATGGTGAGATAAATGGTTTATAACACATTTTTGTTAACATAATACAGTAACAGCTATAAGTTTCTTTTTTCTTAACTCATGATTGTGATTTTTGAAGCTTTGGGAAAGCTAAGGGAGTTTCTACTCAAGCTGGCATCTGAGATCTGTACTCAAAGCCCAAAGGCAGATTGCCCTGACTGCTTCAAAAGTGATGAAAGCCAAGAACCTGAAAGTACATCATAATTAAATCATTGTGAAATATACAATTTGATTATTATGCATGATATTTTATTTAATCGTTTAACTGTTTATTGTTATTTTCAGCATTTAAAAGGATTAAAGAAACTGAAGAAAAGGACATTCCATGTGCTCACTTCAAAGAAACTGTGACATCCACGAAGCCCGAGACGAAACCTGACACAGAGCCTGAAACTTCTATACAAAGTATTCCAAACACTGAATTCCCAGTTTTCAGTAAATGAATTTGAGATGGTAGATGTATTAATCAAGGAAGATTATACTATAATTAAATTACGGTGGTAGAAATAAGAGACAGGGTTCAAGACCACTACTTCAGAGTTAGTAGCCTATACACAAATGCACCTACACTTCGACCTCTCGCTCTCTGGCTCTTTTTCTCTCCCCTTTCTATCCTCTTTCTAGTTCACTACAACAGAGAACACTGATTAGTTAAATCACCTACAGGTGTGTGATCCTAACCCTTCACTCCGTCCGGCTCCGTCCCATTCCCAAATTGACACACGCATGCTGCCGCACCAGCCTTGACATTTGTCAAGCTATTAAACATTATGCCTAAAAACACACAAGCATCGAATGAGACTACATAGTTTACTTGTATGCTTTTGATTACAATTTCTTGTCTTCAAAACTATTGTTATATTTAAAAAATTATCATTATTATTATTGCACATGCTAGTTATATCACAACTTCCTTTTTGTTTGAAGGTGGAGGAATGCACATAATAAACTGTAATTGTAAAAACCTGCTTAATTACTGGTTGTTTGTATACCTGTTGAATTTGCTTTTTAATAAAACTATGATTGTGCCAGGGCCTGATGATCCTGCTCGAGGTTCACCATATTTATGGTCTTACCTCACCAGTGCCACTCGAAAAGAGCCAGTAATTGGTTAGTGCTGCTCTGTCTTCATTTGCTGCTTTCTAATTATGACTAGGATTAGAAGTGTTCTTGTTTAACAGTTTTTATTTGTTTCATTTTTAGGTTTGAGTATGATCACAGAATATCGTAATTCCAATGGTCAGAATTCCTTTCTGTGTTCCTGCTGCAATGTGATTCTTGCTACTCACTGTTATATGGGCCACCTAATTAACCCCCGCCACCGCTTCAACTACATTGTGTGTTATTACACAAAGATAAATGTTACAGTACTTTAATCTGACTGTCATAGTTTGTCCTACTGTTGATTTCTGTTATGTGCTGTTTCAACAGAAATTAAAGAACCCAGAGTTTCTTGCGCACTGGAAAGGTGAAAATTTTGGAACTTTTGAAGTCCGGAAAATTACAGAACTCCAAAAGAAAGCACAGATTTTACAAGACAGTGAGGGCTGGGGATGCCTCAAGGTTGTCTTCTTTTATACTCATTCATTTTTAAGACTAAAAAAATACTACTTACTACTACTTAATGTTTTCATTGTTTGTGATATGATTGTCTTTCTTTTTTCAGGTTGTAGAAAAAGACCATAAGCAGCCTCAAAAACAAGCATCAGATGGTAAAAGAAGAATAAAATAATTACAGCTCATTGGTCACTAATTAAAATCGAGAGATGTTACTTCAAAAGCAATGTTATTCTAATTTTTGCTTAAAACAGTGTTGTTTTAAGCAATGTGATGTGTGCATATTTGTTGCATATAGGAACATTAGCTATTTGCCTGTATTCTGTTGAGTACAGTAAAAAATATCCAGAGTTTTATTATTATTTATTTAATGTTTGGGGGTTTTTTTTGTTGTTGTTGCTGTTACTGAAATAGAGACTTTTGCCAAGGTCCAGAAACTGGAGCCATCTAAAAACAGTGGTGACACTGGTGAGGATAATTTTTGAGGGGAAAAAAGTTTGTTTTAACACTGAGTAAAAGTATAGACCAAGCATTTATATTTGTTTGCATAATATGTGCCTGATTTCGACAGAACCACAGGACCTTATGAGGATTGAGCCTAAACCTAAAAAACGCCAGAACATGATTGGTTAGTGTCATTTTTATTATGAGGTTATGACTACAGTGCTTCAGACGTTCTAGACTTATTTCAGAATATTGTAACTGTGTAACATACTCATTGAGCACCAGAGATGTGAAGTAACGAAGTACAAATACATTGTTACTTTACTTAAGTAGATTTTTCTGGTATTAGTACTTTACTTCACTATTTATTTTTCTGACTTTTTACTTTCACTGATTACATTTTTTCACAAATATCTGTACTTTCTAGAAGATGATCTGTGATTTTGACAGTGGCATGATTGTTTGCCATATAGTAATTATCAGTACAATGACATGTAACAAATTAAAGGGAAAACCAACATAGTGTTTTACCAAGGTGTTGAGCCCCCATGAACCAACACAACTTTCATATGGGTTTTGACAAGTCATCAAAATTGTACTGTACGATGAACACCATTTTCAAGTAATAATCTCTCGGGTGGTGTTTTATGATGGTTGTATTGCTATATAGTGGTGTATAGCAGTCAACTATCCATTTGTTCTATTTAGCTTTTTTTTTTTTTGTATTTATTATATTTTGTTCCAGGGCCTGAGAGTTCAGCCAAAGTCCAGAAAATGGAGCCGTCACAAACTATAGATGATGCTGGTAGGGAAATGTGCATAGACATTGAAAGTCAATTAATAAAGATCCTATTGTTGGTTGTATCCTAAGTCCTATTGTTCTCAAATAATTTGTGCCTATTTCTCATAGAACAAGACCATACTAGCTATGAGCCAAAACCTGCAAAACAACAAAGCAAGAAAAAAATGAACAAGTGCAATGCTGTTATTGGTTTGTACCATCTACCAGATTAACAAGAATAATGTGTTAAATCCTAACTTCATTTAATACATCAGATTAGCTGAATGATTCTAACACTTTCTCCTTACCAACCTGAAATTGTCTTTTAGGACTGAATTTTGTTACTTGTGTGCATCATGGCAAAAAGAAGCTGTACTTCTGTGAACTCTGCTCTGTGCGAGGTCATTTAGACCACATGTCTAGTGTCACCCACAGAAAAAAATATGTGGTAGGTCATTAAGGAGCATTTTCTCTGCATTATATTACATTCGTTCTACATCTGTAGCAAATTATGGATAAATTAATGTATGAATGTGTACAGAAACATAAATATCCTGATTGGACTGCAAGTGATACAAACATGGAGAAGAAGCTGCATAAGATAGCTTTGCGTTTAGCAGCAGTGGAGAGAAGCACTAGGATTGGCATGAAGGTAGAAAAATGATTAATAATAAGTTTAATTTCTGGGTTGTTTTTTTTTGTCATGTTTTTTTAATTTTGCGTTTTTTTTTTTCACCCCTAGAAACTGAATGTCACTGCTGAAGTATTCACAGCCTTAAGTACTGCTCCTCTAAATGAAGGTAGATTATATTTGTTTTTTATTTATCAGGTGTGTGTTTGCATATGAAATCATTTGTTTTCTTATAGTATGACTTATAATTGACAGCCCTGAGTCAGCTAAAGCTGCTGCAGACAAAGCCAGAAGATGCAGCTCATCTGAAAACATCTTTCCAACCTGAAGCAAACACTTTCTCTGACCATGAGCATGGTAAGAATTTGCTTTAAAAACTGAATTTATCCCCAGAATGATTGATCTGTACTCCCATTCTTGCATTATTTTGTTTTATCTTATCTTATTTTCTCTACTTAGTATTCCTGTTAAGCTTTGCCACTGTATTGTATTTTGTTGTTTTTTTAGGAACACACAGTAATTCTATGGATCACATGATCTGTTCTGCTGCAATTACCAACTCTTTGCAGCAGGAGAAATCCCCCCTGCAGAAAAATAATTTAGCTCCAAGTAAGACATTACAGCACAAAACATTGTAGACATATTGATAACAGATTGTTTTATTTTTTTTTTCCAAGAGGGACAGTATCTTTATTGTACACTGTTTTTGCATTTTTTCTAGATGAAAATCCTGATTCTCTAAATTCAGCTGACTCATGTGACACTCCTTCTCTGAAGTCATCCTGTACTTTCTCAATTCCTGTGCCATTTCTTCCTAATAAATCTCTCTTTTCTACAACTGTCCATTCTCCCCTCTCATCTGCTACAGAGCTTCACTCTCCCTCGTCTCATTCTAGCCAAATTTCTCCTTCACCACCACTCCATTCTAGCTCTATTTTTTCTGCCATTCCTTCATCATCTATTGTCAAGATCATGCCTCCTTTCTTCTCTCAACCTGAAAGTCCCACTCAGTGTTCATTTGTACCCCATGCCCTATATGAACCAATTTTACCTCCATCTGCATCAAACTGCCTGGACGTAAGTGATGTTGCTCCTCCAAATTATTTTCCTGCACCTCCTGTGTATGAACCCATATCACCTCCACCTGCATCAAACAGAAAGGATGCAACTGATTCTGCACCTCCAGATTCTTACTATGCACATCCTGTGTATGAACCCATATCACCTCCACCTGCATCAAACATAAAGGATGTAACTAAATCTGTTCCTTCAAATTCTTATCCTGCACCTCCTGTGTATGAACCCATATCACCTCCACCTGCATCAGACAGAAAGGACTTGAACAATGTTGCTCCTCCATATCCATCCGCCACCCTGAGTTCTGCCAAACTGACTCATCCCACTGAATGTGAAGAACCTGCAGATGGTAGGACACACATCCACCTTGTAAAAAACATCCTACCAACAGCAAGTGTGTAGTGTGTAGTTTAGCAGGCTGTGGGATTCATAAGTAGTGCATATTCCGGTTACATGTATAGTTGTGCTTAGATTGTGCTAATATAACTATGCTAAAATTTTACATTTAAAAAAGTTTTTATTGGGATAGCCAGACATGCCTCCTATTACAGACTAAATACGCCTAGTGAGGAAACCATTTCAATATGACATCTAAGACAATATTTATTATTTTTCTAGTTGCGCCTTGCTAATATGAGTCCAAAGGATCCAGTGGATTGGAAATTATAGATTAATCAATGGAGTATATGTCCAATCTATATTATTAGAATACTAAGCTAATTGCATCAGTGAGGTTTCCCTAGTACTTATTACATCCTTTAAACAATTAAGACCTATTTTGTACACTTACTATATATATGCTGCTGAATAAAACTGATTCTGTATTTTCAGCATGTATCAAATCTATCCTGAAAGAAAAGCATGACACAGCACCATCAAAAACACATTGTTTTCCAAACCTACCCAAAGGTTTCTTTTTTTTCTTCAAAATTTTAACATGCACTTATAATTAGAAGCATTCCATATTATTAGAAGGATAAAGTGTTTTTGTTTTTTTTTCTTTTCTCTTTCTCTTATTAACTGTTCTTGATCACAGTGCTGGAACAGAGTAATGCCTCCAAGTTTCTCAGTGTGAAGGGACTTTTTAACACTGATCTAATTATAGGTATATAGTCATGATTCTTTTCATTAGTATGCCATTATGTCTTTGGGGAAAATGTATTTGTAAATGTAGTTTGTGTGTGTGCAGGTCTGTCTAATATTTTGGAGTGCCGAAGAATTTTGAAGCCAACATTTTTCCTGTGTTTGAACTGCACTGATAAAGTCAGCAGGGAGAACTTTTGTGACCATATGACCAGTGAACGGCACAAACACATGTCAATTGTGAGTGCAAGAGCTGTTTTTTAGAATTACTGACTACTTCAATTATCATACCAGAAAAGTAAATCTAAAATCCAGTAATGTGTGGACAGAAATAAGACTGTGTTAGAATGATTTGGAAGTATTTTGATTTGTCAAAATAATAAAATGGTGCCACAGTGTTTGCCCTTAACTGCTCACTGACTACAGCCCATTGTACGTAATTAAAATGAGCTCAAAGCACAACGTTGATTTTGCCTTAAGTATGTTTGTATATGCTGTTGTTTCAGAAAACTCAGTATCATGAGATATTTCAGCAGTGGCAGTCCACTCATCAGACAACTACTCATGACTTGGTTGAGAAATTGGCATTGGCAGAGAAAGGGTTAGATGCTACGGTAAGCTATCTGGAGATTATTGCATCTTAATCTTAAAATCGCTTCCTTGAAGAAATGCAAAGGATATGTTATTAATTACATGGTATAAAAAAAACAATAGCATATCTCAGCACTGTGATTTTATTGTACAGGTCATCAAGTTAACCCAAAACCAGTACGAGTCTCTTTGTTCAGCGGATTTCTGTGATGGTTAGTGCGTGCATGCATGTGTTTTCTCTATACGATGTATATCCCAAAGTATGTTAATGACTGACCATTGCACCCATATGTGGAAGAACTAAAGTGGTAGGCACAGAACCATGAATCCCAAATCACTCCATCAATTCCTAACCCCATTCATGTTCTTGTGGCTGAATGGTCAGACACCCTACATCCATATGCCAAAATCGAGCTGCAAGCCTTTCTAGATGAATGGAGGTCATTATAGCATAAATGGAGAGACTAAATATATATATATATATATATATATATATATATATATATATATATATATATATATATATATAAATATATAAATATATATAAATATAAACATTGTGTATATATAAATATGTTACACAATGTTACATCTGGCAAATTACACCCATGTATAACATCCTATTACAGATTTAGTCTCTCCATTTATGCTATAATGACCTCCATTCATTATATATATATATATATATATATATATATATATATATATATATATATATATATATATATATATATATATAGTGTTAGATTAACAAATGAAGAATGAAGAAAGTCTGCTTATCTTTTTTTGTCATGTTAACCAAAAATGCAAATATGTATTATCATTTATTATATGTTTGTCAGTTGTTATTGTGTTTGCAAATTTTAGCAATTGAAATACTACAGAGGATGTTTGGACCATGTTTGGATGAAAGCGTACAGCTATCACCTTTTGCAGGCCAGAATCAGAGAAACCATGGTAGTGGTACAACCACTTTGTGCAACTTTTTACATCTTCCTTATGTAAAGAATTATACAGTAGTGGGTTTCCTTGTTTTAATCAGCTCTCATGGTCACATTTTACATGATCATATCCTTTATGTCTCTCTGTGCTCCAGATATCTCCTTGGTGAGGCTACTGCCAGAGTCTGTAAAGGCGGACAAAGAAAGAGATAATCAGTCACCACAAAACTATGATAACACAATACAAATTAAGGAAATTCAAGTACCACTCAAAGGTGAAGTTATAAAGATAAGCAAACTATGATTTGGTTGTTGATATTTGTGCACAGGGAAAACATATTTTGTTCATATCATACATTTCATTTTTATACATCATCTCGAATTCTGTATAGTTATAGTAATATAATTGATACTTTTAAATTTTTATTATATTATTTCTATTTGCATGTTTACTTGTTGAACAGTTGTTAAAAGCATTTCACTACGTCATAATATTTGTGTGTGTGTGTGTGTGTGTGTGTGTGTGTGTGTGTGTGTGTGTGTGTGTGTGACAAATAAAATTTGAATATACAGTAATTTGTTCTTTCAGAGATTAGACACATTTTTAAAAATTTTTTTTTTTTTATTACCCACATAATCACTGTAGCATGGGGCAAACATATTCATAGTAATTTTTTTATTGTATTCAGGTCATTATTGAATTTCATTTATATATCAGTATGTTTTTTTTAATAAATTAGTACAATTATTGTATTTTTTTTTACTATACAGGGAATGCCCTCAAGCACATGGACTTAACGTATATAAACAAAACTAGAACAGAGGCAGACGCTGTGGTTGGTGAGTACTTGGTTTTACCATATTACTTTATAAATCTGTACCATTCATTTACATGATTGTGTGTTTATGTTTGCCACAGGTCTGAGCGCAGTGATTGAGTTCAGAAGTGAGAGTGAGACTTCACTGTATTTATGTGTGGCCTGCTGCAGGAAACTCAAGCCTGACCTTATTAGCTGCCACCTGGTAAAGCCTGGCCACAGATATAACTATTTGGTGAGTGCCAGTGCGTTTGAGACGATGGGTTTTTGTTTATTATTCAGTTAATTAAAGCACACTGTAATAAAAAGCCTATGAAAAGCTGGCAGGACATTTGTGGCACTAAAATATTTATCAAGAACGCACACGTGCTAATTTATTTTTCAATTTGTGAAGACTTTACATAACTATTACTATATCAATGTATAATATTCGGTCTTTATTCCCCTCTAAAGTAGGGTGAATAATCGTAGCCAATTTTCACCTGTTAGATATATGGTGACCACAACAGACTAAAATACTTTGCAGCTGTATGCCCAAACTGATATTACACAATATTCTTCACATTAGAGGAATATAGAGATTTAGAGGATTATACTGTTGAAAAAGTTAGATCTTAACAGACCACAGTCTGCCAATAATATAATTTTTTTTTATATGTAAGTTTTAGTTCTAGCAGTTTTAAGTTTTTTTTACTTTCAGTTTATCATTTGATTATCATATTGCAGACTTTTTAAATGAGAATAAAACTGTCCTCTATTCCACTGGTCCCCAACCCCCGTGCTGTGGACTGGCACCGGTCCGTGGGTCAATTGGTACCGGGCCGCACAAAAAGAATACATATCTTACATTATTTGCATTTTATTTATTATCTGATTCTGACCCGATGTTTCATTTTGGAAAATTACCGGATTCTCTCCGCTCACTCTTGATGCATGTCATGATGCCTGGGTCACGTCTTACCTACATCTGCTACCTTCTTAAAGGGGCTGCTCCGGCCGGTAACACATAATATATTACCGCTAAATTAAAACTCCCAAGCTAGCAAAATGAACAAAAACCAACACCGTGGATTCACGATATTATTATATTTTGAAAATACCAGTTTTTATGCTGGTCGTATCATTTTATTTTGTTGTATTTATCCGCCACTCCTTAAAGGTCGGTCTGTGAAATTATTGTCTGACATTAATCCGGTCCGTGGCGCAAAAAAAAGATTTGGGAACACTGCTCTATTCCATTTTAAAATCTAATGGTGGAGTAGAGGCTTTTGGATGTCCTGTGGCAGTGGTCTTTTCTTAATGCTTTTTATACTTGATGACTTTCTAGCACAGCTTGTTTTCGATGAATACAAATAAAAAATCTGTAAATTAAGCTAAGGTACTATATTTGCAATTTTCATTTTGCCTCTTCAGAAAAAACGCTACCCCTTTTTGTTTGTGGACTGGTCTGATTCTGAAAGTAGAACTGAGATATCCACAAGGCTCATGAGGCTTGCTCACAAAGTGGAGATGACTAATGCGGATGAGCCTGGTCAGCTACAGGTAAATGGCAGACTGCCCATAGTAGATTGCAGCAGTGGACCACATACTTCTCTTTAGACCTCATAGAGGTCATATTAATTTATTTTATTTTATTTTATTTTATTTTTTTGTCCTGTCTATTGCAGGTGATGAAACTGAATTGTGATGACTTAAAGGAAATAAAAGCCATGTCATATGATAAAGGTAACTGCATTGGATTTTCATGTACACACATTCTCTGTTTTCATGTGTTCCATCTCTAACTCCATTTCCTTCCACTTTCTCTGTTCTCATTTTCTTTAGCCATCATATATTTACAGAACATTAGAAAAGAGCTCAGCCTTTGTGCTCTCAACACTTGCATTTCTCCCAAGATCACAAAAAGTGAGCATTTAATAATTGACACTTTTTATTGTCATATTTAGAGTCTGTTTGCATGTGAATGCTGGTGGTGATGGCATGGTCAGAAGTATAAAAAATAAATAGAATTCTGTGTGTATCAGAAGAAGTCTGAGTAAAGATATCTAAAATCCAAGGTCATGATGTTTATTTTACTAGATCTGATAAAACAGGAGAGTGTGGAAACAGATGTGACAACCCAATGTTCTTCACAGTTACCTGGGATGAGTAAGTTATGAGAAACTTCAAATTTAACTAGTCACTTAAGCATATTGTTAAAACTCTTAATTTTTCTTTTCTAGATTCACTGGGACCTAGAAGAGCTTTGAAGCGCAGCGCTGTTGAAGATTCGGTTCATCAGACCTCTCCAGAGAGGGAACAATGTTCTGATGTCCCCTCCACTCAACTAAAACAGTCCCATGTTATAGGGAATAAGCAGAAACCATCGGATTTGAAGCGGAGTAAGATCTCAGGCACTGGTTTAGACAATGTTGCAAAGGTCCAAAAGGAATCTTTTATTTTGACTACAACCAAACCCAATAGATCATTACATAGTACACCAGGCTCCGTTTTAGACACTTCTGGAAGTTCTCCCAGAACTTTACACCCCAGTTCTCAGACTAAGGAAACTACTTCAATGGATCAATCTGTAATAAAAAACAATGAAAAGCAAGAATCTACATCAATTATTGCACCTCAGCAAAAGGATCCTTGTATCAACACTAGTACCATTAGTGCTCTGTCATCCATAAAGGGCCAGGAAATTGGTCGACTGTGTGAAAAAAGACCCTTGGTGAAAAAGAGCTTAAGTGAGAACGCCTGGAGTTATGAAAACCGACAATTTAGCCCTGAAAGGACCAGTAAGGCTAATATAAACCCAGTGGCTGACAATTCCACTGAGTCTGTGGTTATGAATCAGCAATGCAGCATTGCAAATACAGTGCACAATAACAACGAAGCAGGAAATCCCCTCTATAACTCTAAAATTGCAGACCACAGTCTGGATACCAATCTAACTCATAATATAAATGCAAATGTGTATAGTTCAATGGTTTCGACATATGGCACAATGGCCTCCGTCACAAGTCAAGTGACACCATCATATGCAGAGTCTAATCAATATCCCATCTGTACCCATCCCAATTACTCTTCTGCTAATACAGTGCCATCTGATTATTTAGGGCCAGTAGATGAAACCGCCATGAATTATGAAGCAGCTCCCCCAGGTCTAGATACAAATGCTACATACTACACAAATTTAAACTCCACACACACATCACATACTGTTTATCATTCTCAACCAGTTTATCAGCCAATTCAATCATTCCATATCCCAGAGATTTATCAAGCCCACTATGCTTGCTATCCTTACAATCAGGTTCTTCATACTACCCAAACGACAGCAGGGGAAGGAAATGCCACTTCCACACCTGCATTTGAACATGGTGTTTATCCACTGGCTAGCTGGCCTCAAGTAAGTCTGGACACCATTTGAACACTCTGAACATTTATTTTTTATATTTATACCATCAACTACTTTCTTAATTTGCCTATTGAGAGCATATACATGTGGTTATTTCTTAGTAGTTGCTAACTAATTTTTCTGTCACTCTTTCACAGCAGAAATGAAGAAACCCAAAGGCCAAATGACTTCATAGATATGTTGAAATCAGACAAAACTATAAGCATGAATCTTTTCTTTAAGATTTTTTTGTGTAAGCTTTTTTTCCAGTCCTACATCCTTTACATGAGGTCTTATATTTCTTTTCATAAAAACTGTTGTTAATTTTCTTTTTTTTTCTGAATAACTGTTCCCTAGCCAGCAGTTACAAGTACATGAACATTAATGATGATTCTGGAATTATTGTATAAATGTTTCTGTAATGGGATTTTATTGGCTAGATACGCCTTTGTTTTGTTTTATTAGAAATAAGACTGCTTTGGGTTTTTTTAAAATAGTTTTACTTAGAATGTTGTAAATGTATATTATTTTGAGAGGGCATATATATATATTTAGATATCTGAATGTTTTTGTAAAACCTGAGATTTTTTTTCTGTATTTTCTTATTTTATAGATATTCTTTGCTAAATAAAATCTCAGAAATGTTTGTTCTATTTTGTTCATTTTAAGCCTGCATTAGCAATGTATGTGAAGAGTACAGTCGATTTATATTTTATGTACAGTAGGTGTACAGAAGATTCATTCTTTATGGAGCTTATAAACTGCTCATTTCAGAAATTTGGTTGTTTAATGAGCTACAGGGTTAGAAGGATGCTTAACAGTAGATAGATAGATAGATAGATAGATAGATAGATAGATAGATAGATAGATAGATAGATAGATAGATAGATAGATAGATAGATAGATAGAAAGAATCATTGTTAAACAATTAAGAGTTTACATAGATCTCCTCAGGGATGCTCAGGGTCTGGCAAACCATACAGTTACACAGGTAGGAAGAGGAAATGTGTAGGGAAGTTCTAGTGTGTATATATACACATATATATATATATATATATATATATGTGTGTGTGTGTGTGTGTGTGTGTGTGTGTGTGTGTGTGTGTGTGTGTGTGTATAATTTTATTTTTTATACACACATTTTGTTTACGACAAAAGAAGCTCACGTGAAAAGAAACTTTAATTGAATTAGTCCTGTTCAGTTTTGTCCACAAGATGGCAGTGAGTACCTGAAATGTGGGAGCTTGTAAATCATACATTTTACAAAATCGTGATGCAGATTTTCTGTCAAACTCGTATGGTAGCAGTGGCCATTTTTTTAGCCTAGCTGTAATGTTTCACTGTTACCTCAACCATTTAACAATTAAAATTTGTATTTACATACACATGCAGTTCTAAGTAATGTTTTGTGATTGCATGTAAGTGTGACTTGTTTATATGTAAATATTACCTCATCGGATTTTCCGGGTCAATTGAGTAGCATCAGTCAGTCTGTCTTCAACTAAATAGAAAGCAGTATTACATCCTACTGTATTTAATGTGCATTTAGTGGAAAACCATATCTTTTTTTTTTTTTGTGGTAATACATGTTAGAATAATCTAAATGTTTGTCCTTAGTTTGCACATGTTCTCATGAAAGCAGTATTTTAAGGACAATAAAAATAATGTTAAACTTTACTGTTAAAGTAGTTATATTTTAGCAACAACATTCATGAAAGTAAACAAATCAGTATGCTTTTCACCAACAAGTAAAACACGAGCTAATACCCATGTAACACCCAAGAAAGATACGCCTATGTGGAATACTTTGATTAGTTCATGTTTCTATAAAAAATAAGCCAACAATAGTAGCTAGATTTGTAGGAGGCAGGTGTAGTTCCTTGTTAGGTTTTTGTGTAATGGTCAGAAAGTTATGGGCATTAAATCCAATGTAACTGTTTTTGCATAAGATTTCATGGTTATAAAAAGGTTGATGGAAATTTCAGAGATAAAAAAAAGTGATAAGTAAATAAGTAAAAAACAACTCAACATTTGAACACTTAATTGTTATTTTACTTAAACGCTATTTAGGATGTAAGCATAATTGAACATTGATATTTTATACTTCAAACTTGGATACATAACTTATGAGTCTAATAAAGCATACCAAAGCATCAGCTTGCTGTTGATGCCATGTTTTCCCATTTATACGTTGTAAACAAACAAACAAAAAAAAGATCTGGGTATGTATATCAGTTGCAGAACAGAAACACTTGCAGATTTTCACATTCTGTACAGATATTTGTGCAGCCACTTATGCAGGAACGATCAAATAGATCATGAATGTATGCCTGTAGCTTTGCTTATAGTATGTTGGTCACTAGATGGCGTTTACAGGATTTTCTGACGAATAGGAAACTCTCCACCTTTTTGGCGTATGCTCATCAGTTGACAGAAATGAAACCTGAAGCCACAGGTGAGTCATCACTGGAAACCATAGAATCACGCCTGCAATGCAATGAAGAGCATTTTGGCGTGTTACTGTTGGTGAAACACCATTTTACTAGATAAGGGTGGCAATATGCCATAAATATATCAAATGACTCCACCTGATGTTTAAACGTGCATATACTTTTAGATACTATAAGTGTATTAAACGGGGGCAAATCTTTTTACCATGTAATCAGAAGGAATTGTTGAGATTGAGATGCTGGAGAAAATATGGTAAAATCAAGTTTTTAGTGTTTGTGGTGATGAGGTTATAGTATATACTGGTATTGGGTATAGGCTATACTTTGCTGTCACTTGATATTATTTTTACTGCCAGTGGATGTAGTGTATACTGATACTGGGTATTATGTATGTTATCAGTGGGTGTAGTCTATAATTGGCTGTCGTTAGGTGTCGTACACTCGGCTGTCGATAGGTGTCGTATTTTCGGCTGCCTGTTTCTAAAACGTTGGTGAATTTGCATGGTACAGCCGATATGCAGAACTAAACGCAAATTCAGTTCAAATTGATTTACCGCGCGAGCGTGTTTGAGCTCTACGCCAACCGACATTCTTTTAAACTTTTGCTAGCTAGCTAACTAAATGTGTTTCTCTTCCAATAGTTAAGCAAAGAACGACTTGTAAATTTACTCGATAAATTGTTTTAGATATCTGTATTTGGTTCGAAGACAGAAATGAGTGTAATTGGTAAGTTTAGGCCAAAAAATAAAGAAATCGTGTTAATTTCGCCTCATATATTTTGTTTGTAAATATTAATTTCTTGTTGGAAAGGGAATATTGGCAAATATATTTCAATATACAGTATATATGTTATATACTGACTACACTACAACATTTGTAATTGACTTTATATATACAAACTACTATAATATAAAATCTATTTCCAGAGTCATCCTTTATTGTTGAAGATGTCTTCAGGTTTCCACAGGTTCCTGGTAGGTTTTATTTTGATCAGATTAATAAAAATCTATGTCCAAGGTTACAAAGTGCATTTGAAAGTGCTGGAAAATAATTTTTTACATTATAAAGAAAAAATATCCATGCATTAGTAATTGCAAAAGCATCACCGTGAATACCGTAGATGTGTGAAATAAAATTTGAGCTATCTGTATCAATCATTAAAATCCAGTAACCTGGGCCAAAATGTGCTGTACGGCTTATTTTTAGTATGAACTGTTTGCTCTGTTCGTGTGATATAGAAGATAATTCAATTTCTCAGGAAATTCATAATAATTCCTGGTTTTGTTCTAACAGCCAGGGGGAAAGAAGTGGAAATTGAAGCTTTGTTAAGTAAGCTCAGGAACTTAAAGCAAGGTCAGTTTATGTACGTTTTAAATAAAACTCTGACACTGATCATTTTGTGGCAGGAGATTAAGAGGTAAATGTATAAGCATTCCTTCTAGTATTTTGGATTAAAAGAAACAAATTTACATTCATGTATGTGTATGTTCCACTGGCAGTCAAGCTAGATCTTGAACAGCAAGTGAAGGAGGCCCTTTCACTGAGAGGGACTTTGAGCGATGAAGACAGTGCTTGTAAGTAACGTATTAATGTTCAGACAGTGGAATAAAAAAAGGTGATATGCTGTGTATTAACATTACAAATGCCCATTTTATTTTATTTTTTAACAGTCACTGCTGAAGTGTTAAAACTAAAGGGAATTTTGAATGAAAAACAAGGTACAGTGAACTGTTAATCATGTCCAATCAACTTTCAGCCATAAACAGTGTCCATTGACTATGCAATAGCTTATGTAAATGATATACAGTGGGGGGAAAAAAGTATTTAGTCAGCGACCAATTGTGCAAGTTCTCCCAATTAAAACGATGAGAGAAGCCTGTAATTTTCATTATATGTACACTTCAACTATGAGACACAAAATGAGGGGGAAAAAAATCCAGAAAATCACATTGTCTGATTTTTAAAGAATTTATTTGCAAATTATGGTGGAAAATAAGTATTTGGTCAATAACAAAAGTTCATCTTAATACTTTGTTATATACCCTTTGTTGGCAATGACAGAGATCAAACATTTTCTGTAAGTCTCCACAAGGTTTTAACACACTATTGCTGGTAGTTTGGCTCATTCCTCCATGCAGATCTCCTCTAGAGCAGTGATGTTTGTGGGCTGTCGCTGGGCAACACGGATTTTCAACTCCCTCCAAAGATTTTCTATGGGGTTGAGATTTGGAGACTGGCTAGGCCTCTCCAGGACCTTGAAATGCTTCTTACGAAGCCACTCCTTCGTTGCCCGGGCGGTGTGTTTGGGATCATTGTCATGCTGAAAGACCCAGCCACGTTTCATCTTCAATGCCCTTGCTGATGGAAGGAGGTTTTCACTTAAAATCTAACGATACATGGCCCCATTCATTCTTTCCTTTACACGGATCAGTCGTCCTGGTCCCTTGGCAGAAAAAGAGCCCCAAAGCATGATGTTTCCACCCCCATGCTTCACACTAGGTATGGTGTTCTTTGGATGCAACTCAGCATTCTTTCTCCTCCAAACACAAGTTGAGTTTTTACCTAAAAGTTCTATTTTGGTTTCATCTGACCATATGACATTCTCCCAATCCTTTTCTGGATCATCCAAATGCTCTCAAGCAAACTTCATACGGGCCCAGACATGTACTGGCTTAAGCAGGATTTGAGTCCCTGGCAGCGTAGTGTGATACTGATTGTAGCCTTTGTTACTTTGGTCCCAGCTCTGTGCAGGTCATTCACTAGGTCCCCCCGTGTGGTTCTGGGACTTTTGCTCACCGGTTTTGTGATCCTTTTGACCCCATGGGGTGAGATCTTGCGTGGAGCCCCAGATCGAGGGAGATTATCAGTGGTTTTGTATGTCTTCCATTTTCTAATAATTGCTCCCACAGTTGATTTCTTCATACCAAGCTGCTTACCTATTGCAGATTCAGTCTTCCCAGCCTGGTGCAGGGCTACAATTTAGTTTCTGGTGTCCTTTGACAGCTCTTTGGTCTTGGCCATGGTGGAGTTTGGAGTCTGACTGTTTGAGGTTGTGGACAGGTGTCTTTTATACTGATAACGAGTTCAAACAGCTGCCATTAATACAGGTAACAAGTGGAGTACAGAGGAGCCTCTTAAAGAAGTTACAGGTCTGTAAAAGCCAGAAATCTTGCCTTTTTGTAGGTGACCAAATACTTATTTTCCACCATAATTTGCAAATAAATTCTTTAAAAATCAGACAATGTGATTTTCGGTATTTTTTTTTCTCTCATTTTGTCTCTCAAAGTTGAAGTGTATCTATGATGAAAATTACAGGCCTCTCTCATCTTTTTAAGTGGGAGAACTTGCATAATTGGTGGCTGACTAAATACTTTTTTGCCCCACTGTATGATCAAATATAATGTTAGTGGTTAATTCTAGTACCTGCCTTACTTAAAACAGACATTTTTGGGAAAAGTAATTAATGACTATATAAATTATTGATTTCTCTAACATGTTTTCATAGAGACATGCAGAAAACTTCAGCTCAAATGTGAGGACTTAGAACAAGAGTCGAAGAAGTGAGTAAAGGGTTTTAAAATACAAATGAATTTCCATGCAGAGTGCATGCATTTGTTCTATTTTTTTTTAATGTAACGTTTCTTCTTCCTTGAAGCCAGGGGTGTTGACTAAACCTTCATGGCCAATAGTTTGTAGTTTAAAACACGCATTAAAACTGATTTAACAAACTGAGCATCGGCTTGTGGGCAACGACACCCTTTCTCCAATCATTTTCCCTCAGGTGTCCTTACTCATGCTCAATTCTAAACCATAATTCTTACAGCACAAACGGCATGTTGTGCAAGTCATTATCAATGTTGATTAAAAGTCACAATAATTGTATGTATCCTTTTGAAATGACTTGTTTACAGTATGGTCTTTGTTTGTAGATGCTTTTACTGTCCTTGAATCTTCAACAGCTTTTTTGTTCTCAGTGTACTACGCACACACACCACCTGTCTAACACAACATTTGCACATAGACCTTTGGAAGGGACTGTTATTAAATATCACTCATTATGACAGCTGTTGAGTGTTTTAGTGTGGTAATATCCCAGCCGTGTCCATGCAGGCAGTTTGAACTGAAACAACTGAAAGAGGAACTTGTGCAACAGTACAGCTGTCAGATTCAGGAAACCAAATTAAGGCACAGGAAAATACGGTATTGTTTCGCATTATGAATTTTTATCACATTTTGTTAGAAGAAATGACAAGTATAAAAGTTTTTATATTTGTATATAATATTACAAATATATTTATATTAGTAGATGTGTTAGTAGTTTTAAAGCTACTCTCTAGCTGAATAGAATATTTGAATGCAACCAATACTATTCTAGGATGAAGTTTGAAAATCAACTGCAGCAGCTGATTGGACAGCATAAGAACTTGTATTCTATGTTTGTAAGTGGCCTCTAAAAAAACAGATGCACAAAACATGTTAGTCTCAAGCCTAAGGTTATTTGCTTGTATGTTCCCAATACAATCTAGACACAATAAAAAAAATTGGCATACTTTATGCATTATTGTATAACTATTAATGCTTTATTCTATCTTAATCAGACTCCAGAGAGACTCCCTATCGAGGTGCAATCTGCTAAATACACCACAGAGCAGCTGCTGAAAGCTGGTATGTAAACATATGTAACCAACTATATGAATGATTTTAGCTTACTCTTTTAACAAGTTTAATATTTCATATGATGTATATGTCTATGTGATGTAGAGAAGCAGAAGTTGGATCAGGTGGCAAATTTGCAGGAAGAGCTGAGTAATGCCCCTCACACGAACATGCATGTGGATGTTGTGACACAGATGCATAGTGAATCGTTTTTACATATTTAACATACCTAAGAGAGTGTTAATAAGAAGAAAGCCACACCTTTTCTCATTAAAAGGCACATTATTTGCTCAGGGAAGCTGTCCCGAGAGAAATAACTTTACAGAAATGTCATGGTTATTGGTCACACTGGTATTTTGGTTGTTTTGGTTTCTATGTTGTTAATATTCCATTGTTGGTAAATAAACATTCAAATAAAAAGTAAAAAGTATAAAGCAAGCAGATTTTACATTTTTATTTGTTTACATAATACAAAATTTACAATATTTTCACCAAAATCTATGAGACAAAAAAAATTTTTAATCAACATAGTATCAATAGTAAAACATAATCATACCTCCAGCTATGTTTTAGAGCTTGTACCTGATGCTCTAGGAGTTCTTTGGTCTTTAACGGTACCAGTTTATCTGGTACTATAATTAAGACTTTCACTGACAAAATACAGCATAGGCCCAGTCCTGAGACTATAATATCTAACATGTATGAAAAAAATCCTTTGTATTGTCATGGTCATCCTCGAAATGTCAGCCTTGCCTCATATACTCAAATACAGTACATTTCCTTTCATTATGAGACAATAAAGTCAATAACTACAACTGAATATAAAATAATAAACAAAAATATTCTCAAAAATACCTTTTGTTTTATGTTTTTATTCATAGTTTTACAAATTTGATTAAAATTTGACTCCAAAAGTGAATTATTCTCAAATTAATTTTTGTTGTTATGATAAGAAAATGTCTGCCCTCATTTATTAATCTATTACCTGCTAGCATAATAGTTACCTTGACTGCATTAACAAACCTCCAAACGTTCTTTTTCTTACCATTTTTCTCTCCTTTCCGCAGTGTCTCATGTTGAGATTTTTGACTCATGTTCTATCATTTGCCACTCTTCTACACTTCCATTTTGCTTTATTTTCGCCTCAAGCTGAGTTTTTCTCGCCCTCATACAACACTGTTTGGATGTTTTAATACAAGTATTCCATTGGCACAGCTAAACCACAGGGGTGGTTGCAGCACGATGTGTCTTGGAGTAGAATGCAGGATTTTGTGAAGGTTTTTTTTTCTTCCTTGAATGCCATACTTTTGTCTAGGCATGTCAGTCCAGTTTACACACCTGAGAATGGTGTAATATTGAAAAGTCTTAAACACTGTACAAGACTGCACAAATCATAAAAATGTTAAAAAACTCAAACACTTTGTTTTGGCCAGGTTTTTTTTCATATCCAGCTGGTATATCATCTGATTTCTGTTTGCACTGATGCCTTTTAAAGGCAGTGTGAAGTGACTGCAGGCCCCAAGTTGGCACATTCTAAGGAACATTCCTCTCACTTTAGAGTCCTCAAATTTGAGGTTGTGTTTTTTCAATGCTCTTTTTCAGAGTTACTCTTTTTTTTTCAGTTGCTGGCACTTTTTTTTTTGAGGTCTCAGACCTTGTTGTAGACTGGATGCCCCCTTTGCCATGTTTTGTTATCCAAGGTTATTCCCCATCTGTTAAAAAGGTGGAAGAAAAGACAATTAAGTACTAATATCTCTCATAATAATTGAGATTTTATAATACCAGTAACAATATATTACATCATATAATATCTGATATAATATTTATTTGTTAAGCTCCAATAAAACATACTGTGGTAGACTAAAACATCTGGAAAAATATAGACATATTACTAAATTATTTCTACATTTCACATTTTTATAATGAACTACTTTATGAATCATACTTATTTATTATACAACTGCAGTGCTTTTTCTCTGTCTTTACACAACCGTCAGGTTACAATTCTGGACTTTATCAAAGTACCTCGAAGCGACTGTAGACCTTCTTTTCTTTGCGCATACTCTCTATTCTCTTCAGTAGGCTGTCCCGCTCCTGAGGGTTGACTTGTGCTCGGTTGAACCGGTTTTGATTCTGGTATCGCTGGAATGGCTCACGATCAAGGTTTGAAACGTGACCTCCTTTATCCTCGTCATCTTTTCCAGTCTCATCAGCTTGCTTGGCCAGCTCCTGTCTATTCTTCTGGCTGTTTGCAGAAATTTGCTCAAGGATTACCTTGGTATCATCCCTGAGGTTGCTACTGAATAGAACAGTTGAGGTAGAAGCCTGATAGCGAGATGGGCTTGGCTTATTAATTGATTTAGAATTGTCAGTTGTGGATGTTGACACTGAATCTGACTGTGTTTCTTTCTCTTTAGATGAAGTTTCCTCTGATACTTCAGGCACAATTTTCATTTTCTTTTCATCTGCAGTACTTAACCCCCCTGCATGCTTTTTATCTCCTTTGGGTGCAAGTAACCCTTTTATTCTTTGTGTTTGCTTCTTCAGAAAATCACGGGCCTTTGTTTCTTTGCCTTCAGACCCTATAACATTTAGGGACACAGTGGAGCCCTGTCGACTCAAGCTAGCACTTTCTTTGGAATCTGTTTGTGACATGCTTGATGAGCTGAGGCTTCGAGACTTTTTATATTCACTTTTTTCAGCATCTGTTGCATCGGTGAAAATATCATCACCGCACGAGGTACGACGCATGTGAGAACTTTTGAAAGGCTTTAGTGTAAACTTAGGTGAAGGAAATGGTTTTGGTAACTTTGGTTCCTTAATTGTTTCTTTCTTCACTGCATCTGTGAACTCCTCCATTATCACAGGGCTATCGATTTGTATTTTCTCTTCACATTTCTTTGACTTTGATGTGATCACAGATGGTACAGCAGAATCTTCTTGCACTGATGTTGTTGCTACTGGTGCTGTTGCTGATGTTGTGGCTGATGTTGTGGCTGATGTTGTGGCTGATGTTGTGGCTGATGTCGCTGATGTTGCGGCTGATGTTGCGGCTGATGTCGCTGATGTTGTGGCCGATGCTGATATTGCTGATGCTGCGGCTGATGCTGCGGCTGATGTTGATATTGCTGATATTGATATTGCTGATGCTGTGGAGGGCAATGCAGGGCTAACTGAAACAGATGGAATTGTGGCTGCCATTGTGCTATGTTGAGTATCAGATGCATCTGGCTTTTTTGAAAGTGGCTCTTGACTTTTATTTAAAGCTTCCTCTGCTTTTATGTTCTTTCTCTTTACAGACAGTTCTTTAAAGTACTGCAGACGACTCAATGGGTCATTCATGTCCAAAAAGGGGGTTTTCAGTTTTGGCAATGAAGACTCTGTTTGTTTTATAATGTCTTTTTCTTTAACAGGATTCTTAGATTCCTCTTTAATTTCTTTAGTGTTCTTAGCAGGGTCCTCTTGTGTAGATGTTACCTCTTCTTGTACCATCTCCGTACTTTCTTTATCATCTGTCTTTTTATGTTTATTCCATATAAAAGGCTCCCTAGAAAATGACCTCCTCTTTTCTAAAATCTCTGCTACAATTGAAGAGGTTTTAATTGCATTGTCCTCATCATCCTCTTGTAGCTTTTCTCCAGAAACTGCAGAACTGTGTTGCTCTACCTTAGAGGAGCTGAAGATAAGGGAGGAGCGTAACCGTGAGCTCCTTTGCAGCACTGGGTTGATTCGGCTCCGGAAAGACTCGTGTTTGGTGATGCTAATCTCCTTAGAATTTTTAGAATCCTTTAACTCCATCTCCTTTTCACTGTCTGTCTCTGCTGATGTGAGTGCTGTAGCTGTATTAGCTGATCTCTTTTGGGAATCTGTTCCTGCAGAAGCCTGATCAGTGATTACATCTTTTACTTGCTTCCTGTCTGGTAAAATAGGTTTACCATAGCGAGGACGTATATCAAGTTTTGGTTTACTTGGTATGGTAGGTGGTTCTACTGTGTTAAAGCGAAGGCCTGGAGCCTCAGGGTTGTACTGTCTAATTTCAGGCTGTTGTGGCTCATCAAAAGCATCTGGTCCCAAAGGTTGTTGCAAGCCCTCCTCCCCAGCATTTTCATAGGTATTAAGATAGGAGCTAATCCTCCAGCTCCGCAAT
The DNA here is from genome assembly GCF_014805685.1 of Silurus meridionalis. Taxonomy (NCBI): domain Eukaryota; kingdom Metazoa; phylum Chordata; class Actinopteri; order Siluriformes; family Siluridae; genus Silurus; species Silurus meridionalis. The sequence goes on along the minus strand of NC_060905.1, from coordinate 10,937,233 downwards.
CCCTGCTTAACACTTGGGTCTTCGGTCTGTCTTCCCTGTTCTCCAGCAGGGAACACTTGTTTATGGTCTGGAGGATGAATTTGGGTGGGTGAGCTTTGACAGGCATATGCATGACTAAGAGTTGGTCGTTTTTGGGTTGGTTGACCAAAATGAGCCACGCCCGGATGAAGCCTGTTTTCTGGATCATGGCCAAGATCATCTGAAGATAAGACATTTTGACTTTCTGGTTCCTCTAATTCAAGCTGATAAATAGGGTCAGAATATTGATCTAGCTGGTAAAGACCAGAGCTCCGGAGAGGGTCAAAGCGTCCAGTTTCTGATCCTGCACCTTCTTGATAGAATTGTTGGTCTCTCTGATAGTGTGCCTCCATTTCATCCAGATTGTTCATCACGCGATGTTTCATGTACTGTCGAGATGAAGAGTAGCTCTCACGTGTACCTTCAGCATAGCTATGCCTTTTATATGTGTTCATTTCTAGCTGACGTGAAGCAATTATTGGCCTGCCTTGCTCCATAAAGGATTGTTGCATTCTCATCTGATGTGAAGTGAACTTGCTAGCCTGCAAAGCAGCACCTGCTGGCTCAAGAGAGTGACGGAATGGTTCATCCCTTCTGAAGGACAGAGCAGTATCATGGCGTTCTCCTCTAAATGGGAATCCCAAAAGCTCAGTGTGTTGAAGAAATCCTCGAGGATTCCTCATAGACTGCGATCTTTTTATTCCAAACTGGTTGCTTAAGTAGCCACTAGTGCTGTCAGGTGGCATAGGTACCAAGGAATTTTCAACAACAAGGGGCTGGGATTGAGCGAAGAGAATACGAAATTCCTCATCAAAAGTGGCCACAAGTTCTCCCAAAAACAGATGAGCTATGCAGCGGTGTATCTTCTCAAACGACCACATAAAACTGAAGAAAACATTTCAGAAATTAGAAAAGTGATCATTATTAATTTGGGCTACTACTGTTAGACTATTTTAAATGCCTGTTTGTTGAAGTGTAGAGTGGCTTAAACCCACCTATAATTCCCACTGAGCACTGCTCTGCAGTCAACTAGAAGAAAGCGGTCCATCACCTGTCCTTTAAATGACTTTCCTGTGCGACAGAAATATGTAATGCCAGAAACAGTCCTCACCCGCATCATCTGTAACATATTCAATAGGAAGTCACTAAATAACACAAAAAAAAAAAACCCAAGAACATTCTATTTTTGTAGAAGTAGTCACTTATAACAGGAAGGCCTTACATGAAACATATCCAGGTTAATTTTGCAGCTTGTCACCATGGCAACAAAGTGAGAGGCATTTTGTTCATCCAGTAGAATATACACAGGCACATGCCGTTGAGCAGCATCAAGCAGATCAGCAAATATATCAACATCTGTGAACATATCCATTACCACTGCAATGACCTAGTGGGTAAAAAGAATTATAATTTGGATATTAGTTCAATCATAAATCCTTATCTGCTAGTTGCTCAGTTAATCAAGACCATGTGTTGGATTTTATGCTATTTGTCACTTTTTTATTTCAATTCATTTATTACTGTATTCTTAGGTACTAACCTGCTGTGCATTTTTAATGAGCCTTCTGGCCTGTTCCTTGATACTGGGCATTTCAGGGTCTGAGGGATTTACCAGTGTTGTAACTTCAGTGGGCCCTACAAAACTGTGTTGTTGCAATGGCCAACCAAGATCCAAACCTGGTGCATCCAAGTCAGAGTGCAGTGGCCAGTATGTGTCTGATGAACCATCCGGATCCATGTCGTGATATGTCAATTCTGGTACAGATGCAAAACTTTGTGGCAACTGCACAGTATTTTTAATGTGCTCAATCTCTGGCCTCGATAGAAAATCAACGACATTAGCATTTTGCAAAAAGCTACAGTATCCGTCAACATCATTTTCCACCAGAGCATCTATTGCCAGTCTGTACTCTTCCCGATAATGTGGTGGCAGATAGTTAGGATCCAGAGGGTTATCTCCCACTGACGAACACTGGGAGCGGTGGGCCATGATGTAGCAGGGGGCACAATCTGAGTAAAGAAAACAAATTACACACAAAATAATATTGAATGTTTTGTTTACTGTCTTTAGTTTCATACTGAAAAACTTACCTATAAACATATAGGCTTTTATTTAGGAAAGGACTGGGTCTGAATAGAAATTCCTATTGGTGGTGCCATTTGCCAGTTATAGTTCCAATATGTTATTTGTGGCTTGCCTGCGAGTGCGTGCATTTATTTGTACTCTTTGTCACCATGGAAACATAGTCTGAGGGTTTTTGAATGAGTCATTGTGGGTAAAGGAAGGAGGGTGGCAAAAAGAAGGAAAAGTTTTTGACACAAAGGCAGTTTTCTGTAGAAATTCTGTGTTATTTAGAGTAGATCATCATCAACAGATTGTCTGTTTTTGAATACACAACTATCAAGTTTAACAGATTTAGTGTTAAAAGATTTTCACATACCAGTAAAGAAGAATGTCTCAACATTCTTTTCCTATACCCGTCATATTTTAGCTTCATTTACATGTACATTAATACTTGTTAATTTAAAATTTGCATTCATGCCTTTTTAATTTAAGCAGACACGTTTTGTTTCAGTGTGTTAAAGATGTTTAAACCTAATGATCTCAATAGCAAATTTTCTACATAAAAATGTCTCAGCAAGCATGTGCAAGTCTGGGCATGAGGCATTGATATTTCCTAATGTTTCACCACTGAGGTTTAGGCATGCAGCAGTGTTTACCATAAGCGAAAAGAGAAGGGTTTTGTAACTGATTTTGTTGTTATCTTTCAAGATCTTACTTAAATTCATCTTCATGCTGATTATCACCACTTCTGTTGATAAGCTGAACTCTGTTTCCTAAATCTCTTCCATCTTGATCATTTTAATAAAATCATACCAAACTAACAATATAGCGACTACAATACAATGAATACAGATTAATACAAAGCAAACAGGTCTCAGTGTACAATGCATTGGCTCCTGAGCTTCACCATAGCTTCTGAAACCTGTTTGCTTGACCCGATGCTGTGAAACGCACCCTTCAAATGAATAGAGTTTCAATTAAATATACAAACAAAAACTAATGCTTCTTTCGAGGCATGAAACAACGTTTCCAGATAAAGCTGCAACATCTAATTACACTGTTCAAAAGATGTCACTCCTGAATAAAGCCACTTGTTTGTATACTGTAGCTGTTTTGCTCTCTGCTCTGCCTAATGATTCCTTGCACGGGTTTGTAGTCTATTCATAAAGACTGCTTTTTGTTGTACTTTTATCACTGTCAGTTCACTAAGATTGTTTTTCTATTCTGACTTCTATTCTGCTTTGGATAAAAGTGTCACTCAAATGAAATGTATATGTCAATACTGATAAAAACAAAAAAAGGGCTTTAACGCAATACTTACACACAGCAGTATCCTAACTAAATATAATAAGCCTCTTACAGCACTGAATTTTTTTAAAATGTTGTAATAGTTTTATTTTATATATATTATATCATTTTAATTGTGAAGCGGTTTATTGAACTTAATATTTAAGACTTTAAGTCATGTAAAATAACAATAATAATAATAAGTCTCACATAACTCGAAAATGAATGTCCTGACCCATCACATTGCGCAGTGCAGGGTGTTGGGAAACACTGAGTGAAAGGTTACTGCTTAGGCCCTGAGGGTTTATTAAATGTAATACCCAAGGATCATATTATTACTTACAATATTATTTCTTACATCCAATACTCATAAAACCTACGATCACCTCAAGCTTCTAGTCTAATTATCGATCAAGAGATGAAGATGATGGAATCCCTATATAACAATAGTCAATTCCATGTATAGTAAGAAACTTGCATGGTGATATATTTTTTATAAGATCATTAAATTGATTACATTCTTTACAAACTTTATCAATACTAATTTGCTAAATAAACTTAGCTTCTGATTTAAAGACATATTTTCATGCTGTCATTTAAGTCTCTGTAAAATGGCTTCTTATCTGTGAATTGAATCCATAAATGTGTTTTAGGGGTTTTTCCTATTGAAAAAGGAGGTCAGAGAGATTTGCCGACGTGCTAGACTGAATTAAACAACAGCCATTATTGTCCAAAATATAGGACATCACAAATCTGATCATAGCTTAGCGAGATAGTTAAACACAGAGGACAGGAAAGGACCTTTTTTTTTTACTGATGGTAATCAAGGAGTTTTCCTTCGGTCTGCAAAAGCAACGTATTCCACATCTGAAGTTGGGAAAACACCTCTGAGTAGTTCCTGTAGCAAAACTGCCACCTCGTATAAACTTCACAATTCTCAAACTGAATCAACTGTGGTTTATTTTTCTCAACACAGCGATTGGAAGTGAATAGTGTGTTGGAAGACAGACTAATTGACACTGAAGAACCATCTTTATTGCTAACAAGATGCTACAGCAAGAGAAAAGCCTGCCTCTGGGCATAGAAAGTCTCTACAGAGTATTTACAAATCATAGAGTTTTGCCTAAATATGAATAATCAAAAATTTCTGTCCTGCAATTAAAATAAGAACATTTCCTATTTCTAAAATATCTAGAATCATTCTGGTGTCCATAACGCTAATGGAAAGCACAAAAACATGGAAACACCTTTTTTGATTTCAGCAACTTTAAGTAACATTGTTTGTTCCTTGTATGAACAAGTCCATCTCTGTTAGACTGTTCTGTTTTCCTGGTACACATTCTTTACTGACATTGCTTTATGGGGATCCCTACACTGATATAAAATTTATTTTTTGGTAATTAAGTCATTTAAGTTCATACGTGCATTTATTTTTTTAAGTATTACTTTTACCATTAACAAAAAATATTTTGACTTGGCATTCGAGGTATGTTTACCTGTTAAAGAATTCATTTCAGAGAAATGTATTACACTTAAGGTTTTGCAGCTGCTTTCACTTTTTTTTATCTGGTTTTTCCATGTGTTAATATGACAGTCATGCATTACAGATATCTGCAGATCTGCAATACAGATATATAAAATGAATCGGATTGTAAAATTAGTCCATTTTATTTGCATTTCCTTTTATACATCCAAAGTTTCTGAATAATAATAATAACAATAATAATTTCCACTACACACTTTTAATAAAAAGACTTTGTTCAGGGATACATAAACAAATTGGACAAAAACAAGTTACAGTAACATAGTATACAGTAACATTGTGTAAGTTACTGGGGATGGGTTTAGAATGAACCACAATCAGTCTTGCGTTCAAAAGTTTCAATCAGCTGTCATCAATGCAATTAATTTCATTTAACCCAAGTGATGATCAGCTATGGATCAGCTAAAAGGTAGTGATCAGAAGAGGGTGATTTCCAAAGCATTATTAAAAGTATCATGACACTGTTTAGGCCACTAAAGGCTATTATCAACAGAAAGAGAAAATGGAGCGCCACTGATATAACCAGGACATCCCACCAAATGTATAAAAGGAAAAGATAAATTACTATTACAATAAATATTAACAGCTTACTTTGGAGGCTTCCAAGAGACCTCTGGCAAAAATGTGGGAGCTACAGAAATATCTGACGAGTACGGATTACTTTCTGCATCTTGCTTTATTCTTCATGTCTGAACTGTGGGGTAAGGTGGCTAGACAGAAGCTCTTTCTTACAAAAAAAACACCCAAGCTCAACTAAAATACTACAAATCATGTGGCCAAATATGCTCTGACCGGGTAAAAACAATGCCATTACCACCAGGCTTTAGCAGTGCTTTTTTCAGCCAGAACTGGGATTATCAACTTTATTTAACAACCTGTCTGCTAGTAAACTGAATATGAAAAAGAATTTCAGCTTTTTTATCATGACAATGACCCAAAGCACATATTCACAACAACAAAGTAATGGCTTAACCAGAAGAATGGCCTCGCCAGAGACCTTTGAAAAATCTGACCTGAAGGCTGCTGTGCACAGATGCCTTAACCGAAAAGACTGAGCAGTGTAATCAAATCAAACAATACTTCAGTCTTTGGGTTGTTTAAATTTATGTAACTAGGATTTTATAAGATATTATATGTTTATTTTTCCTTTTCGCCTAACAGAGTGTTTCTTATTGTTTTTTACATTTTTGATGTTTCGATTTTACATTGAAGGGGGAAAACACTCCAGCATGATTTATCTGGGATCCTTCTTTTTATTTTCTTTTTTTTTTTACATTTTATTTACAATAGCACACTTCTTATATCCGTTGTATAAAATTTATATATTGTAATAATGTGCCTAACATTTTTTCAAGGTTCATTATTATTGCTACTCTTTGAATCATTTCCCTTTTGAACGCTAAATAAAAATGTATGTTAATTAATTGTTTATACTTTGCAGCTCAAAATAAGGTGTTAAAACACCGGTCAAGTTCTAACCTCAAGAGTCCACTCAGTGTCTCACCAGTGTGAAAAAAACTAATGTAATACTATAAAAACAAAAAACCCTTGAATTTACAATTACAAAATTGTGTGCTGAATAACATTACATGGTGTAAAACTAATGATCTTCACACACATTTTTTCAGGTTTTTTGGGGGGTTTTTTGTTATTCTTTATTTAAAGTATTACTTCAAGATAAGGTAAAGCAGTCTTCCAGGTCCAACTCTTTTTTATGTTTTCCAGTTTAACACACACTGACATCTCAGAGACTTGATATCCTCACATTGCCTTGGGTGAAGTCAGGCCAAGGCCTGTTATTTCTAAATACCTTCCTTGTTTTATTTAACTTTTCTTCAACCATCAGAAATTACAGTTGCAGAAGGTGCAGTTCTGTGTCACTTTTGTAAGATTTACTTTTCAGATTTTTACATAACAATGTCCGACTATATCAGGCTTTAATTAATAACTCTCAGAAATAAGCAAAAAATAATACAAGAGCTCACAGTCGCACAAAATACAGTCACCACACAATGTTAAACTATAGTTATACCTGAACCCTAACTCTCAGTATATATTTATGAATCTAATTGCTTTTTTCTGTGTTAGTTATGACGCATTAGAACTGCATGAACAGACTATTAGGACTAAGTGTCAACCAAAGTCCTAACAGATAAGACAAGACTAGGCATGAAATTCTGTAATGCAACATGTAAGTGAAGTCTTAGATAAGATGATTCCTAGACTGAAATATCTGAACAAACTGGGTGTGGGATGTGAAATGTGCATCCATTTTTGTTCCTATAAGAGAAGTTGAAGCATTTTAACCATTGCATCAAATGATATTACGTGGCTTGATTTTTAAATGAAATGAAGAAATAAATTCAATCTATGAATGAAATATAATGATGATCCATACCTTTAGCTATGCAGTAAAACCTGGGCAAAATTGTTTTCCGTATTGTTGGTCTTGTTTATGTGTGCTCGCTGTTTTAATATGCTTTCTAATAAATGTATAAAGAGCACAACCCGACATCATCTTGACTACTAATTAGTGTAATGGCTGCTGCTGCCAAAACCAGTACACAGAATAGTGTCATTCCAACCGGAAAAGTTGTTTCCAATATTCTTTATGAACAAACTTGGAAGGTGATCGAGCGCTGGAGGTCTTTACTTTGTATCTTACCTTTGGGTCTTTATCAGGGCGCTTCTATGGAGTCGCCGCTAAGATAACTTGATGTTCCGGCCGGGAAGACTCGTTTTCCCCAGTCCACCGAGTGTGGTATGGCGCCGCGTCACATTCCTGGTCTCCACCCTTCCCTGTTCAGATCTAAGGCCAAAACCAGCCCCGGCAAAACCTGTTCGAGCTCCGTTCAGCTCGCTGTGTACAGCCAACAGCGCTCACTCACTGAAAAAGGAACTACTGCCTCCTTCTTCCAGGTTTTTTTTTTTCCACCATTTAACTCCTCCCAACTTTCCCAGAGCCTCAACGTTCAACCTGGCGTTCAACAGACAAATCCATAATGAATCCCCAAACCGAAAAAAACTCAAACAACATGCAAAGCTTCTTTTGTTTTTCCACCCACTGGGCCAGGTTCGAGATTATCTTCAAAGTAAGCAAATAGTTTGTGTTTCAGAAGAAGCACTCCATATCCCAGACTGCACTGCTTTCTAACTTCCTTTGTGATACTGTAAAAAAAAAAAAAAAAAAAAACACCCTTATGAAAATGTCTATTATTCATTTTAGTGCTAATCATTACAATGCATTTAATATATTGGATATATAAGTTAGATCAGAGTAATAAATGTGACACAACCGCTTTATAAATATATCCAATTCCTTAATTTACGCCTCTACACCCTATTAGAACGTGTGCTATACTTTTATTGCTCTATAAATACACACCCTGTGCCACATTTGCTTCTGTGTATGCTAATGTGTTGATACAATACAATACAATAAGTCATGCTGGTTGCTCTTATGTATGTGGGTGGAGTATTACAGGACACTCGGTCACACCCTGACCCAGAAAAGCCATTCGTTTTTACACAGATTCTCTACACATATATATTATTCGGTATCAGCACTCGTACTCCCTGGATACACTCGGATTACTTTTTGAAGCTTATTTCGTCACGTCCGTAATGTATTCCAAATACTAATGCGCGCTGCGCTGCTGTCAGCACACTTAGTAACATCTAGCAGGTAAAGGGGGGGGTGAGGAAGGGTGCGGCCTTTGAAGGAATGTGCCAGTGCAAGTAAAGGAGTTACACACACACACACCACACCCAGCGCTCACTCATTCTCTGCTTACTCACAGACTAACTTTATTTTATGTACACAAAACTGTCAGATGAAACATTCACATTCTGAAATGTCCCAAAATCATTATACTGTATCTGTATGTATATGTATGAAGCTGTGGTGTTCACACACATGCAAACATAGACATGATTACACGTTTATGAGTTGTTTTTTAATATTTTGTGATTGTGAAATTGACTGTGCTGAAAACATGAGCCTAGACTTGACAGCCAGGAAATAAAAATTCCAGCCTGAGGACAGAACCTTTGATAGAACAAATGAGATTGAATGTGCTGTTTGTTTGGTGCCTGTGTGTGTGTGTGTGTGTGTGTGTGTGTGTGTGTGTGTGTGTGTTCACGCCAGTGCAGTTAAAAGAAATTGGAAGTTAACTTCTTCTTTTAAGCAGATTTGTATACAGATTTAAAAGTAACAGTGAATGTCTTAAAGCGTATATGGGCTTTGTGCTTTTAAACCTGACTCGTAATGAAAATTATATATAAATACAGGGTATTAATAAGTTCCAGAGGTGTAAAACAAAGCCTTAGGAGATTGTAGCTTTAATCTGTTTCCTTTTTTGTTTTTTTGGAGTGATCGATTTAAGTCTTGAACTCTGGTAGGGCTGAAAATGTGCCCTCCCTGTTTTTTGTCATAGACTTGATGCAGTGTTTCTATGCACACACCTCTTCCTGCGGTAATAGTACACCTGTGTCTCATGTGACATGCAGGTCACTCTCTCTTAGACAGTCTGGCACTTTTTATCTGAATGCAAAGCTTAGAAGGGCCCTAGTTGTCTTAGTTATCTTAGTTCCTTTGGATGCTTGTGTCACTGCTGTGTGTTTTTTTGTTAAGGTTATGATTTAAGAGGCTGGTAAATACATACCTTTAAGAAATATATATAAATATATTGTCCATATACACAGATGTCTTGTGCTTGTTTGTGTACTGGGAGCATTTGCCAAAATCAGGTGCCTTCAGACTGGAAACACAACACAAAACTCGAAAACACATACTGTAGGCACTAAAAAAAAAAAGAAACTGCAGTTGTGCCAGGGCACTCGTTATGTTACACAGTTCATTATTATGCAGATAATAATAACTGATTATATTAACTCAAACCATGGAAAGATGAAATAGAAAACAATCAAAAATCATGTAGAACAGGATGCATTATGATGGCCAGAAATGATTTTACAGCAAAAAAAAAACTTTGTTCAATTGTTCTGCCTGGCTCAGGTTTTGTAACAAGCTCTAATTACTCAGTAAATAATGAATAATTAAGTAATTACCATGCTCATGGTAAATGAAAAGCGAGGGGTTGCGATGTTAATGCAATAGGCCTGTTTTAATACCCTAATCCAAATTCTTCCTATGCATATTAAACTCTGTAGATGCTGTTGTATGGGGTTTATTTAATGCTCAATTACAAGCTTCAAGGTTTTTTTATATATATGTAAAACAGTATGTTGTCAAGTCTGCAAGCAAAGATGGCAAAAATAGATTAGTTGGTGCTGCAAACAAATCAATAACATAAACTTATCTGGCCCAAAACCTGTCCTTTAAACTTAAGGGTGCATTTGGTAAGATTAGGCTTTTTCCCCAAATTAGTCATTAATAATTGTGGGTTCAAATGGGTTTACATATACAATATTATTATTAAAATAATAATGATTTAACTGCTAACCAGTTAAACCTGCCTTGTCCCTCATTTCACTCTTTTCACTGTCTCATTACATTGGCAGGAGTGCCTTAATCCCTGTTTTTCCTGTTGTTTAGCAGTCTAAACACAATAACACACTACAACAGGTGTCCAGTGCAGAAATGCCTCTAAAGGTGATGTTAAGAATTGTACATTGTTTTAGATCTGTTCATTATGAGGGGACAGGTACAACAGGTCCTCTAAGGCACATCAGAGAAGAATGCAGTAATTATTCAATGGAATTAAAGTGTTAACTGCTCTGACTTTGTATGTATTATAACAAATTCAAGTAATATGTCAAAACTACACACCAACAGAGTGACACAGTGAATAAAAACAGATTGCAATGAATACTTTATTCAGAATACAACATAGATTACATATCAAATGTTAAAACTGAGAAAATGTATAATTTTAAGGGATTAAGTTGATTTTAAATTTCATGGCATCAACACATTTTAAAAAAGTTGGGACAAAGCCATGTTTACCACTGTGTGGCATCCACTCTTCTTTTTATAACAGTCTCCAAACATCTGGGGACTGAGGAGACAAGTTGCTCAAGTTTAGGGATAGGAATGTCGTCCCATTCTTGTCTAATACAGGCTTCTATTTGCTCAACTGTCTTAGGTCTTCTTTGTCGCATCTTCCTCTTTATGATGTGCCAAATGTTTTTTTATGGGTGAAAGATCTGGACTGCAGGCTGGCCATTTCAGTACCCGGATCCTTCTTCTATGCAGCCATGATGTTGTAATTGATGCAGTATGTGGTCTGGCATTGTCATGTTAGAAACATCCAACTGAAAGAGACGACGTCTGGATGGGAGCATATGTTGTATAGAACTTGGATATACCTTTCAGCATTGATAGTGATTTTCCAGATGTGTAAGCTGCCCATGCCACACGCACTCATGCAACCCCATACCATAAGAGATGCAGGCTTCTGAACTGAGCGCTGATAACAATTTGGTTTGTCCTTATCCTCTTTAGTCCGGATGACATGGCGTCCCAGTTTTCCAAAAAGTCAAGTCAAGTCAAGTTTATTTGTATAGCGCTTTTCACAACAGACATTGTCTCAAAGCAGCTTTACAGAAATCAACAGTCAAGGTGAATGATGTGCATTTATCCCTGATGAGCAAAGGATGAGCAAACTCCCTTAGATGATATGAGGAAGAAACCTTGAGAGGAACCAGACTCAAAAGGGGAACCCATCCTCATTTGGGTGACATCAAGAGTTTGATCATAAATCTTTCAACAATACAGAACACTGGAGAATGAGAACTAACATGAGTGCTGGAGTATAAGATTATAAGTAAATGTCCTTTCTACAGTCTTTGGTATAAAAGTAGGAGCTACTGAGCTCAACATTTGTGATCATCACAGATCCAGCATCAGCTTCTCCATGCCAGAGCCTTTAAAGACTCCAGGAGGTCCAATGTCAAACTCCACACATGCAGTGGTATCCAATTGGCACTGGTACATCTCTAGATGGTTCAGGATGTTTGTGAGTTTGGCATCTACTTCTTAAAAACTACTTCAAAAAGAACTTAAAATTTTGATTCGTCTGACCACAGAGCAGTTTTCCACTTTGCCACAGTCCATTTAAGAGAAAACGCCTGCGCTTCTGGATCATGTTTAGATATGGCTTCTTTTTTGACCTATAGAGTTTTAGCAGGCAACAGCGAATGGCACGGTGGATTGTGTTCATCGACAAAGTTTTCTGGAAGTATTCCTGAGCCCATGTTGTGATTTCCATTACAGTAGCTTTCCTGTATGTGATGCAGTGCCGTCTAAGGGCCCGAAGATTACGGGCATCCAGTATGGTTTTTCGGCCTTGACCCTTACGCACAGATTGCAGATTGCACGCAGAGATGGTTCCAGATACTTTGAATCTTCAGATGATATTATGCACTGTAGATGATAATGATGATGATGATGATAACCTCAAACTCTTTGCATTTTTTCTATGAGAAACTTCTTTCTGATATTGCTCCACTATTTTTCGCCGCAGCATTGGGGATGGGGATCCTTTGCCCATCTTGACTTTTGAGAGACACTGCCACTCTGAGAGGCTCTTTTTATACCCAATCATGTTGCCAATTGACCTAATAAGTTGCAAATTGGTCCTCCAGCTGTTCCTTATATGTACATTTAACTTTTCCGGCCTCTTATTGCTACCTGTCCCAACTTTTTTGGAATGTATAGCTCTTATGAAATCCAAAATGAGCCAATATTTGGCATGACATTTCAAAATGTCTCACTTTCAACATTTGATATTTTATCTTTAGTCTATTGTGAATAAAATATAGGTTTATAAGATTTGTAAATGATATCAATGATAGTGTTCACACTATGATCAAAGTTTCAGGTTTACATGCCAATGATGACAGAAGTTTGAGTGCTAAAGACAATAAGTGCTTGTGCTTTCAGAGAGAACTGCTATTATTCTCGTACCTTACTGTGTGAGCTCACGTACGCGGATGTGGTGCATATAGCTTTAGGAAGTTACTGCTTTCCTCTCAGTGTTATATTCAAGCAGCAGCTGGAAAAGATGCATTGTGAAAGGATTCATGTGTCTCAGAGGAATTACATGACAGACTTGACCTTCCTTACTTGTTGTGTGACAGGGTACTGGCTGGAGGGAATTGGCAGATAACCAAAGTGAGAGAAGAATGTAGTAAACATATGGGATATTCTATGGAGCTTTATTTTGTTGTGTGACAGTTATTTATACCAAATGAGCTAAGCTTGGATTTGGGATGTAAAAGTCCCCAGCTTTAATAAACATTATTAATGTTGCAAAACTACACTACAACACTTTCTATTAGTCATATTATACTCTATTTAATTGAATTATGTTACTACAATTGTCACTATAAAAAGTGACAGGACTAAGTTTTCAATAATTTTTCTTTGTAGGTTTTCTTATTAAAGTCATCTTCTGACAGACATTTTTATTCTGACCAAAAAAACAAGATTAGCATGTTTTTATTTAAATAAATTGCTTAATCCTGCTCATGGTCACAATGGATGTGAATTCTGAATGGGATGCCACTCTGAACTCTGGGCTCCATGTTCATTCATACTTTCTTACACATTCATGGAATTTAGAATAGACAATTCAAAACATACCTGTAGGTGGGATGGAAGACGAGCACCCTGCCAAAAACCCTTGAGTACATAAGGAGAGCACAATAAAATGCACAAACACATTAATCTGAGCCTGTTCCCCTTGAACCAGGGACCCTAAAAATACTAGCAGACAATACTAATAAATGCATACGTTCACAGCAATCAGTTGGAAAGGAAACTTTACAATTTCAAAATTAAAAAAAATGTCTCTAAGAAAAATCCCTGGGGAACATATTGTACATTATTGAAAAGGATAAACACCACACAGTGGCGCTATTTCCCTCATATTCAGAATCAGGTTTATTGGCAAAGTGGGTTGACACACAAGGAATTTGGTTGCAGCTGTTAGTGACTCTGAAACGTACAGACATACATAACAGCACTATACATTTAGCTCAGTCTATTTGAGCGTATTGCTAAAATGTTGAGATATTGATAGAAACATAGCTCAAATTTACTTTCTAATGGTGCCAAAAGCACTGCTTCCATGTGTACCTCCAAGTTAACACCTGTTAGATTTTTTTTATATGAAATGTGTTGTACTTAGTCCATACCTATGGATCATACGGATTACATAATCAGAGAACATTCGTTTTGTAGATTATTTAAAGAATAGACATTTCAAGCTTTCTTTTGGTGTATTTATTATGTCAATGAGGCAAGTATTTTTTTGAGATTTAGGTTGTTTTAATAATGTGTCTGTAAAGAGAGATGACAGAAACAGAGACAACAGACACACACACACACACACACACACACACACACACACAAAGACAGTATACACACACTTATATATACATCCTTCTTTAATGTCTGTCATTTTATTGTTTATAATGACTTCTTTATATAATCAATATAATATATTTTTGTATAATTATTGTTTATCTTAAAAATGGTTTGAGCATGTCTAGGGTTATGTTGGTGAAATGTCTTTATACATAATAATAATAATAATAATAATAATAATAATAATAATAATAATAATCTTCTTCTTCTTCTTCTTTCGGCTTCTCCCATTAAGGGTCGCCACAGCGGATCACCCTTCTCCATACCCCCTGTCCTCTACATCTGCCTCTTTCAACCCAACTACCTGCATGTCTTCCCTCACCACATCCATAAACCTCCTCCTTGGCTTTCCTCTTTTTCTCCTTCCTGGTGGCTCCATCCTCAGCATTCTCCTACCAATATACCCCATGTCCCTCCACCTCTCCAGGCTTTTCTCAACCTGCTCCCTACTCTCACCACAAATAACAATATCATCAGCAAACATCATAGTCCATGGAGACTCCTGTCTGACCTTATCCGCCCACCTGTCCATCACCACTGCAAACAGAAAAGGGTCTAGAGCCAATCCTTGATGCAGTCCGACCTAGATCTTGAACCAGTGTGTCGGTTCTACACTCTTTACTGCTGTCACACTGCCCTCATACATGTCCTGCATCACCCTCACATACTTCTCTGACACACCTGACTTTCTCATACAGTACCACAACTCCTCTCTAGGCACCCTGTCGTACACTTTCTCTAAATCCACAAACACACAATGCAACTCCTTCTGACCTTCTCTATACTTTTTCAACATTCTCAAAGCAAATAATGTGTCTGAGCTGCTCTTCCTCGGCATAAAACCATACTGTTGCTCACAGATGGTCACCTCTTCTCTAAGCCTGGCCTCCACTACTCTTTCCCATAACTTCATGGTGTGTCTGATCAACTTAATTCCCGTGTAGTTACTGCAGGTCTGCACAGCTCCCTAATTCCTAAAAATCGGTACCAGCACACTCCTTCTCCATTCCTCAGGCATCTTCTCACCTTCCAAAATCCTGCTAAACAATCTTGTTAAAAACTTCACTGCCATCTCTTCTGAATAATAATAATAATAATAATAATAATAATAATAATAATAATAATAATAATGATGATGATGATGATGATGATGATGATGATGTGCATTTATGAGCACATTCCATTAGGGGGCACAAAAGACCCAGAAAACGAGTTCTGTGAGCGCAATTCACTGCAAACCTTTTATTTAGCTTGAAATGTAATTATGTAAAAAAAATCAAAGAATATTATATCAGAAACATTATACTGATATATACAACTGAAAATTATACTGTTTACGGCGTAAAATATAATATGACTTAAAAAAAAACCAGACAAGCAAGACTCACGGCGCCATGTTTGTTATGGGCAAAGTCGTCCCCCGATCTTATATAAATCTATTTAAATTAATGTTTTTTCTCCTAATAAATAAATGTTAATTAATATTAAATAGCGTAATAATTTTTTCCCCAAAATTGCTTCCCATCGCTAGCAATTTGTTAAGACGTATGAGTTAAACTGTGGGTGTTACAGCAGGTCGAAGTGAGGGCGGAAGTAGCTTCCTCTCCGTGATGTGTGCATTTCCGTGTGAAGGTGCAGGCAGGAGAAACGCGTGACCTCAGAACGCGTATACTGGCGTCGAGAAAACCTGCAGCACAAATGGCACTGGAGCGTAACCGGTAGCAGGGATCTCGTCGAGGAGGTGAGTGACACTCTTTCACCAGGTCATGATGAGAAGTAGTGTGATTTGTACATGGTGAATGATAATGTTTTATCACCTGTGTCTGCGCAGTGAGGTGTTTATAGCCATGCACCAAAACAGCTGTTGTACCCATAATCTGATCGGATTATTGTTGTGCCAGATCATGTATGTCCCTCAGGATGTTGTGTAATAACGACTGATCATATGCTCTGTGTTGTCAGTGACGTTTTTACATAAGGTTATATATTTTTCTCTGTAACTTTCCATAAGCACCTGCATATGCAGGTTGTATTTACATGATCATATAAACAACAACCGTTTTAACACTTTGAATTTGTTATACATTTAATATAATAATAATAATAATAATGATAATCAAACTAATGATTCTAAAATAAATATCAAAATAATAATACTGTATAACTGACTGTCTCACTCTGTCATTGTTCTTATATTGTCCAAGCAAAACCCAGACTTGCTCAGTCCTGATCAGTGATTAACAAAGTGTTCATTAGTTTAGATCTACATTAGAGTGGTGTGGAGCTCTTGGATCACTCAGTCCCCCAAAAGAGCAGGATGTGGACTTTTTAACTTATCCTGCAGCAGGGAAGGGATTGGCCTATCCACCCAAGACAGATCTGTTATACATCATTATTGTTGGCCTTAACCTGCTGTTGTTCTAAGTTTTTACACTCAGTTGTCTAAGCCAGTTATTCTGTACACAGTGTCTCCCCTGAAGCATAACTGACTGTTGGACTTCAGGTTTAAGAAAAACTTTGTTTACATATGCATGCATCTGAAGTGTAATGTGTTGTACATGGAGATTTTAGTTATATGGATGTAGCTCACATGGTGTCACCTATAAACATTTAGATATTAGACAATATAATGCCACCTTGACAATGAATGAGGTGAGTTTAAAAGGCACTGTTGTTGTCTGTTGTTTTTGTCTGGAGTACATATTCAGATGTGGGGTAGTTTACGCTCCCAGATGGTGCATTTCCACAGTGTTACTCTTACAAGTGTAACACAAGAATGAGGCACAACTGGGAAAATATGTACCATGAGGAAAAGCTTCTGAGACTACAACAGCTTTCTACTTATAGAATTTAATTTAGTTCATTCACACATCTTCTGTGACTGCACTACCAGGGTTATGGTGGGTCCAATCCCTATTCTAATAAATCTACTATATAGGGCCAAAAATATGTGGGTTCTCGATCATCACATTCAAAAATGTGGACCTTATGCAAACTTTTATCACAAAGTTGGGAAGCATATAATTGTACAGTATGTATTTTTTATGATGTAGATATCGCTCTACTAGAACTCAACTGTATTTTATTTAACAGCAAAGAGAAGACTAAATCTGGAATGAAATGTGGTTAGGTGTCCAGAAACGTTTGCCACATGAGCTTTTATTTGTAACTGTAAAAGTACAACCTTGTAAATTCCTCGTTCTGTTTTTACTTATGCAAATTTGGATTTTGCTTTCTTGTGCAAAATTGGCTTAACAACTTAGCTTACCAGTTGGCTTAGTGTATTTACTTTTGGTTATATGAGAAACATTAATGTAATGCAGTGTAGATTTAGTGTATAATTAAGCTTCGATTGAAACTGTATATCATATTAACCAATGAATAACACAAAATGGGCCAGTCCATTACAGGAAAATCATCCTTGTCAGATGATGGGATACAGTTACATAGCAAAAAGTAATTAATTCTTCTTAAATCACCACAATTTTCACAGAATTTGACATTTTTGTCAACTTATAAATTATCGTTACCATTTATTGTTATATTTAATAATATGGAACATCAGTGAAACAAGGTTCTTCCTATTTTTTTTACAAATGTTATAGCAATTATTGACAGATGTTCTCTTCCTTCATTGGACTATATTAGAATTATTACATTCATGTTAACTAGTCATTTATATTAAAGCATGATCTATGGTGCTGTTATTAAAATTAATCAGTGTCTTCTCTACTTGAGAAACCAACTGTGCTGTGGTTTGATATCATGAGTTTCAAGGACGGCATTTTCTAATCTGCACAGACTCAAAATCTTCCTCCAAACACTCGAATCCCGAAAAACGAAACATCCCATGATTGCCAACATCCTACTCAAAGTGGACGAAGCTTTTAGAAATGAGAGTCACAGATTGCAAAATCCCACCATCAAACTCGTACATCTAAAAAAAATGGCAAATGGAACGGGACCAGTGCACACATATAACAAGCTACATCAAATCAACTCAATTATAAACTAAAGACAACTCAACTTTAATTTTTAATCCAGACACCACCAGATCATATATACAAGATACCATATTGGACACTCCAGTATCATACACCCTTTCCTAATAAATGGAAAAGAACCCCCAAAATGCAATTCCTGTAAAACAAACATGACTAAAACACATATTAATGGACTGCATTAGACTTAAAAATAAAAGACAGCCTTTCTACTCAGAAAGTTCATATATAGGAGTCTTCCAAAAATATATCAACAAAGAAAATGCTAGAATACTTACGGAACATTAAACTGAAGGACTCTATATAACTACTGAACTCTACCATAGTCAAAACTTAAAAAATGTCAAAATGTCTTATCATACCTACCTTGATCTTGCCATGGAAATAGCCACCGATGCTGGCATGGCATTACAAAAAAAAAACATTCGATGTGTTTCAAAAAATAGCAATTAGATCATCAATATTAGTTTCAGATTTTGTAGGTTGCCTTAAAACAACATTAACTATTTTTTATTAAGATTTATAAGAATATTACGTTTTTTTTGTAATGTGTGTGTGTGTGGTGGGGGAAGATTAAATTGTAATCTAATAACACAGCCACATCCTGTTGTGTAGGAAGTAAACAAGTAGCAGTTATTTCTCAATTTGTTCTATTTTCTTCATTTGTACTTTAGGTATTACAATTTTTTTAAATGTTCAATTTTCCTGTTCCATGTTGTGTTACCATTAATACATAGATATGTTACAATGAGACTGAATTTGTCATTGTTTTATCCTGATGTTACCTGATGTTTGTTTGTTCTGTTTTGAAACTTGTGACATTTTCAACCATGATACAAAAGAGGTTGTAGGACATTATAGAGCTGCAGAAGCTGCACTGGGTAAACAAGCTCCACTTGGTCATCATTTAACTAACCGGGACTTTATTAGACATAGCAGTTTCTATTCACCTAGATCCCAGCATTATGATCTACAGGGGCATTTTACCTCACATGCATATCCTCATGGACTTCTGATGCATTGTTGTTTCAGATATTTGTCAAAGCTGCAAAGTGCAATGCTGCTGTGGTCCCTCAAGGTGCTGGTGTGGACGCCTCTTCACCTCTCACCCTGTTCCTCCCACCATCCTCCTCTTTTTGTCTTCCATTTTGAGAAAGGTATTTTCAGCCTGTTTTTTTTTCCTTCAGTACATTTGTATTGTATTTACTAGTTGCACTTAAAAATTTTCCTTTGCATTGCATTTGCCCTTTGAAATCAATTTTATCCTCCTTGGTTTTAGTGTCAAGATGCTGCAAGCGATAGAAAGAACACACATCTGTGGTTTGCCACAGTGGATTAGATCCAGTCAGCACTTTCTTCTGGCTTTAGGCTGTTTGTTTTGCCTTTGCCCTCCTGCTGGTAAGCTATATTCAAATTATTGTACATTTTATATGCAGCTGATCTCATCTCTCTGGTGTTAACATGGTTTATGCAGCCTTTAAACTTTAAGATTTTCTAAAGCTTTGACTCAAATCATGCAATATGTTGCAATGAATAGACATCCTAGACTCCTGTGGGGGGATTTCAAATATGTTTGGTTTTTTTTTTAAACAGTGTTATATTTTTTTACACAAGTAACATAGTGTATTGTTTACATTTCTTCTGTGGTTTTTCATGTTCAGATTTTTTTGTACGCCATGTCATTTACTTTGTAACTTAATGAATAAACCTAGTCCCCTCGTGTGGCAGGGACTATAAAGCAGCTCAGTTTCTGGTGTAAAAATGTGACAGGTAGTCATTAGAGAGCGCTGACCTGCTAACATAAATTTTACAATAACTAACACTAGCTGGATACTATGGTTCATCCTTTAGTTAGTAAAAAACTCTCCACAACAAACAGACAGCTGATCTGAAGTGAGATCTCCATCTGCTCTACTCTTTAAATGAATTCAATGCAATATGTCTGAGAAAAAGAAAGATGTGCTATCTGTGTTTCCATTCACCAGCAGAGACTCCACTTGTGGGGCTTGCTTTAAAGGTTGTGGCAGTTGTAGTAATCTACAATCATTTCAACAATTAAATGTGTTTTTTTTTTAATCAATGTGAAACTATGCTAACCAGTGGCTTCTGTAGACATGTATGCCACTGCTCACAAAACTTGCAATACAATCAGACCAAACAGGTTTTTTGCAAGTAATCAAAATGCCTTTGTATTTCTGGAATCTCGCCGTTCTGCTCGATTCTTTATTTATTTGTTACTGTGTTGCCTAAAATATTGCACTATCAGCTTTCATTGTGTATTATAACATTGTTAACTTGATCGGCTGTTACAGTCACAGTGACTGATGGTACAAGGACTAAGGAGTTCAATGCAGGAAGGACAATAGTCTCTTTGTGTATGAGAAGGAAGCTTTCACACGGAGGGGGTATTGGAAAACAGACCTGCAGTGTGTCCCATCTCTAAATAAAAATCCCCAGGGCCCTTAAGTGCCATCAGTGCGTCTTTAATAGCAATCCCATAATATGCTGCTTGGAGCTTGTTTAGCTAGACTGCACTGTGAGTAAGAAGTGTGTTTAGATGAATAAAGAAGTTGGAAAACGTGCTGCAGAGTCCCATCATGTCATTTTTAGAACTAGCTACAAACTCCAGTTAAATGAAGAGAAATTCAGTTGTTAATGTACTGTAATGAATATAAGCATGTCCTGTTGTGAAAAGGAAAATCCTCATTTCCCCTTTCTTGGCCTTCAGTGTTTAGAGTTCTGCTGTTTTTTGCCATATCTTACTCCATCCGTGATTTCTATTGTTCTGAAAAATGTAACTCATTTTTGTTAAGTAATCACTCTTCAGCTAAATCATTTTCAGACTGTTTAGAAAACTATTCCTTGCCATGCAAATTGTTCGTCACTGAAAGTGTTTTTTTTTATTTATTAATGTATTAACTTGCTTGACCTCCACCCATGTTTAATTTAATGACCAGCACCTTCCTGTTACTCACTGTATGATAAAATAAGAGGTTAGTCATCCAGAAACATGGTGAAGAATATGCATGTGGAAAAAAGTAAACAAAATGATGTGAAAAGTTATTATACAATTGTATACAAAAGAGGTATACTTGAAAATAAATATTTAAACTATTAGTTCAACAATTAACATGAACATGGATGAAGACTGGCTTTTTAAGAACAGCAGCAACAAAGACATGGCCTTTTGTTCATAATGTTTGTATTAATGGTGCCATTAATTTTTTTTGACTGGATAAATTTTTATGCTTTACTTTCCCTCTTTTAGGGGTGGTAGCAAGTATGTGCAGAGTGTCAGGTGGTGTGTTGGGGATCCCCTGCAGTAGTGTTATTGGGCTAGGCTGGCAGCCGCTGGCCGTGGACCAGGGTGGCACTCGTTGTTGGGAATCATGCTGTTTGGAGCCCTCGTGCAGTGCAGTGTGGAGTCTCGGGGGCTACTGTGTCCTGCTGAAGTGCGCTCGGCCCAACGGCTGTGAAATCTCTTCTCTGCCGCTGGCTCACATCAATTCTCTGGGCATCTTACAGCTGCTGGACAAGAACAAATCCAAGAAAGGAAGAATCCCACGGCAAACATGGCTTACTGATGTTAATGATAGACCTGAGCATAAGTCCAGCAATTATGTACGTATTTTTTATATATATACAGTATATATTTATATATTTATGTTTGTGCATGAATTCTGTTTTTCTTTGTTTTGTTAACCTGATTCGGAATCTCAGCCCATCAGTACAACACCAGCAAGTGCAGTCAGTGGTATTGTATCCTCTGAGTTAGCCAGTAAAGAAATGAATGAGCCTGTCAATGGTAGTGGAGAGGAAGCAGCTTCATCATCTTGGCAGAATTCAACATTGTCAGAAGACAGTATGGATCATTCATCTTCCAATAGCAGTTCTGGGTCACCAACAAGTGCAACTTATTCTTCCACCCCAGCGGGAACTCCACCAGGTATGAGAGATACTGTTAAATCAAGTTTTTTGTTGATTGTATAGCTATTAAGGTAGAAAAAAATTGTACTGGGTCTTTATTGTGTTAGGATTTGTGGTGACTGATCTGTACTGGTCACAAACTAAGGACACAAAATGGTGTGTTCTAAAAGAAAATGTGGCTCATTGTAATGCTGGAATAGATTTGGGTCCTTTAATGAAATTTAATGATGCCATATCCAAAGCGTCATTTTTTTTGTTAACATCTCAGGGAACAAACATATGGCTAAATAAGTCAGCTGTCCCAATAGGTTTGTACATAGAGTTTATGTATTTATTTGTACTTTCTTTAAACATACTGTATTTGTAATGGCAGTGTTATACTATGTATTGCCCTTGAAAGCCTGTTTATTTAAAGGAATACAGTAGTCATATCTGTCAAAGCTCTACCTGATAAGACAACTGTTTTATTAGACAGCATCACACAACAATTACATTATATAAAAGTAATCACAAATACAGTGGAAAATCTCACATTTTTTGTCAAATTCTGTACCCAGACACTGGCTTCATACAAATTAGTGTTTTAGTTTCATTCATCGAACTTAGGTGATGTGTAAAATGTTTTATTTTTGCACTGCATCTCACTTGTTTTATTAGTATATAGAGATTCTGATTTGTTTCCACAACAGTGAAGGAGCTGGTGGTATCTGCTGGCAAAAATGTGGAAGTCACTCTTCCAAAAAATGAGGTGGAGCTGAATGTTTTTGTACTGCCAGCACCCCCTAAAGGTAACTTCCTGCAATTAAGTCAATTGTGTGCTCCCTGGGATGATGTCCTTTTTATTAAATATTTGGATGACTATTGTTTGTTTTTTGTTCTGCTTTTAGATAGTAACTATGCCTTTGACTGGCGTTTGAGGACTCACCCTAAAGACTACAGTGGAGAAATGGAAGGGAAACATAGTGGCACACTCAAACTGAGCAAGGTAAAAAAAAAAAAAAAAGTATGCCAGCATTTTTCCAGTACAAAGGTTGTAGAGCAGAGGCTGAATTATTGATTTTTCTCCTCAGCTTACTGTGGGTCTGTATGAGTTTGAGGTGATTGTGGATGGTGATGGTGCACATGGTGAAGGCTATGTCAATGTCACAGTTAAACCAGGTGACTGCTTTTACTGTTTATTTAGTTGAGAAATGCAACTTATTGAGGATAAAGCAACAATATACTGTGTGTCAATAATACAAATTGTAATGATCAGTGAGAGAACAGGCCAATTTGCACCCACAGTGTTTCTGAAGCATTTTATTTCATGTCAGGGGTAGGTAATTGAAGTTTTTTTTATTACATTGTATATTCATTTGTGTCTAAATTCATGATGGATGCTTAGAAAGTCTTTCAAATTTAGTTTCTATGGTTACATCACCTTCATTGTATACATTTTAATCCCATTAGGAAAAGAGAAAACTAACGAGTGCCTTCTTACTAAAATGTTTGTCATAATAATATCTACAGCTAGTCTGATGAGTAATTGCTGATAGTGATCGCCCAACAGGAAACACTGCCTTGATTAGAGCATTTTAGAGGGGCATTTTATTACAGATATCACTCTCTAGAGACTGACACTATGAATGTGGTGTGTGTGAGAACTTTAGAAATCAGTTTCTACAGGTTATTACGTAAAATTATTTTGATAGAATTCGACTTCACTTTCAATTAAGCCACTTACAATCTTATGTTGTGAAACCTCTTTCCACAGAACCAAGAGTCAATAAGCCACCAGTTGCTATAGTTTTACCAAAGTACCAGGAGATCTCCTTACCTACAAGCTCCACTGTGATTGATGGAAGTCGTGAGTAACAGTTATGCTCTTTTGAAAAATACACTAATAGAAAAATGGTGTCCTGAATCTAAAAACAGTGTGTAATGAGGATCTTCCAAGATGCAGGATGTAGATACTTTACATTAAGCTGGCATGTTTCTGTATTGCGTTTTAAATGTTTGTGAGCCAAAGGTCTGTCACTGATTTAGATTTTACATGAAAAGTGAGACCTGAAAGCATTTTGAAAGCATTTTGTCTGGTTGTCCGTTTTATGCACAACCTAAACAAAAACTGGTTACTGAATAATTTAGATTCCAGACTTCATGTGTGTATCTAGTCACATGCCAAACTTTTTTTGTGTAACCTTAATATAATTATGTAATAAATAGTAAATCTGTTATAAACTGCTTTAAACATATGCAGTTTAATAATTGAAAAACTGTGGCACCTTCTTCCAAGGCACCAAAAAACATCTGGACCAGAAGTAATACAGCTTTTATATTATATTCTATACAGATGCATTAATAATTGAATACAGATATTACAATTATCATTGTTCCAATGTCCTTAAACAATAAACAATATTTTATACAGATTTATTCAAGGTGTTTTAGGTTCCAGTGGAAAAAGCTTTTGGACACTTTTTCATTGTAAAACTGAACAATATACAATTTTTACCTTTTCTGGTAGAAATTAAACCAAATCAAATGCACAATTGTTTGCCTAATTTTCTTCAGCTGTAAAATTCACCAAAAGTTTTTATTATATTTATTAAAAAATATAACATTTATTATTTTATTTTTAAGTTGAATAGTTTATACTGTGTGCATATACATCCTCCAGATAGTACTGATGATGATAAGATAGTGACATATCACTGGGAAGAGGTGAAGGGGCCACTCCGAGAAGAGAAAGTCTCAGCAGATACAGCTATTCTCACGCTTACAAGCCTTGTCCCTGGCAACTACACCTTCAGGTAAAACTTCTGTCTTCATTCTAATGAGATATGTACAAAAAAAGCTTTTTTTCTGGCATTTAGTGGAATCAC
Source organism: Silurus meridionalis (assembly GCF_014805685.1). Classification (NCBI taxonomy): domain Eukaryota; kingdom Metazoa; phylum Chordata; class Actinopteri; order Siluriformes; family Siluridae; genus Silurus; species Silurus meridionalis. The sequence continues at coordinate 10,912,134 of NC_060905.1, read as the reverse complement.
TGGAGTTATATGTCATTTTGGAGGTGCAACAACAGACCATATTATTGAAATGGGGCATTCATTAAAAAATGTGCACCACCTATTGTTTCTGGGACAATGTGTTGCTTGCTGGTGCTAAAGCAAAGACAAGCAGCTTATTTTTTAATAGCGTTATTTACGGTTATTTAAGTACCTTCTATTGTTTTTGTAAATATGTGTAAATGTAATGTTTTTTTTTTTTGTTGTTGTTGCCATATCATCATTGCAAATCTGGTCTTAAATTATAGTAGAAGTGGCATTTAAAGAGTCTTCAAAAGTATTACATGTCTTAAAGCATCACATCTGATACGTGGAGTCACTCTGTAAATTTGATGCCAGACGTAAGGAAGTTTTAGCCATTTGCTATATCACTTACCTGCTTACAATATAAAGGAGAGTAACCCAATGTGCTTGGGTTTATAGTACACCAGATTAAAACCCACCCAACTGTCATTTTAGACACTTGTGCCCTTCGATTGTGTCTCAATTTTGCTGAAGGGAGTAATTTAGAGCAGAAATTAGCTTTGTAATATACCTTTGTTAAATATTTCTCCTTAAAAGCTTCTTGTACTTTTTATTGCACTGCTTTACTTGTACATGTTTACAGCCTCACAGTGACTGACTCGGATGGTGCTCAAAACTCAACCCAGGCCATGTTGTCGGTCAACAAGGCAACGGACTACCGGCCTGTGGCCAACGCTGGACCCAACCAGGTTATCACCCTCCCACGCAACTCTATCACTCTCTATGGCAACCAAAGCACAGACGATCATGAGCCTCTGGCTTACGAATGGTCTCTTAGCCCGGAGAGCAAGGGCAAGGTGGTGGAGATGCAGGTACACAAAAGAATGTTTGTTTGTTTGTTTGTTTTTTTACTGTGTGCCATTACCTTACAAAAGTAATGTACAGTCGACCTGCATCCCTAACTCCCAAGACAGTGAAATATCGATAGGCCCCATAGTTTACAACCCAAAAAAAAAAGTAGAACAATTCACTTTACCACAATAGTAAATTCTATAGGATATTAGCATGTAGGTTAAGACACACACAGAGTGAGAAAAAAGCAACACAGTACGCACATACTATATGATGCAATATAGGCATAGTATTTAGATAGCAGCACACTTATTAACTTAAGTAAAACGTATTGTTTTTTTTTTTAATCTATTAAATTTAAACAATAAAAGGTTAGTACATTATAAACAGATTAACAATGCATAATAATAATAATAATAATAATAATAATACATATTATGATGCATTAATGACCTATTCAACTTGCAAAATTCCCATTTGATTATTTTTGTGAAACTTGCTAAATTCATTACAATAATCATTAATCCTGCCAATGACGTTTACAATAATATTATTTTGAAACTTATATTTTATTTTGAATCTATTGCATAGACACACCTTTTATATTATTAGCCGGAGAGGAATGGAATACAACCTGCTGTGATTAAATAAATACACCTATGCTCACCCTATGAGCTATTTATACACTCAATCTACTTGTGTGCACACACGTACACACATATTGCCTTAGGTAACAATCCTTGTATATATATTTACTCAGTAACTTTAATGGAAAGGGATGATGTGCTAATAAAAATAAATCTTGCTATAAAGTAATTAATTAACAGATACGTGTTTGAATATCTTCAAATGTATTTAGATCTGATTTGTGTAAATAATTTTAATAAATATTTTTTTGCTTTCACCTAGGGAGTACGAACGCCAACTCTTCAGCTATCTGCTATGCAGGAGGGAGATTATACGTTCCAGCTCACTGTCACGGATTCATCTGGACAGCAGAACACAGCAAAGGTCACGGTCATTGTGCAACCAGGTGAGTTCTCATAACATCCTGAACACTGTAGATTTTCTTAAAACCAAAGCTCAGCCAGTTACAGTGTTTATACCTAATCATGTGCGCTGTGGATTATCTGTCCTTAGAGAATAACAAGCCACCAGTAGCAGATGCAGGGCCAGACAAGGAGCTGACACTTCCTGTGGATCACACCACCCTCAATGGCAGCAAAAGTAGTGATGACCAAAAAATTGTCAAATACCATTGGGAAAAAACTGAGTCAGTACCATAATAATTGTCCTTTTCTTATTCATCCATATGTAGAAACACATCATAGCAATAGATAAATACAGCATTTCAATCAGTACTTTATGTAACTTCATTATATAACTATGTGATGACACAGAGGTCCAGATGGAGTGAAGATCGAGAATGCAGATGACACCGTTGCCACAGTAACAGGGCTTCAGGTGGGAACTTACACTTTCAAATTGACTGTGACAGATGAACGGGATCTGCAAGGTTCAGACACGGTTACTGTGATTGCTCGTGAAGGTATGTAGCTTGTATGATAAAACCACACCACCTGCTGGCAATCTGTCTCCGGTTTCTGAAAGCATATACAGCACAGTTTTAGTATGAAATACACTAATCTAAAGTCTTTTACTTTTCCTTGGTATCAGAGATTGACAAGCCACCTGTGGCCAAAGTGCAGTCCAGCCTCCCGGTCACTCTACCTGTTCGTACAGCAATATTGGATGGCTCCCAATCCTTTGATGATAAAGGAATAAGCAGTTACATCTGGAAGCGAGACGACAACAGTCCTGCAGCTGGGGTGAGCTCTGCTCATTGGAGGAGAAAATTAGAAATGAATCATTAATTATGTCACTTATACCAGTTATGTTTATTGGGAAAGAGTAAAAGTGTTAAGTTATTGCACTCTTCTGGTATTAACATATTTTTTTGTTTCCGGTAAAGCATGCTTAATTGTCTACTGTTTTATGTGGCAGTAAACAAATTTATTTAGGCTAGTTTTTTCCCAGTTTAAAAAACTGAATTCTTTTCTTTTTTTATTTTATATATATGATTGATCTTTGGAAGGATGCCCTGAACAACTCTGACCACCAGGCAGTGCTGTTCCTTGGCAACTTGGTAGCAGGGAAGTATAGCTTCACTCTGACTGTCACAGATAGTAAGGGCCAAAGTGACTTCAGCACAGGCACTGTGGAGGTGCATCCAGGTAAGTGGGTCTGTAAGAATTTGTGTGTAAGAATGTGCGTGTTAGGGTATGTGAGTTTTTGGGCATGTATTACTTGTATTTAATTCACTATATCAGTGATATTAATAAAATGCTAACGCATAAAATGTATGCGTTGTTAACTGTTTTTCTACTGAGAAAAGATGCAGAAACCCATTTCATTGAAAAGCACTAATATTTAAAATATATGGGCAGTTGTTGGTGCAGTCATTGTATGTTTATCCAAAACATGAAAATTTATCCAAAGATTTTATGTTATGTTCAGTGAGATTTATAAATTAATGTCTAAATCTGTATCATTAGTTTTTAAATCCTAGGGCAAAGTTGTGGTTATGCAGCACAGCTATATTGGGCATAAATTTAAAGTGAACAATTGATTTGATCTATAATCTTTTCTGTTGTACCAATCGGGAACTGACACATTTATTGTATTACACTTGCAAATTGTGTTGTATATTGTATTATGTTTCTACCCTTAGACTTTTTAATCCTTTCTTTACCTGGTACTAGAAACATCAAAATGATGATCCCATACTAAGTCCTCATTTGTTTACAGGCAATAGAGAATAAGTTAAAAAAGACTAGAGTATTCATTTTCAGTTCTCCTGCACTGCTTGTTTATAGATGTGTGGGAGCGAGACCTTGTGGAGCTGGTGCTGGAGGTGGCTGTGTCTCAGGTTTCTCACAGGCAAAGAGACATGCTGTTGAGACAAGTAGCTGTTCTTCTGGGCATACTGGACAGCGACATCACTGTACGGGAAATCAGTGCCTTCAATGAACACAGGTCTGTCTAGACACCATATATAATTGATGCTGCATAAATGTCACAAAAAACTAATCTAATGAGCATCTAATATGATACTTTTCTGGCCACAAGCTTTGTCATCCTGAATCTGAATTTGGCATCCCAGGATACCTCCACATGTACAATTCCATTCATAATTTTCAGATTATTTTGAATTTGACTGGTTAAGAGCTAGCCAGTGGAGTGAAAAACAGTTGATATCAATCTGTCATTAAAAGTCATTAAAGAGTTTTCCTGGAAACAGTTAGTGCTTAGAAGTATTTACTGATGAGCTATGGGGAAAATTGTAGTTTGTCATGTCAGTCTAGTTGAGCTGCAGCTATCGATTATTTGAATAATGAAGTATTCTACCAACTAATCCATCAATTCATCAAGTAATCAGATAATTAAAAACAATACTTAAATACACAAAGAAAATAAGACAGGTCTCTTAAAATTAACAAGTCATTTTTTTCCTTTTTAGAAAATATTACATTTTTATTGCCGACAATGCATACAAGAATATCTGTGAAAACTAAACCCATTTAATGTATTTATTTGCCATATAACATCAAAATTCAAAAATAAAATATAAAAATCAATTCCAAAATTCTTTTAAAATGGTAAGTGCACTGTACAGTGTTTTCTTTCTGTTTTAGTTTTAAATGCTTTCTAACTTTGGAAATCTTTCTTCGGCCTGAATCTTCATCTCACCCCTCACAGTTATCTACCCTTTCCACCCATTTTTCATTTTGCAGCATCTTCTTTGTTACCTGTACAGAGTTCTCCAGAGGTTAGCGGGTGGTGCGTCAGTAATAATGGTCCATGGGGAAACACAGTGCTCCATGTGTAGTTAAATAGAATAAAAAAACTAAATAAAAAAAAACTATAATAAAAACTTTGCGTCAATGCATTTTTTTATTATTAGAATTACTCGAGTTACTTGAGGTATGGTTTCAGCTCAACACTCTAGTGGTCTATTTCTGTACTTTTAATTTAGTTTCTGCAGCAATGACAAAAAAATCTAATTTGTGCCATTTACTGATCATGTGTATGTGTGTGACTTTCCTCAGCACTCGTTTAGTATTTCTGGTGTCTGGAGGACCCGGGCGTTCACCACTGTCTGGTCACAGTGTTGCCACAGGACTCCGTAACAAACTGCGTAAACAAAAAAATGACTTCCTCATCTTTAAGGCCTGGAGTGTGGACACAGTTGGTTAGTAGTAGTGTGCTCTTGCATACAATTTGTGAAGGCTCTATGCCATTGGCTAGTAGTAGTGTGCTCTTGCATGCAATTTGTAAAGGCTCTATGCCATTGGCTAGTAGTAGTGTGCTTTTGCTTTGCATTTGTTAAAGCTTTATGCCATTGACTCTAAATGTTTTATTGTGCTTGTGGATTATGTATTTAGTTTGCCAGCTGAACTGCTCAAGCCATGGAGATTGTGACTCGTTTACGCGTCGCTGTGTGTGTCACCCTTTCTGGATGGAAAACTTCATCAGATCCCAGCTTGGTGATGGCGAGAGCAACTGTGGTAAGGAACACATACTGAGAATATGATGGCAGTGCAGTAAAGAGATACAGAGCATGTAATATAAACACATTTTAAATATTTGTTTAGTTAACTGTGCTGTTTTTCTTTTCTATTTCAGAATGGAGTGTGTTGTATGTGACCATAACATCGTTCATGATAGTGGTTGCCATTGCAACCATTGTATGGGGCCTTGTCTGCTGTTGTAAGAGGTAAAAGATAGGATAACCATGAGACTAATGATTTCCGTTACATAAGACTTGCTTATGAGACAAACCTTAAATTAATCATGGTCTTTCTGTAAAGTGGGAGTAGCTTACTAACTTTGTTATTAAGTAGCAAGAAATGAGGAGTGAAAGGATGTATTTTTTTCTGTTTGGTCACTCAGATATTGTAGGTTGTTTGTGGCTTTATCTGAGAAGGTCAATCTACAGAGAAACATTTTTCCTGAAATAAATGTTGATATAATAACCTTTTTAAATAACAGGTATATGATTATAAAATTAAAATATTAGGACCCTAAAAAATAGGACCCTATACTGTTTTCTTTATGGGCAGTGTTGAAGAGCTTCAGTAGATTAATATTCACAAGACCCAATATATGCCAAATAATTCAAGCTTTATTGCAATTTTGCAGCCCAGAGAGATGTGTGTACATACACAATACACCACCACTCGTCACTAGGATGGGCAAACAGTTTATATTCCAGTTAAAATGGCTAATAACCCTACAATGAACATCGTTCCATATCAAGCTACACATATTGAAGTATAATTCTTCTCATCACTCTTAATTTTAAAGCTCTCACACACACACACACACACACACACACACACACACACACACAAACACACACACAGCATGTTCTTACACACAAAATACATGAATTATACCAATGAATAGTTTAAGTAGTAAAAATAATTAAAAAAATATATTATTGGTCAACATTTAATTCTCAGATAAATGCTTATTTTTCCAACAACAAATACTGTATACTGACAAGGCACATAAGAACACGTACAAAAGCTCACAGACAAGTGATTTGAGGACATTTCTTGAGCCACCTTAGCAGCTTCAGTGCATCTTGCACAGAATCTGAATGTCTCTGGAACTAATACTAGAGGGGTGAATTGCATTCTTCCAAAACATGTCTGTCTGTCTGTCTGTCCGCCTGTCTGTTCGTATGTCTACTGTATATACCATATATGTGTATTTCATACAACATATTATTTCACACATTATTTCAAGAGGCATTTTTATATTATGTTTACTGTAATTTTTTTTTTTTAGAAACATTAATATATCTGTGCCTGCCTGTATGCATGATTTGAGCAGACGCAAGGGAAAAGTCAGACGGAAAAGTCGATACAAAATGCTTGAGGGAGAAGATCAAGACAGTGTGGAGCTGCACCCAACTAGGGCAGGTAAAGCTGCTACAATAAATGTTACTGTAAATAATCTAATAAAATATAATTATCATTAAAGGTATTCATTTTCTCTCCATTAGCCCGGATGAAACCTGTACTTGCACCCTCTTCATCTGCCCTCATGCACTCAGATTCAGACCTAGACAGTGACGATGGACAAGCAGGTGTTCCCTGGACTGATCGAGAGCGTGGTCATCTGCTTCGCCCTCAAAACGGCTCCTTACGCAATGGCCAAGGGCCCCACAGAACCAAAAAACAGAGGGAGGAGTTTATATAGTGACTCAGCATCACTGATATGGACCTTGAATGCAACAATGATATGTCACTTTGAAGCCTCATAGCTGGATGTTAAAGAAACCAGAAACAAATGTAGCCTCTTCAACTGCCACCCCACGCTGAATCTTTGCCCAATCTGAGCCAGAAGACATGTTGATTTAGTAACTAGGGCATTCACTTCTTTTGCTGCTGTCTCTATCTTGTCAAAAAATAAATTTGATGTGTAGAGCCATTCACCCCCAAGGGTAAACAAGAATATATTTTAGAAGGAGACATTGAATATGTTAAAGGGAAAGCTGCTTAAAAGACTTGAAACTTGAGCTAAATGAAGTATCTCTCTGAGAGAGACACTCCATCCCTGTCCTGAGCCTGTCTGACAGTCTCTTCACCCATCATGCTTTGATAAACCGCTGATCTAACCTCTCCAAACACTGCCTTGAACATCCATTAACTAGACCGTTTTCCTACACTGGTGGCAATAGTGCAGAGTAACTACAAACAAGAGAGTTTGTCCTCAGTGCTGCACCTGTATTTGCCAAGTTGTATGACTGCATGTATGACTGTGTGGTGAAAGATTTATTTTATTGAAAACACTGCATGTATTATATTGGATTGTCTAGCCTTTTTGGCAGCGTGTTAATCTCTCACGTAAATCACCAGCAAACAACAATGAAGTCTGCCATCTGCTTGAGTAAAGAGAGCTAAAGGAAAAAAATGATTTAAAAATGAAAATAGACTGGATATAACTCTGGACCTCGCCTTCAGCTTCGCATCTAAGCTTGTCCAAATAAACAGCTTGGTACTCAGCTCAAGATATAGACCATGTGATCATGGATGACTACTGTATGTCTTGTCTAATTCTTTAATTTCTTTTATCTGGTCACTTAATTCTCGTGCAATTTGCATTACACACAATCTGCCTGTTACTCTCCTTTCACAGGTTTCTTTCTAGATGATGTTAATGCTCACTGTTCAGATTAAGAATGTTTTTGATAAAGGCTTCTGTGATATTTTTGTGTTCAGCACACCCCTGTTTTTGTGTTGCTCTTAGTGATGATGTATATATTAACTGGACTACTTGAATTCAGTGTTCACATGGTAAATACTAAAAGAACTGTGATATTTTATCCATGTACACTAATTCTATTGATGCTGTTCTTACAAATGTATAAATGGGAAATCTAGACCCCATTTAAAGCAGGGAAAAGAAAAACAAAGAGGTTTACTTAATCAGTTAAAATCAATATTATAGTGAAGGATTCCCTATGTCATGTGATTTACTCAAACGAAACTGGATTATCTTAATTAAATTCATGTAATTCTAAAAAAGTGTGGTTTTCATGGTGTGGGACTATCAGAGTGTGTAAAATGTTAATTTTATTTTGCAGAATTTAATTTTAATCAGGCTTTTAAGAATAGATATTGTAAAATAATTAAATTTATAATGCACCAGGTTTAGATCTCCCAAACTAGCAACCCAGAGGTTAAAGATAACACTACTAGATTTCACAATCACTTCATGACTACCATTATAAATTGGCTAACAACAAAAGGCACTTGACCATAAGATTCTATGTGCTTTTTGAACATCCCATTCCACATTTAGTCTACATGTAATGTGATCACTTCCATTCTTCTGGAAGGATGTTTCACCAGATTTTAGTGTGTGGAGAGTTGTGCTTTTTTTTTTAGCCACAAGGGCATTAGTAGGTACTGAAGGTATTGAAGGTGAGGTGAGGAGGCCTGGGGTGCAGTCAGCATTCCAATTTATCCCAAAGGTGTTCAATAGGGTTGAGATCAGCGCTCTATAGCAGGCCACACCAACTCATATCTTGCTGGAGCTGACTTGCATATTGGCTTTGTTATGCTGGAACAGGTTTGGGTCTCCTTTGTAGCAACAAAACTGGAATTTCAGGTGTACCAATATTAGATAGTGTGTGTACACACATTTGTATTTCAGCAGTGTCTGGTTTGTTTGTTTTTTGGTGCAAAATAAGTGCCAAATGAAATACACTGTACTAGTGTCAGAATTCTGCAGTAGATTCAAATACATAAATGGTGGTTTGCTTACATGATTTCTATGCTACAACAATTATGTTTAGCAAAAGCTAGACATAAGTCATTATTTCTTTGCTGAATCGATGTAGTGGACTTCTCAGACGGAATCAGGGTCGACAGACTTGTTCCAAAGGTGGACATGGACACCTGCGCCACCCACGCGGCCACACCCATGTGAGTCAACAGTACAGATCTCTACCATTTTTTTTCAACGTGTGCTTGGGAATGTAAATAATAATAATTTCAAAGAGTAATTGATGTATATTATAACTAGGAAGAAAATCCCATCATGTTGACTATGTGTTGTGCACTGCGTTCATTTCTTTTGTATAACATGTATATGATTATGTCTGATGTTATAAATCCGTTAAATATAGTTCTCCAGCCCAAATATGCTTTTGTAGAAGCCAGGAAGAATGTTCCCTTCTTATCTCCCAATAGTTATTTTTTTATGCTAGCGTCCCTCTTTTTTCATGCTTCCTGTTTCTCCACAATTCTTCTTTCTTTACTTTATCACTCCTCTCCTCTGCCCTTATAAGGAAGTCGAATGGTGCGTTCTTCAGCCGAGGCGGAAATGGGGCGCGGGGGCTGATGGGAACTCTGTTACATACAGGAAGACCAGAGACACGGAACCGAGAGACCAAACACACCCACTGAGCTAGACTGGAGAGAGGGAGGAAAAAAAGCTCGCTTGAAACATATTGGGGTTTGTCAGAAGGTGAAGGTAAGGAATTGAGTTTGAAACGCGTTTGTCATTGCTGTAGCAGAGCACACCGGCGGTGTAACTCTGATCATGACAAAGCGGCGGTGCGGGTTTCAGCCCTGAGTTTACAGTTAGTGATGATGACACGGCATGAAGAGCGGCTCAGTTCAGCGTATTTTAATTATCAAATTTTTTTTTTTTTTTTTTTAGCTTATCCGATCTGATTCCTGAAATAGTTGGAAATGATCGGTTTCTTTTAACAGTGTGCAGGCAGAAATCTGAGTGTTTCACTAAATCCAGTTGTTGGTGTTGCACGTCTGCTGTTTGTGCAGTGTGCAGCTCCAGGAAATAGCAGAAGAAGCTTCACTTTCTGTACCTTTTACACATTTGCTTTCTCAAATGAATAGTTTAATCATTTTTTTTAAATTGCCTAATATCAGTATAATATTATATCATATCATATTTTCTGCATCTCGTTTTTTTTTTCGTTTTTTTTTCTTTTTTTTTTTACAACTGCATTAAATGTGGCAGTGTTCACACAGCCTGCTCTAAGAATGAATGTAATCTGGCCTACTTCTCCCAAGACTAAAGCAGAGATGACCTGTTTTTGTCTATACTAGCTGTGCTCAAGAGCGATCCCTTCCTGTCTTTTGCAAATGTGCTCAAACCCTGAGGCTGTTTAACCATGACCACATAGTTATGAACTGTTTCCTACTGAACATTAAAGCCTAGTGGTTTTAGACCTTCAAGGCTGTATTCACATTAGCGACTAATCCTGGCAATTTCTGTCACAGGTTGCAAATTGTTACAAAAATGTAAAATACTTGACAGGGTTATTCCACGTTTGATCACAGGCCATGTCTCCCATTTAAGCTCTCAAATCTGAGCTGTCAGTTCATTATAAAGTTGATTGGAATTTATATGTGATCTGATAAAATGTAATATTTGCCACTTAAACAACACACTGAAGTCAGATGAAAACCTATCCAATGAGGATGTTGGTGGGTGCAACCGTTCATAACATGCCGGGTAGCTAAAGTGCCTGAGCTGTCTACATTGAGAGTTTTCTTCAGGCCATGGCAGAGATCTTAAGGAAAGAGCTTCAGGATTACAATACTGACAGTGGAGTCCTGTGTGCTTTCTACAACCGCTTTTAAAAGTTTGCTGTCTGCCTGCAACATTGTAGCAGGGAAATGATATTAACAGGAACCACATTTGAGTTAAGCCTTGCCCATATGCAAACAACTGAGACAAAGAAATCGGTTTAAAAAAAAAAATCAGTTTTGTGTTTCAAAATACCAGTTTAGAATCTTCATGATCGAATCATCACAAAGAGTTTATTTTCCACAATGGCCATTGTCAGAACAGTGACATTGACATTTATCACACTAAGTTAAAAGAATACATATAGGTACATATTTATTTCTGTGTTTATGCAATGTTTAAAACATCAACTCAAAATGAGCTTTGCATAATGCAATGTCAGCACATTTATCAGTTTACTCAGACCGAGATTCAAAAGGATTGCAATGGTTTGGGGAAATTTTGTACTTTCTGTTGTGCTGTTGGAACAGGTGAGGATGGACAAAAAGGACGCCTGCAGGTTATTTGCGTTGAAATTCAAATTCTCCCAATTTCCCTCTCCTTCTCACTTTGTATGGACATGATCAGTAGGAGAGGTCTCGTTAGATAATAGAGCTCCACACTCTAAATGTCTTGTGTGCATGCAGAAATAAACGTAATGTACTTTAGCTGGCAGATATTATTTCTATATAAGTTTTCCATACAAAATTGCACAGGGCATCATTAGAATCAGGTGGTTCGTGACACACCTGGGTTACGTGTTTTCTCCTTGGAGAACCACTCAGGTGAACACAATGAGTCAGTAGCATGGATTTGTGGATCAGGTTTCTCTTGCATAAGGCTGCAAGGTTTACGTGCGTGCATGTGTGTGTGTGGGGGATAGGAGCAAGTAAAAATTCTGCTTGAAAATCTCCAATTATTTCTCAATGTTCTCTTTCTTCCTGTTTGTTAATAAGGTTATGTTCCTTTATTTTAAAAATAGAATATTTTTGCAATTGTTGTTCTGAGACCAGGAGGTATGCATATTTTGTGTGTGTGTGTGTGTGTGGGGGGTTGAGGGAGAGAAAGCAAGACAGGTTGTGACTTATCCAGTCTCTTGTTCAGGAGTCCTTCATTACTTTGTTGTAGACTGAACTGTACGTTTGATCTTCTGTGCCTTTTTGATTATTTCTTTGCATTCTTGGATAAAGAAGTAATTTTCATTATTAACAGTATATAATACAGACTTTAGATTAAATGTACTTAAATATTTGAGTAAAGTTTTGTCTATTCTAGTTAGTCATTAGATTAGTTATCACTACTAACATTGTGTGTTTCTGATAGGCATGGCAGAGCTGGCGAATCTGGTGCAGAGGTTGGAGGTTGCGGTTGGTCGTCTGGAGGCCATTTCCAGCAGTGGAGGTGCAGGTGGCTGTCCTGTAGCTGGTGGAGGTACTGGGAATTAAACATTTTCTCATTCCTTATTACTGATCTAGTGCTAACCATATTTTTTGCTGGAGTGCAACGGCCAACTGTTTGGCAGAACCAGGCTGTTTTTGGATAATAAACACATTGTGAAAAACATTGCATGTGCAGTTTTTTTGTAATGAGCTCATACCCTTGTTTTGTCTTCAGCTGTATCTGCATATGTGGAGGCTTTCGATGGCCTGATCTCAGGCTCTGTTGCTGAGTACATTACCCTGAGTCAGAAGATAGGTGGTGATGTTCTGAAGCATGTATGTAAAGAGAAATACATAAAATAAAATCAACCCTTCATATTAAATTCCTGTGAATTGCAGCTGTGTTTCTTCTGCTGTACTGATCTGGTTTTATTTTCTTGCAGGCTGATATGATGAAGCAAGCTTTTACCTGTCAGAGGCAACTTTTGGTGACTGCCTCCTGCTCTCAGAAACCCTCTGATGTAAGTAAATTATAGATCCTAGAAAGAGCTCAACTATGAGTTTTATTAAATAAAGGTTTATTGCAATTTAACTCTTCTGTTCTGTGTATGTGGGGGGTCTTAGGCCATTCTGACATCTCTGCTGGCTCCAGTGTCTAAAGTGATCCAGCAAGTGCAGGCGTTCAGAGAGCAGAACCGTTCCTCTCCTCTCTTCAACCACCTCTCTGCAGTCAGTGAAAGTGTGCCCGCACTGGGCTGGGTTGCCATGGTGAGTGCCATCAGCACAGTATTTGTGTGTATGAATGGTCATTTACTAAATCTCTGTGTGTATTTGTTTAAAACAAAACATTCATTCATGGCGAAAAAAAATTACTGTACAGTGGCAGTGTGGCATGGCTTTTTTTTTGTGATCTGATGACAATGGCTCAGTGTTTTAGCCTAGCAACTTCAGACATTTGTATCTTGAACATTTTCTGAACAGTAATAGACTAAACTACAGTTGGTTTTTTTATTATTATTATTACTATTATAATAATATTGTGTGTTCTTAGTTATTTTCCAATAAACTGGCTGTTGAGATTTCCATAGAAAGAAATCTGGGTGGAAAAGCTAAATGCCGCCTCTTTCATTTTGTTAGGCCCCTAAGCCTGGTCCTTATGTCAAGGAAATGCAGGATGCTGCCATGTTCTATACAAACCGTGTGCTGAAAGATTACAAAGACAAGTACGGTTTATTTATTTAATTAATTGCTCCAAATTTTTTTCCCTTATAACCATTTGTTAACTGTCTTAACTGTACTTTATTTTATAGGGACAAAACTCATGTTGACTGGGTTAAGGCCTATTTGTCAATCTGGACTGAGCTGCAAGCATACATAAAGCAGCACCACACCACTGGGCTGGTCTGGAGCAAGAGTGTGAGTTGTGGGCTTAGCTTTAACAGTCTTTATTGTTGGGATTGTTGCTGTGTTGACTTATGGTCTTTTACTAATTATATTAGGTACAATAATTATTGTTTTGTGTCTTTCACAGGGTCCAGTTGCCTCAGCATCTGGAGCTTCTTCTGCTCCAAGTGGAGGTGCTGCTCCTCCTCCTCCTCCTGGCCCCCCTCCTCCACCTGCTGCTCTGGACAAGGCAGGAGGTGGAGATGCAGAGACACCAGTCGTAATGCCCTCTTTGCCTCCCTTAACAAAGGAGCTGATATAACTAAAGGTAAAATTAGACAAAGCTTTTACTGTACCATGTTCTGAATGAATTGTTTTTCTAGCTGTTATGAAATTTAGTTAAGTAAATTGTTAAAAAATCAAATGGTACATGTCACAGTTTACAGCAACATTAAAACTACAAGTTAGACTGTTGTGTGGTTGTAATAATGTTAGATTTTAAAAAGTCTCCTTGGTTCTGAATGTCACCTTAATCAGCATGTACTTTGAAGCTGTAGCAATCATAGAAATATTTATGGAGCAGATGAGCCTAGCTGGACAAGTACAACGTACACATTCATTAGCTAATCAATGCTAGAACCATCAGATATGAGAGGCAACCTTTAAATAAAAAAAAAAAAAAAAGAAAGACATGGTTATAGTCATTGCCTTAAACACCTATCTGTTTAATACATATTCAGGGTTGAAGCATGTGTCCAATACCCAGAAGACCCATAAGAACCCTCAGCTGAGATCTCAGACAGGCCCTCTGCACTCTGGACCTAAACCTTTCTCATCTGCTCGACCAACTGCCAGTGCTGCCCAGGCTCGCTCTCTGCCTCCAGTGCTGGAGCTAGAAGGCAAAAAATGGAGAGTGGTAAGTGCAAATTAATTTTGCTGTTAAGGTCATAATGTTTATCTTCCCTGCTTCCAAATTCACACTTTGTTTGCTTTTCATTGTAATTATAGGAGAACCACGATGGTGCTCAGGGTCTCGTGATCAGTGAGACAGAGCTCAAACAGGTGGTGTATGCCTTCAAGTGCAGCAACAGCACACTGCAAATAAAGGGAAAGATCAACTCAATCACTGTAGGTACGGATGAAACATTGCACCCACCTCACAAGGGATGTTTTATTTTTTGAAAAGTTGAATGTGCAACAAAAAGTTATTTTTGCTTCTTGGTTTTTACCATGTCACTTTCTCTACAGACAACTGCAAGAAGTTGGGCCTTGTTTTTGATGATGTTGTGGGTATTGTGGAATTTATCAACTGCAAGGATGTGAAAATTCAGGTGAGTACATGTGTATAAATGCGACACAAAGAAGGGAACACGTGATTAGGGCTGTCTTATGTCATACTTTCCCTCACTACACTATACAACTCAATTTCTAAACTTATCTTTCACAAATGTGTTTTGTTGTTTGTAAGAAAAGAATTCTGAATGGGGTATAACAAATCACATTTATTCCTCTCAACTTTGTGAAATCGTGAGATGCTTTTTTTATTTCTTTATTTTTTATTTAAAAACAGACATAGGCAATATGTGTTCGTTTTTATGTGGGGAAACATACTTTTTCCGTCATGCATTTGTTGGAGATTTGCTGCGATTAAGTTACTGACAGGAAAACATTTCTGTGTAGAAACCAAATTAATTTTAAGTTACATGTTCATATCTTTTTTTTTTTTTTTTTAAACTCTCTTTTGGGGCAAGCCATAACTTTTTCCTTTTAATGGTTTCTTACATAAACATAGCATATTGTAGCTACATAGCAACAAAAATATATTTTTTTATCTGAATGTATAGAATTATGTTACATTTGAAATTTATTTGAATGCAAGATTTCAAATTTTTTAAGACTTTACATGACATTGGCACACCTGTTCTCCTTGTTGCATATTCTGCATAATGTTTTCCATATATGCAGGTTCTGGGCAAGGTTCCAACCATTTCCATCAATAAGACTGATGGTTGCCATGTGTACCTGAGTAAGGACTCCCTGTCGTGCGAGATCGTCAGTGCCAAGAGCTCAGAGATGAATGTGCTGGTGCCTGGCAAAGATGGAGACTTTGTGAGTGATTGAGTTAATTATATGATCAATAAGAGAAATGCCCAAAAAATACAAATAAGTAAGTTGTTGATAGTTTCATTGTATTGTTCTTTTCTTTTTTCATTTTCTTTCAGACTGAAATCCCAGTCCCTGAGCAATTTAAAACCGTATGGGATGGCAAAAAGCTGGTCACTTCAGCCACAGAGATTGCCGGATAAAGGTGTCACCTGTGATATTTCACCCCCCTTTGCCAATGCCTACCTGACTGAGTGACCAACCAGCCAATCACAAATGAACCTGAAATGCTAATTGTATAAACACACTTCCCATTAGCCAATCAAAGGGGTGGCTGAACATTCCTTAAACCAGTGAGACGGCTGTTTGCTTTCTGCAGATTAATGAAACATTTCATTCCATTTGATGTTTAATAGCAATTCCTTCGTTGCCAACAATCAAGTTGTTTTGCTGTTTTCAAGCATTCCAAGGAAAATAAAACGAACAGCCAAAATTATGCATATTTTCTTTATATTTGTTAGTTGTTTTTATCTATTTTTTGGTCTTGAGTTGACTTTCCTTTTTTTTTTTTCTTCTTTGCTTTAAGTTGTTTCCAGGTGTGGGAGTCTTGGTAATTTCTGTTCTATATATGCAAATCTGTCCTAAAGCACACATATAACACTTAAAAAAAAAGAAATCTGACATTTCAAGAGCAAATAAAACCTAGATTTGTGGTGTCACTGAAATCGGATGACTAACTGGAGCAAATGATGGATTTAGCACTTATTGGTAACTTATTGGTATATTTTATTCTTACAATTTTAACAAAAGTAATGTTAAGATACTGTAATAAACCAATTTCCTCCATTTCTTAATGTATGCCAGCACACAGCACATTTTCTAAAGCACTGTAAAGTAACATTCCATGATGTAACAAATTAAGTGGTACAATAAGGATGGTGGATATTTATGTAGAAATATCCTTGTTTAACTTTTTCTTTCTTTTACTTAAAGAATTGTTTAGGCATAAATGCAGCTTCAAAATTCAGCTTGCCTCTAGATGCAAGCATCATCAAATTGGGCAGTCTATGAATTAGTTATTTAATTATTTCTTATGATGCTCAGTATAATCCTCAAGATGATGTATCATTCATTTTTACTTAATACTCTTTTGCACTCATAGCACTCAGCCATGTAAAATCTTACTTTGTATTGGTAATTTGTCTTTTTAGGTTAGAGTTTGGTCAACAGTTCTGCTCATTATTAGTAAGATCAAATTTTTAAAATAAGAACAATGAATAAGCCACTTTGTTCTGTCATAACTTTGCTTTGAATTTTGTAGTAAAGAATTCTCAACAGTCACATGTCTTTTTTTTTTCTCCAGTTTCTTTAAATAGAAACATTACACTTGTAAATAACCTAAACATTTGGTTTACAGCCTGACCACGAAGTGCACACCCATATACTGCCTTCTTTATCACATGATCTCAAATGCTATTGGAATGGCAAAGTTTACAGTTACAAAAACACACACAAAACAAAAACAAAAAAGTCTACAAATCTGCACTGTTGTCTCACTTTGGTATCAAACCAATCTCACTGTTTCTGTACCTGGCTGCTGTGGGAGCAGTCAAAGAATGCTAAATAAAACTTTACAAAAATATGTGCTTTCATTGGTATGCCACCATCATCATCAAATGAACTTTCACACTTTTTCAAGTTCAAGTTAATGAACAATGCACATGAGCGAGAAACCATAACATGTAAACATAGTCAAAATAGTAAATCTAAGGAACTGAATTCCACATTCAGAGAGAATGAATGGAAACAAACTCATGGTGGAGCATTGTAAAACTTGACCTTTTATTAGTTGCCTTCACATGAAACACATTCACAGAAGAATCCAATAGCTGTGCAAAATCAGTTGGTTCTCTAAATCAGATACACCAGAACCTGAAACCCAATTCATGCATCTTAAAATAACAAAAGACAAAAGAGAATATTTTCAAATCTAAAATAATTACATGTAGTCAATCTGAATTCACCTTTTTAAAATGTAACCCACAGTAGGTTGGTTGTGAAAATGGAGCTCATGTAATTCCCGGTTGTTTTAGATTACAAGGCTCTTGTTATAGTAAGACTAGAATATTTTGAGTGTTGAGTTTCATTACATCAGGTTCAACAGCTCTTGCTAAATATTTCAAATGGTTTTCCAGCTATTGTCACAGTGTTTCCGAATGTAAATGTAATAACACATTTACGATCTAAATATTGATATTTTTATTTTTAAGCATTATGAATTGAGCTTGCAGATCAGGTGAATCTGAACTCAGATCAGCTTAATAAAAAAACCTCAGTGCAATAAAGTTGATCTAATTTACAGTTGGATTATTAGATTAGATTAATCATTAGATTAATAGGCATAAGTAGTTCAGCATTGCAGCATACCAAATAATGGTTCTCTCTTCTTGTTCTTGCTGGGGGATTATTGCAAATAAGGGATTAATTTGGCATTGAACCACTCTCGAGTAAACTGTAAATGATCTCCATCACACTCAAGGAACACCAGTTTCCCAGCTTTATCCATCTCTGCCAGTCCCAGACGATCCTATGAAACATCACAAGACTCAAAACAGGCGGTAGTAGGATAAAAGCTCACCTGGATTGAATATAATTATGTTTATATTTACCTAGAAAAAAGCCATCTGTATAATTCTTACCTCTTTATATAAGGTACTTTCCTGCAAAGTCTCAGTCTCCTGACCCTGACCAATTTTAAAGAAGCCAAACCACTGAAAGAGGAAGTAAAGTAAGCAAAGATATTCAACTGTTCAGCTTTTGATGAGCAGATTTTAATGCCAGACCTTTAATTACCTCTGATATCACAGGGTCCACCATGGTGTCTTGTAGAAACTTTACCATTACAAACTTCTCTAAAGTCATGAGGTTCTTCTTGTAGGTCTCATTCACCACCTTTAAGAAATTGCAATGAGATGCTCAGATATGTTATTACCTAGCACATAAAAGCTTTAACAATTTAAATTCATTAATGAGATTATTTTGAAAACAGAAAAAAATTCTCTTGATGAATAACACAGACATACCCGCTCTTGATTTATATCAGCAAGAAACAGACTACGCTGTTTGTACAGGTCATTGTTGAGTGGATCGTGCCAGTACTGTGCCTGTACCAAGCTAAACCAAAAGAATGTACACAGTTAAGTAAGGAATTAAACACTTTTGGTGGTGTGAATTAACAACAAATGTTTATCATTTTCCACCAACAATGCATTGTAAAGTTATTTCTTCTTTACCTACACCAATATTTAAGCAACAACTTTTATTTAATTAATAAAAATCACAATCTCACTGTTTCTGCACTGCATTTGTGTAAGCCCCAGAATCCAGTGCTTTTCGTATCCAGTCACAAATATGAGAACTTTCACCAGGGCATCGAGGCAAACCATAAACTCCTGTGTAACAGAAAACCAGAACAAAACTAACAAACCAAGAAAAGGAACATGAACTGAAAACGACTTGATAATTAAACACAAACAAGTTGTTATTATATAATTTCAGTGTCAAACACTTTCATGTTTCGGTTAACAAACGAACAGTGGTTTCACTACCTTGATGCTGTCCACCAACTGAGATGAGATTCTTCATTGGAGGGTTTGGACATCTTTGTGCCACAGCACGTCTAAATAAAACAAACATGCAAAAAGAAGAGAAATAAAATCAGTATGTTTTCTTCTTACTTAGATCATCCAAAACTGACTCCTGTATCACAGTACTTACAGAAATTGTGCACCCTGAGAAAAGCCCATTGCATTGTATCCTCCCTTCAGTTTAGGGTCTTGTGCTATTTTATCACATGCAAAAGCCACTTGCGTATTAACATCCATGAAAAATCCACTTTCTGTGTCCTGAAATACAAATACAGAATAAAAAAACCCTTTAAAACAGTCACTTCTTTTTTGGCATATAAAAAAAACCCTAATAAAAATTACTGTGAATAATAATAATAAAATAAAATAATAATAAAAGACGACTGTATCATGCTATTTAACTTGAGTACCTGTGTTACAGTCTTTCCAATCATGAGCGACACCACGTATATACCAGGCAGTTCCTCTTCCACCATTTTCTTTATAGCACCCATGCTCAGTGGGTTGCAGCAGTTATCCCCTATACAAACAATATAAAAAATATCTGTTATTTATTTGATTGCACTGTTACTATTAAAAGAAATTTTTATGGCTAGTATGTTTTCCTTATCTTTACGTTTTTCAATTGAGAAAAGCTAATAATAAATGTCTACATGAATACCCTGCAAACAAATTAACAAAACATTTGTAAAATAAACACCTATTAAAATCTATTGTTTGTAGTTAACTTAAGAAAGATTCAAGAAAGGTTCCTGAGTTTTGCTTGATTTGTTATCAATATTTCTGGATAAATGTCTTTAAATGTATCATTTATATAATGATAATAATAATCATAAATGTAATTTTCCATCTCTGTGATGTTTTTTTAATCATACATAGTACAAACCTCAGTTTTCAATTTGACTCCCTGCCAGTCATATTATGTTTTATTTAATGTCTAATGTATTTTTTTTATTCCTAAAATCATGCCATTCATCTTTATATAATTTAATCATTCATTCAACTTCAGTTTACAAGCACTTTATCCTGGTAAGGTATTCAAAACCTTTCCCTGGGACATGATGGGACATCGGTAGATCTCAGGGCACCATTCACCTAGTGACAGATTAGCATCACCAGTCCACCGCTAGTTTGTGGTTGGTGGACTAAAGCCAGAGGAAACCCATGCAAGAAAACTAAGCCTGCATACAGTCTGCAGCCCAAGCTCATGATTGTGCTGGGGAACCCAGAGGAATAAGGTGCCACCTCAAAGATGAACCACCATGCCCCACAGGATATTAGTATTGAGTCAACAACAAACAATCAAACAAGAATACAAATTAGTTGTTTTGTGGTGTTTTAATCTATAAGTTTTCTGTTTGCATATACTGTTTATATTTACAAATACATTACTTTTTACTGTAATTACTGTTGATTACTGCATTCTGTTACAATATGCATTTGCACCTTATATAAATACTAACCTGACATAGCTAATCAGGTGTTCCTGGTTGATATTGTTTAATAATTAAGATATTAGTGGTCTTACCCATTCCATGCCACATGACTAGAGGGATGGTGTTATTGGACCCTTGAACTGCTCCTAAGAGCAAAAGCAGTGATCCAAAAAACAGCAGCGATGCCATGTTGTGTGCGCCCTAAAACAAAACACAACACAACACAAAACAACTGAGCTCACAAGGAGGCAACGAGAAAGCTTGTGACTGCTCAAGGAGGAAATGCTACAAAGGAATAGAGCTACTGCTACAAAGAGGGGGAGGAGATTTTTATGACGTCATGTGTTGTCATGAAGATTTCCCTTTGGATTGAGGTGCAATTTTAAATCCAGCAAATCTTGATCTGTGGGTTTTTATAAGATATCGAGATTAATAATGTGACTCAGCAAGTCACAGAGCGGACATGATCATTTCAAGATGCAATACTATTCATACCATATATACTGAATCACTTCCTGGTTTCAGCACTGAGTTAGATGTGTTTTGGGGTAAACCGGTGTGCCTTCGCTTTGGCTGTAAAAAAAAAAAAAAAAAAAGTATGTATTTATTTTAAATAGTAAATCAATATTCTGAATGAGTAAAACGCACAAACCTGAAAAAATATCACCTTCGCCGCGTCTTCCTGGTTCTTCAGTCACATGATCGACACCGCAGCAGGGCTGGAACGGGTGTGTTCACACTCTGCACCGGCTGCGCAAATTTTGTTACTTATTCGCTTTGTTTATGCCTTGATTTCCAGCAAGGGCTGCATAAAGAGTTGCGACATCGAACATACACAACCGGTGTAAAAAACAAAACACTGATCAAAAACACTACCGGTTTCACAGGACCCAAGTGGACATTTCACAATGTACTATGTGTTTAGAAAACTTTGTTAGTTAGAAGGTGTTGTTCTACGCCAGCATCTTATTCACCAGCTTATCCACCATGGTAAGAAAAAAGAATACGATGTAAATGTAATTTTTTTCCTTTTGACTATTTGCACTATGAAAATAATTATATAAAGCATCGCTTTGTGAGTTTTAAAATATGGCTTTGTATTTAGCTTTGAGGTGTATATTTTGTCATAGAGGCCTTAAGTAATATTAGGAACCCTATAAAAATAATGCTGTGTAGATTCTAGGTACAATTTATTGCTGGGAGTCTTCTATTTATCCACATTGATTAAGAACTGGTGACGGGGGAAAGCCACTGAAAAATACTGCCACTGTCACACTTAAACTTGGATGAAACTAGTGTGTGTGTGTGTGTGTGTGTGTCAGTGTCAGTGTCAGTGTAAGTCAGTGCCATGGTGCATCACCATGCTGAAAGTAGCCATTAAATGATGTGGAAATTGTGCTCATGACACATGGTCAGCAAGAATACTCAAAAAAGCCATGGCATTCAATTGATGAATGATTGGAGTAACAGCTTTAACATGCCAAGTAAACATTCCCCACAGCGTTACACAACCTTCACCAGCCTGGACTGTTAACACAAGACATGTTGGGTTCATGGCTTTATAATTTTGGTGGCAAATTTTAAATCTCCTTTCTGTCTTCAACTGTTCCCTAAATTAGTTAGACAGACTGATTGATTGACTGATTACATTATTTACTCCGGAGGGAAATTCACAACCAGTGGGAAATTCACATAATCAAATTCAATTTAAAAATATTATATAGCGCTTTTAACAACATGCATTGTCCCACAGCAGCTTTACAGAGATAAACAGTTTATAAAATTAATTAATATGTGCCTATAAGTTGCCTAATGGGCAAGCCAGTGGTGACAGCAGCAGGGAAAACCTCTTTAAGTTTGTATGAGGAAGAAACTTTGAGAAGAACCAGACTCAGAAATGAACCCACCCTCATCTGGGTGCCACCGAATGTGCATTATTGTTTATCATTGTTGAGGGGAGCTGTTAAGTGATGGATGTCTAAAGCCACTGTACTAGACTTTATATTAATTACAGTCCAATTCAATCCTAATAGTTATTGAGCTGCTCAGTAACCTCATGGATACTTAGGCTGTTCATTTGAACCATCTTTAGCTGCACAGATCTGTCTCTAATTGAAGAGAACTCCATCAAGAGGTTCAGGTCAGGATGGATATCCAATTACCCAAAGCTACTGTCCCACATCTGCAAAATGTCCACATATTTGGCTGATTACATAATTGCATAAATGAGTATGTGTACCTGTGCTTGGTAAATGTGTTTTTTGAAAACTCCAGAGACATGGAAATATTGACATTTAATGCAAGTTGAATATGTCACAGAATATTTTACTATTAATATACATGTTTAAGTAAAATGTTTTAAGAATTATTCCACATCTTATTTTGCTACAATTAACATTTAATGCATTGGCTGCATTCAGTACATTCTAACATCCACATAATGTTAAACATTACATAGAATTAACAGTGAAATTATATATAATATAATGAAATCAAATGGCAGATCTACTTCAAAAGCAAAATGAATGAATTTTATGTGAATACCATAACAACATTAGCTATTGAAAACAATTGTTTCAATTGAGCCGACTTGACCAGAGTCCTAATTCTTGAGAAACTTCATTTGGTCACATGTGCTAGCTTGTGCAGTCATGCTCAATACCCATATTGTAAACATAAGCATGAGTGAAACTTTAAAGTTTTAGTGCTGAGCACAGCAGTTACATGTTGAATTGGATAAGGAGACAGCAGTAAAAGTTGTACTTTTGGATTATGGTGATTTGTATTTCAATCACAAGTTCCCCCTCCACATGTGACTAAGCAAATACGGAAAAATTTCTGAAAGCATTTTGGATCTACGACTAGCCACAATGCACCTCAGCTTGGAGATTCAGTATTTGGTAAGTTAGGAAATAGGAAATCGTTGCATTCAACACTATTTTCTCTTAGTCTTGAACTCTCTATACTTTGTTTCTGCCCACCTAGAAGCAAGCAGAAAAACGCTTTTCCATTTTTTCCTGCCTGAAGTTTAGAGTTCACAAATAAGCTGTATGTATATCTGGATTGTTTCCCCCATGCAGGACCTGTGAACACTATGGTTTGATGAGCACATCTTAGAATTGTTGCCCTTGAATATTTACAATGGCACTACATGATGGATGGTCTATTAACACTGTGGAAAATCAGGAGGAAGAGGAAACACCACTGCTGCAGAAACAAACAAAACAACTTACAGGTTGGTTCCCTTTAAAGTTTTGTCTGACTTTTATTTAATTTGTGTATTCTTTATGTAAAGATTGCTTCTGTGGATTATGGTATTCATTTGGGCTTACAAAATATCTATTGATATTGCAGGGCTGTTGCAGTGCTTGTCCTCTGTGAAGTATTTTGCTAGTTGTGAAAATGTACCAAAGTTAAATTACCATTTTGATCGAACTGGAGACCCTAAAGTGGTAAAGCAGAAATACTTTTCCCTGCCACATTTTTTATTTGATTAACATCAGCTGCCCTGTTATTTAACCAAAGGTCACTTACACACTCTATGTGGGCTTGATTTTATATCAACATTTCAAGATGCACATTGCCAAATCTTTTCTTGAAGATAAAAGGTCTCAAAGATTGTAAAATATCAGAAATATCACCCAATAATAGATGAGTTATTGTATAATTGTTTCCTTGCAAACAGCAAATGTAAAATTTAAGTTGTGTGTGTGTAACAGCGCCTCGTCAGTGCTGCTCTGCGAGATACAACCTGGCCTTCATGATGTTCTTTGGTTTTGCTGTGGTGTACGGGCTCCGGGTCAATCTCAGTGTTGCAATGGTAGCAATGGTCAATACAACTGACATCCTGCCATCTTTCAATGCCAGTGAATTAAATGAATGTCCAGCACCTTCTCCTACCTCTAACAGCAGCAGTGAAAATACAGATCAGCCAAATGGAGTAAGCCTTTTAGTCCACACTCCCAGCCACAGCATATGTGTGAAAAGAAATGTCCGTGATTAATTCTTGTATAAAAGCCCACACTGCAGTTTCAGCAGAATTATGAAATGTTCTGCTTCGCATTGTCTTGACTCATTCTCATGTCTGTCAGGTGCCAAGATACCCATGGAATCCTCAGACTCAGGGATACCTGCTGAGTGCATTCTTTTTTGGGTACCTTTTCACCCAGATCCCTGGGGGCTACCTGTCAGGTCGCTTTGGTGGGAGGAAGTTCCTTGGAGGAGGAGTGCTGGGTACAGCTATCCTCACCATCCTCACTCCTTTTGCTGCTCAGCTTGGTGTCAATTGGCTGTATGCTCTGAGGGCTTTGGAGGGTTTTGGTGAAGTGAGTACACATTCAAATGTTTTTTATTTTAATAAATTGATTTGCCCAATTCATTTTTATAGCTTATTTTAAGCCTAAACAAAGTATTTTTTTTGTTTAGGGTGTGACATTTCCTGCCATGATGGCTTTATGGGCATGCTGGGCTCCTCCATTGGAACGAGGTCGTCTGACTACTATCTCAGGAGCAGGAGGAAATTTTGGTGCTTTCATTGCCTTTCCTCTTACAGGCGTCATATGTCACAGTCTTGGCTGGCCTGCAGTCTTCTACTGCTGTGGTGATTAGCTAACTTAAATATATTTTTAACTCAATTTTTTTTCCTTTTTTAATGTACTACACAATTGCTTAAATAACAAGTTATGTTCTCTTCTTGTCGAGGCATTGATTTGTGCAGTAACTCAATTTTGGTTCGTTTTCACTAAAATAACAGTTGGTCTCTATGCTTTTGTTTCGCCACCAGGGGGAGCAGGATGTATTTGGGCACTGCTGTGGTTCATCATGGTGTCCGATGAACCTCGCACACATCCAAGAATAAGTGACCGAGAAAAAGAGTACATTATCACGTCTATAGGTTCAGAGGTATTGTGCGTTCGTCAAATAGGACCTAAAGTTATAAAAGTGGTGTATTTTTACTCTGCACATGTTTGTAATTCTATTTACTGAGTGCATAGGTGGGAAATTAATAAACTACAAATACTTTGTTACTGTACTTAAGTAGATCATTCTGGAATTTAGTACTTTTTTTTTACACAAATATCTGTACTTTCTACTTCTTACATTTTTAAACCAGGCTCGTTAATTTAGTTTTAATCTATTTGACATGATCGATATTGCACACCGTTTTCAGCCCCTCAAACTATTTTTGTCATTGTGCAGTTTTTTCAACCTACCACTGGTGTGTTATCTCCTGGCTATCACGCACCACAAACTTAGAATAGCCTATGAAATTTTAAAAAAGCATGGCAGAAGGCCACAAGAAGTATGGGGCTAAAGTGGTTGAGACAGAGGGAGTCAGCGATGTAAACATGACTGAGAACAGAGACATATCTGGTCATAATCTTTGCTCTGCTTTTGTTCTATATGGTGGTTGTTCAGGCTGGATACATTCATTAGATAACAAAATGTGAAATTCTTTTGTATTTATATATTAATATGATGTCCAGTTACTATCGGACACTAAAACAG
This sequence comes from Silurus meridionalis, assembly GCF_014805685.1. Lineage (NCBI taxonomy): Eukaryota > Metazoa > Chordata > Actinopteri > Siluriformes > Siluridae > Silurus > Silurus meridionalis. The sequence continues at coordinate 10,885,731 of NC_060905.1, read as the reverse complement.
GTAGTAATGGCTACTTTTTTACTTATGTGCATGCCCGAGCCCAAACTTCAACTTTTACCAGAGTCTTTTGAAACATAAGTATCTGTACTTCTACTTGAGTGAAGGATGTGTGTACTTTTGCCTTCTCTGACTGACTGATATTAAAATCTGACTGCTTTTAATTGCTTTTTTTCAGTTGCTTGTTTAACAGCAAACCACTGTCTTTTGACCTAAATGTCATTAGTACTACCTACTCTAAAATAATAATAAAAATAATAATAATTAATAATAATAATTATTATTATTATAAGATGCTGAGTGTAATGTATGGCACCCATTTCTGTATTTTACAGGGAGGCTCCCATGGTTGGTCAGTCCCCCTCAGGTCCATGGTGTGCTCAGGCCCACTCTGGGCCATCATCTTAACACAGATGTGCTCTAACTGGTCATACTACACTCTGCTTACCTCGCTGCCTACCTACATGGACACAGTGCTGCACTTTGACCTGCGCCAGGTTAGACAGCTTCAAGGTTTTTCCCCCACTGACCAGTGTCTTTCTGCAATATACATACATGCATACAAATACTATTGGACAAACTACTAGATGTCGTCAAACATTCTCTTACTCTGCCATGCAGAACTCCTTCCTGTCGGCATTACCCTACTTGGGTGGCTGGTTATTTTCTGTGCTCTCTGGTGCATTAGCGGACAAGCTTTTGGAGAAGGAGATAATGAGTATAACGACTATCCGTAAACTCTTTACTTTTGCAGGTTAGTGACAGTGATTGCACACAATGCAGCTTTACATATGTCGTTCTAGATCCCTAATGTACAATAATGTAAGTGAAATATAAAGGACACATTTTGTGACATGACATGAGAAAGAAACCATGGAAGAACAAAAGGAGGAACCATTCTCTTCAGCATGATAATGGATTTTTTTCTGTTTTACAGGTTTGATCTTGCCAGCAGGACTCTTAGTTGCTGTTGGATTTGCCGGGTGCAGTGGTGTCCTAGCTGTTACCTTTCTTACTTTGTCCACAACTCTTGGGGGCTTCAGTGCAGCTGGAGTCTTTATTAACCAGCTTGATATTGCTCCACAGTATGTGCATTAAGATCTTCTGATGACTTTGCTAATGATGAGGACAAATTTTACTACATGAATCCCACTGATCAGTTAAACAGCCATTAATTACACATTCATTATTACAAACAAAACATTAACAGATTTTATACAGTTTTTGCTGTTGTTGGTTTTACTGTTTTACTGTATATTTACAGGAAATCTTTTAACAATCATGCTGTCGTCATCCTTCTTCTCTTAATATAACTCATGTATTCAGGTATGCTGGCATACTACTTGGGATCACCAACACTTTTGGCACTCTCCCTGGTGTAGCTGCACCAATGGCAGTGGGTTACCTTACCAACAATGTGAGCCGTTTGTACATACATTTTTTACACCTAATTATAATGCACCACATTGGTAAAAAACTCCTTCCTTACAATGCTCCTTTCTGATTAAAGCACACACTGATGGGTTGGAGGACCGTCTTCTATGTGTCAGCAGGAGTGAGTGGATTTGGAGCCTTATACTACTCATTGTTTGGCAATGGAGAGATCCAAAGTTGGGCACTAAGGGAGAACCAGTCACAAGGGAGAACAGAGACTGAGACTGAAAGAAAACACTAAACTTGTGAAAAGGACTTAATTCTAAACAGTTACTTGAACACACATTTTTATGGCATTTTTATCATTTTATATTCTTTATCTAATAGATACAAATTAAGGAAATAAGGGAAAATAATATTTTTATATAACTATATAAAAGTATTTTATAATAATTTAAAATCAGTTATGTAGTCAAGGCTTATCTAAAACATTCGATGGAAAGAACTGTTATCTCATACGATATTGGCAATACATCAGCACTATTGTTATAATTCTTGCATTTACACAATGTAATTTTTTTAAACCATTTTGTGTGCTCCAAAACTTTTTAATTTATAGAGATATAAATTTTTTCTTACGATCCAACATGTAGACAAAAATTACATGCAACTATAGCTTTGGTATTCAAAACATTCCACTTATCCACAAATCCACTTATTCCACAAATCTTAATTATTTGCCACTTTTTTGTTAAACAGCCATTAATTATACGGCCATTTTTTAAGTTGAATTGTTCTTAAACATATACCGAAAAATTGTATAAGGTAAAAAGTTTTCTTAGCCTATTTGTCATTTTTTACTGCAGAATCAGTACTGTTACAAGTTTCCTTGTGTGCTGTTATTTTTAAGAGCGATATTAACCAAAAGATAATAATAATAATAATAATATTAATAAAACAAGCACCTTGGCACTGATGTACACTTCCAACCTATGTCAAATTTACAGAGCAGATGTTCAGAGAGAATATGTTCAGAACATATTGTATAGTACAATCTGTATTGTAAACACATAAAGACAGCGGATTGTTTGTTTCAGGAACTAAAATTAAGTATTCGAAAATCTAAAGAATTTGAAGGTTATGTCAAGTGTACATCAGCTGCATACTATTTGTCATTAAATATAACTAAACAGACATTTTCTGTTTAGTAATATTTAATAATGCATGGCTATGAAAGATACAAGCATTTATGGGATATAAAGGGACCCTTAATGTAAATGCATTACATGCATTTGCACCTGTATTTTGTTGTGGCTGCCCAGTAAAAAGTATAAAGAAATGCAAAAAACAATAATTATTAAAAGTGCAATAAGTTAGCTACTTATCACGTATCAGTTCTAGGTTGCTCTGTCACCAGTATTTTTTTTTATTATTATTTTTTTTTATTCTTTTAAAGTAATTGACAAAAATGCAGATTGTAATGTTGTCCAGAAAACATTCCTAGTCAATTCTGTGTCAAAAATGTTACAGCTAACAAAAGGACAAAAAAAAAAGAAGATACAAGACAGCAATTCTGCTAGCAGAAAACTGCTAAATAAATGATTCCCTTCACCATATCGACAATTTATATTTATGTGGTGCATACCCCTGTGAGCTCTTACTTTATAAAAACAGAATTGATTACATTTATATAACTACAGTCTGTGCTGTTTTAAATATTAATCAACATGTTCTGACCAATCGAATTCAGGCATTCAACAGCAAGGCAGAATAAGGGAGTATAACACATACAATATAAAGTCAGTTTTTTGTTATTTGCAAAAAGATGATGTTCTTTCTTATGTATGTCAACTGTCCCCCAGACCTACTGGCCCAAATTCTATACACTTCTTTGTTTATAGGATGTTTGCAACATTTTGGGATGTTTCAGGTTCACAGTTGTTTTACACGTGCAAGGCTGCTGTGATGTTGCCGATGACCTCCTTCTATAAGCACTTTTCAAATTGATTCTTCTCCAGGAGATGAAGGCGTTCTCTTTCTACAAAGTTTCGATCCAATTTAGTGAAAAACTTTTTCATGTGCTTCATTTTTCTCTTGTGGTACTTTTATTGGGTGGTGAGTGAGGAGATTTTAATAATGAGCCACCCCTGTTACCTCCAACAAATTCACCTTTGTAAAATATATGCAATTATTACACAAGTCACACGCTGGACAAAAAAAAGGAAGTTGAGGTTTAAAGGGCCTTTGCTCAGGGGTCCAGTTATGATAATTAAATACTGACTGCCACATTACAAACCTTGTTATACAAATGATTGAAATGTAAGTGTTTATTTCAAAATAAAGATAATCTTTTTAAGTAACTCCTTCGCACTATAACTGTCTTCACTTCTAGTTTAATGCTGGAAACCATATTAATGACTTAATATCGACTCTAAACAAAGAAAGTTTATGATTAAATAAGGAAATTGTTGCCTGAGATGTTTGTTTTCTGTATGTACACGTGGCAGAAGGAAGCTTTATAATTATTTGTAATCAACTAACTTGCTGGACTTATTCTCGGAGGGTCTAAAGGATTTAAAGAACTCAGTAAAGCCAAGGGGATTGCAGAACCTCCATATCCCCGTGTATAATGAAATACGACCAGTCTGACTTTCCCACCTTTCATTAGGTCTTCATTTTATATATGACCCAAATTATTTCAGTTTTTAAACCATCCTCTTGTCGTTTTCAGGTCCTTCCAATTTCCAGCCATTTTCTTTTTATTGCAATTGTCACTGACTCTCTATATATGTATGTATAGCCAACGTTTTAAACACAAGAACTAAATAATGACGTGTCGTTCAGGAATAGTCGACTCTTCGAGCCGGATAATTTTGGTGAGCGCTGATTGCTGAGTCGCATATCTAAGCCTTTTTCTCTTTCACACGTTAAACACATGGATACTGTCATTTTTATTACATTAAATTTATTCCAAATGACTGTTGGATGTGTGTATGGACCGGTGTGACTGAAAAGTCGTGTTGTTTTAGTAGTTTGGAGGACGATCAAATATTAGTGTCAGAGAAAATAAATAAAAATTAATCGTTGATGATTTTAAACCCTGATGTAATTGTTCAGATATCGAGGGCCGATAGAGTCGACTCTTGATATGACTCATTGAAAAAAAAAGATGAAATTCCCATACTAGACCTAAAGCTCGTCGCAGGAAAAACGCGTCACTCAAAAAAAAAAAAAACACCCTCTCGTATCCGGCAATGTCCGACTTTTTTTTATTTCTAGTTCAACTAAATCCTAAAAATAGCACAATTCACACATTTTGAAATGTGTATTATTGTTCATTTATTTGTTTCATTATTATTATTATTATTATTATTATTATTATTATTATTATTATTATTATTATTATTATTATCATCATCTCTTTTATTTTCTTAATGAAGGATCCTACTGTTATAGAAATGGTATTGTTTTTGCTGTAGGGATCCACACCGAGCATTTACATGTTAAAATCCTGTACAACCAAATACATAATGTATTCATATAGACCCATCACTAGTTTAATTTCGAAGGGCTTCTAACCTGAAATAAACACTAAACTCATGTTTATAGACATTACACTTCTATTGCAAATTTGTCTCTGGATGTGGTTACGTCACTTTTTATGAAAGCACACATTGGATTTTCTGCTATATCGGCGAATATTTTTATTTATCTTTTTATCTGAAAGAAAAAGCTGGTACATATTAATAGAACTGACTATTATTACTATTAATTATTGAATGCTAATCATGATTGCTTTGAATTTTGTATTCTCTTGTGATGTGAGATGATTGGATTTTTAGCCTATTTTTTCGATAATATTAGAGTTTTTAATATACAAAATAAATCCCTTTTATTAAACATATTAATGAAATAAACCATTTGATTAAATTGCAGCAGAGTTGTGTAACCACAAAATGTAATGCACACTCAATAGTATGTACTAGACATTGTATTTTTTATATTAGTAATATAGTATGAACTGCATTAAATAAAGTATTACAATTCTAAAATGATCTAATTACGTAATCTTTGTGTATATGGTTGACACATTGTCTATAATTAGACCACCCTATTCCTTTCTCTGTTTTTTTTTAAATCATAAAATTAGTACTGTATTTAAGAACTAATTAATCACACTTTATGAAACTATTTTATCGAAGAAATACATTGTTATATTTTTATATTTTATTTTAAAATACAGCTTTTGAACAAAATGTAATACTGGAAAGAATAAATTAATATGAATGCATCTGCATTTGTTTTGTGATGTAATTAAGCAGCTCTTGACTTTCCATGTGGGGTGCAATGGCTTTACCCCTCTATAGTTGTGAAACACATGGAAATAACTCGCTTTTACACATGAATAAGACTTATTTGCATCTTAAGGTTCTCAGACAGAACCCTAGGATGCTCACACATGGAGGTGTGTGTTACACCCTAAGACATTACACCTTAATTCTCATGAAATGTGTGAATAAATTAGCATGTGTGAGCATTTGGTTTCTAGCTGTTGCAGCATGGGAGGGTGTGGTTGGCCAACTGGAATTATGCTACATTTAAAAGCTTTGGGAATTCTTTCTCTATATAACTGGTTTTGTGACTGTCACATGTTTGTTTCTTGTTACTTTACTGATAGAAGGGCACAGTGAATAACTAATTTGATAAATACAGTTTAATCATAACTTATATATTGTTCTTGTCACTCACTCTGAATAAATACAAGTTCTAGACTGATTTAAAATTAATTTGATTGTTGCTTCTAAACAGAAAATTTACAAAGACACTTCAATGGGCCGACTTAATGTGTATATCCTGGTGGAAAAAAGAAGATTGGGGCCCTTCCTCTCCAAATGCATGACTCAACATTGAAGCCCTGCCCTGCTAGCACTTGACCCAGATCCAGAATACCATGTCTCCTCCCACATGCCAGTCAAAAGGACAAAGTTTACACTGGCGTATACCAAGCCAGAAAGAATAGAAACACATTTCCTACCTTAAATGCATTAACAGGGCATAAACTTTTGAGATAAGTTGGTTAAGAGTAAGGTCTGTTTTTCAGTGGCAGCAAAAGGAAGCCAAATGGGACAAAGGTTAGGTAAGCTGTGACATCTCACAGCAGCAGAGAATGTGGGACGCATAAGGTGACAGTGTGTGAATGGGAAGAGACTGGAAGCACTTGTAGGCTCACTTTCTTACTTGTCTGTGAGAATTAGAGAGAGTGGAGAATTAGAGAAAGCAACTGTTCATCTGCTGTTTAAACTAAAATATTATTCGTTTATGAGCCTGCTGTTGTTCTCCACTTCTGTGATAAATTCTTATCAGTGCCCATCACATGACTGCCCTATTATTTAACTCTTTTGTTTATACTTATGTCTGTCCCACTGATGTGTGTGCCTCACAACCACCCCATGACATTAGCATATAGATTAGTTAGCAATGAAACAAAGCCCTAAAATAAACATTAATTTATTTAATGCCTAAAAAGTGAAGCTCTGCAGAAGCCAAGTCTAAATCAGGCACACAAGCAAATTGAACGCTATATAAATGTTAATAAAAAATGATTGGTAATGGAATTTAAAATATAAGTAAAAAATAAAAATAAAATAATAATTATATATTGTCGTATGTTGAAATATGTACAAATATATAAATAATATAGGTATATTGGGCAAGGAATTGTTTTGTTTATGAAAACAGCCTTTGGGTTATTTTTGGGTTTATATATATATATATATATATATATATATATATATATATATATATATATATATATATATATATATATATATATATATATATACTACACTTTGGGTAAGAACACACACTTTCCTATTTACACTTTTACTGTAATATTGTCCAGGTTTGTTTGGAAATATTTAGTGTTTACTGTATTTGGGGTTTCATTACATTTTGCTTTGCAGGGTTGATGACTGTTCTTATGAGTACAATAGTATAGCATAAAGAAATCTGGTTTCTCAGGTTAGTTGACAAGTAACTCCTTTAACAGCATTTAATTCAAACATGCCTTTAACTGTTGGCTTTCTTGAAGCACTCTATGCACTCTCAACATTTTTGGAAACCGAGAAAAGCTTTTATATTGTTAAAGTTGATCACACACACCAACAAATTAATTTGCACAGATTTGCATTTTAAATCATATTCACAGTTAGGACTTTGCATACATACTGTAACTGGAGACATTATAAGGTTGCTTGAGTGTTTCATAGTTGGCCATTTTAGATTAAACTAGTAGTTTAGTTCAGTTTAAATCAATCAATTCAAATTCTATTGGTTTTGATAAACACTCATATTTTTTCAATATTTAAAGTAAACAACATAATTTTTTTAAGGTCTGTAAATAAGATGCATTTCATATCTGGTTTAAATGTTAAATTCAACCTTATCAGCAAATTTTACAGTAACCAAAGTGTCTGTGGATTAATAATTTGTCAACAAAAAATATGTTGTATTCTATGCCCCATGGAGGAATGTTTGCTAGTTTCATAGTGCCTCTGTCTAGGCCTTGGATATGTATCTCTGTGTGTGTGTGTGTGTGTGTGTGTGTGTGTGTGTGTGTGTGTGTCTATCTGCCCAAACAGTGTCTGACTGAAAGAAGCAGGTGTGTTGAACTGGGGGAGCAAAGGGAGTAGAGATGAGGCTCTGAAGGGATGCCAGCTGCTGGATATAGGCCCATTAAAAATTGATGGAGACTACAAGACCCTCAGCATAATCTGGGACCAGTAGGCTAATATGTTGGAGCTTGGTATCTTGGGTGTTTATGAAGCAAAAAATCCAAACAGACATATATTATTTTAACTGTGCCCTAATATAGTTTTAAAGCAAAGGATAGTTGGTTTTGGCCTTGATTGAATAAGGTGTATTGATTGAGGAGAACCCCACAGTGCCCTGTCTATAGGTAATGTTTGAATGTGAATAGGTGAGCCATTGGGTGGAGGTCTGGGGCAAACAATGGTCTTTCATCTTCTACTATCAGCCAGGTGATTCTGATGTAAATATCTTCTTGTGAATACAATGTACAGTTAAACACTGACTATCCCTTAATCTTTGCTAATGCCAAAGCTCAGTGTGTGATATATATATATATATATATATATATATATATATATATATATATATATATATGTAATCTTTATATACACAGTTCTCTAACATACATGGGGTGTCTTCTTTTTTTTAAGTCCACAATGTCATGGCCTCATGTTATAGGATCAGTGCACAGGACAGTTTAACTCTTTACATGGTTATATTCAATATAGTAATTTTGATCACCATAGTCAGTCTTTACATATGAAAACTGATTAATAAAAACATCTTAGTGACGTTATATGATTGTTTAGTTGAAAAGATTGAACGTTTCAGATGGTCTAGCCCGGAATGCATGAAGCACAGTGATGACGTCAGGGAGCCGAGGCGGGGAGAAAATGCAGTGAAAATGCGTGTGATTTGCGGTTCACTGAGGGAGGAGGGAGGAAACTCGACCGCCTACTTCATATAAATTCCGTGTTCAAGGATTTTTTCGGTCTCTTTCTGTTAACCTGGCAAAGGGGAGCAGCTGCTGCGGACTATTCGCCAAATCTTGGTAAGTGGCCTTTTTTTTTTTTTTGGAAGAACCTGAAAGAAAATAAATGGCCGTTTCATAACTAAAATTAGCGATTAATCTGTCAATATATTTTTTTTTTTCGTTGATAAAATCGGCTTCATTCTGTTTTTTTTTTTTAATGAAAAGATGGAGTGCTGGAATGTTGAATACTTTTCCTAAGCTGACATTTCTAAAAAAAGTATTGTGATGTTGAATATTTTACTCTTGGTAATATATCTGACCAAATATTGGTTGGGTTCTGATGGATGTGATAATCTGGACAATAGCCGGTAACTGGGGTTCAGAACAAAGGCACTCAGTCCGGACTCTTTGGCCTGTGTGACAGTGTATATACTCCTCCAATCACTATTAGATTAAAGTAATTATTTTATTGACTTTATTTGTTGAGATAAATTCGCCTTTTCTCAAAAGGTATTTTCTATACCTTAATCTTACGTGGCCCTAAACACGTGTCGCTCCCAGGCGTGTGGCCCGGCCTACAGGCCCCGGCATTCGGCAGCCATTACTCTGGCGTTATTCCTGAATCATCACTGAACACCAAACGTGTTCGTCATATGTTACTCAATGAGTAATATCTAATTTATTTTAACAGAAACTTAAGAAATCATGGGAAAGGAAAAGATCCACATTAACATCGTGGTTATCGGCCACGTCGACTCTGGAAAGTCCACCACCACCGGTCATCTGATCTACAAATGCGGAGGAATCGACAAGAGAACCATCGAGAAATTCGAGAAGGAGGCCGCTGAGGTGAGCGCTTTACGCCTTTTTTCATGAAAAACGAAGTTCTGACTCACACGAGCCAAGATGGCGCCTGAAGCACGCGTTAGTGGGTTCTGAGCCGGTAGGGTGTGGGGGGGAGGGTGTGGCTTACGCAGCTTCAATGACGTAGCAATGCTGTAATGGCGCCCACTGCTTCTTGTGCTAACATGGATATTGATTTATTTGCTTTAATTTAAAGCATTTTTTCACTCGATCTTTTCAAACAAGATTAATGAACAATTTAAGCTTTTTAAATAGAAAATTGTTATATAATAAACCTGTTACTTTTATTTCAGATGGGCAAGGGCTCCTTCAAGTACGCTTGGGTGCTGGACAAACTGAAGGCCGAGCGTGAGCGTGGTATCACTATCGACATTGCCCTCTGGAAGTTTGAGACCAGCAAGTACTACATCACCATCATTGATGCCCCTGGACACAGAGACTTCATCAAGAACATGATCACTGGTACCTCACAGGTATGTGCTTAGCTTAGCTTTGCTATCTTACTCATTAAACAAGTTTATATTTGTGATTTTTAGCTAAAACCCTCTTCCTGTAGGCTGACTGTGCTGTGCTGATCGTTGCTGGTGGTGTTGGTGAGTTTGAGGCTGGTATCTCCAAGAACGGCCAGACCCGTGAACACGCCCTCCTGGCCTTCACCCTGGGAGTGAAGCAGCTTATCGTTGGAGTCAACAAGATGGACTCCACCGAGCCCCCATACAGCCAGGCTCGCTTTGAGGAGATCACCAAGGAAGTCAGTGCTTACATCAAGAAGATTGGTTACAACCCTGCTGCCGTTGCTTTCGTCCCAATTTCTGGATGGCATGGGGACAACATGCTGGAGCCCAGCACAAATGTGAGTAATTTAAAATTTTATTTACATTTTTGTACTTTTTGTTTTTATGTTGTGGGGGTAAGCTGGTCTATGTGCTAACTTGGGCTTTTCTTTCTTTATAGATGGGCTGGTTCAAGGGATGGAAGATTGAGCGCAAGGAGGGTAATGGTAGCGGCACCACTCTCTTGGATGCTCTGGATGCTATCCTGCCACCAAGCCGCCCCACTGACAAGCCTCTCCGTCTGCCCCTGCAGGATGTCTACAAAATTGGCGGTTTGTATTTTTCATTGTTGGATGCACTTTGTCCAATACTTCCCTCCCACTTTTATAAAAAAAAAACACCCTGCTCATATAGCTTTTGATCTCTTCAGGTATTGGAACTGTACCTGTGGGCCGTGTTGAGACTGGTGTCCTCAAGCCTGGCATGGTTGTCACCTTTGCCCCTGTCAACGTAACCACTGAGGTTAAGTCTGTTGAAATGCACCACGAGTCCCTCCCTGAGGCAACCCCTGGTGACAACGTTGGCTTCAACGTGAAGAACGTGTCTGTAAAAGACATCCGCCGTGGTAACGTGGCTGGAGACAGCAAAAATGACCCACCCATGGAGGCTGGCAGCTTCACTGCTCAGGTAAGATTGCTGCGATTTGTTTGATATCTTGGCTGAAGCCCTTTTCACTTGAGACTAATTGCTTTTTGCTTTACAGGTCATTATCCTGAACCACCCTGGTCAGATCTCTCAGGGCTATGCTCCTGTGCTGGATTGTCACACTGCTCACATTGCCTGCAAGTTTGCTGAGCTCAAGGAGAAGATTGACCGTCGTTCTGGTAAGAAGCTTGAGGACAACCCCAAGAACCTGAAGTCTGGAGATGCTGCCATTGTTGAGATGATTCCTGGCAAGCCCATGTGTGTGGAGAGCTTCTCCACCTATCCTCCTCTTGGTAAGTTCTAATGTGCACTTGTTCCATGCCACCAGGTTTGGTTTAATTTGTCTGCTTTAAGACCTAACCAATGTTTCCCCTGTGTTCAGGTCGTTTTGCTGTGCGTGACATGAGGCAGACTGTTGCTGTCGGCGTCATCAAGAGTGTTGAGAAGAAGGCTGCTGGCGCTGGCAAGGTCACAAAGTCTGCACAGAAGGCCGCCAAAACCAAGTGAATTCTCATTCCAGCTGTTTTAAAGGTGGTGGGGCGTCTTCCCCCATTTCCTGGAATTTCTCTAAATCTGGGCACTCTACTTAAGGACTGGCTAATGCTGATTAAAACTCATCGAAAAAATTTTCGCAGGAAAGGATAATTGTGGCTTCATGTGTGACCGATAGCATCTTTCAGTTGTTAATTTGAGTTGAATGGTTTAGACCTGCACCTGTTGCCACAGTTAAATTGGAAAGAAAGCTGCTGAGAAACTAATAAAGGTATTAAAAAAATTGCAGTATGTGTCAGCTTGATTTGTTTAGACAGTGTTTGCAGCTCACACAGCTGTACGTCACTGCTCCTTTTCTACTACACCGCTTGTGTGGTGGGGTTAAATTTATATCCAATCATGACTGTGGGTGCCAAAGGTGCCTACCAATGGAACATCAGTTTTATATTCATCATAGATCAAATGTCCAGACTTTGGCATCAACCCCTACAGAAGCAGTATAAATTTGGATGGTTGGTGTGCCTCGTTCCTTTTTATCCAGCTTTACTATCCAGGGGTGTTCTGCCAGTGCTGGGAGTTGGTAAGTTGCATGGCCCAGGTTAATTAACTTTTGAGTTGGTACATGTTTCTTGATTAGAGAGTAGGAAAGCCTGGTGAAAAAATTCTTGAAGGTATTCAGGATATTGTTTTGGAGCTACTAATTTAAAAGGGTTTTAAATCCTTTCTTGCTACTTTATCTATAGTCTAGTTTTAGTGACTCATTAACGCCCTCTTGTCATTGAGACGTGCATGCTGTGCTGTCAGGTCTTTTTAAACAACATGGCCGGCACACACGCGCTCCACCGGCTCAACATGGAGGATCAGGAGGAGGAGGGAGTCGGGCTGAGTCACCGTCCTCACAAAACCACTTATACACGACACGGGTTGCCAAATAACCTGTTCACTATTAGACTATTACCGGAGTTAGTGTTAACTGAAAGTGTGATCTTGGCAGAGTATGTAGTTAAAAACGACAGAAATAAACTGCTCTATGAATTCTATGTAGTGGTTTTTAAAAGCTGTATTATAATAGTGGAAACGACCACAAATTAAACCGATTTTTATACCAATGTTTGGACTGTTTATGAATACTTTTTTGACAAGATGTAAGGGATCAGGTCATTTGGGTAGCACCAGACTACTTTTCTCCTAATGCCCGTGTTTGTCCACAGTAAATCGCCAACATGGGTAAAGAAAAGATCCACATCAACATCGTGGTTATTGGCCATGTCGACTCCGGCAAATCCACCACCACCGGCCATCTGATCTACAAATGCGGCGGAATCGACAAGAGAACCATTGAGAAATTTGAGAAGGAAGCAGCTGAGGTGTGGTGCTATGAATAACCGTGAATACATGGAGAAAGCTCGCTGCTTTTCTTTTTATGGGTGCGCCTCTGTAGCAGCAATGTGGTGCAGTAAGAGCGCCACCTACTGTTCAGATACTAACAGATGCGTGACAATCATGTCTGTCAATAATAATAGCAATTAAAATAACGATAATAATGCTACAATAATAAAACTAATAATTAGTATTAGTAGCAGTACACGCTATGAATAACTACTAGAAACACAGCACATGTTTTTATTATTACACAGCTTATTGATTTATTATTATTAGTAACAGGGCATATTATAATTGTATTACTATCAGCCACATAATTGTATGGTTTCATTATTAATAATCAAATGCATTTCCTTGTAATCTTCTGTAGTGTTGCAACAAATTGCCTTTAACTGATGTAAAACAAATATAATTCTAATATAATTTTCAATTGTACTGAATGACACGACACAACTACAACTAGATGGGCAAGGGCTCCTTCAAGTACGCTTGGGTGCTGGACAAACTGAAGGCAGAGCGTGAGCGTGGTATCACCATTGACATCTCTCTTTGGAAGTTTGAGACCAGCAAGTATTACATCACCATCATTGATGCCCCTGGACACAGAGACTTCATCAAGAACATGATCACTGGTACCTCACAGGTATGCGCTTCTTTTAAGCAACTTTAAAAAAAATTAATCTAGGAAATAAAATTGTTTACATAGTAAATGAGACCTTGTATGCCAGTGTATACCTTTTTTTATTATTATTTCTTTGTAACAGGCTGACTGTGCTGTGCTGATTGTTGCTGCTGGTGTTGGTGAGTTTGAGGCTGGTATCTCCAAGAATGGCCAGACCCGTGAACACGCCCTCCTGGCCTTCACCCTGGGAGTGAAGCAGCTTATCGTTGGAGTCAACAAGATGGACTCCACCGAGCCCCCATACAGCCAGGCTCGCTTTGAGGAGATCACCAAGGAAGTCAGTGCTTACATCAAGAAGATTGGTTACAACCCTGCTGCTGTTGCTTTCGTCCCAATTTCTGGATGGCATGGGGACAACATGCTGGAGCCCAGCACAAATGTAAGTACATAATTACATCTGGATTAATCACTGCAAAACTTCTAGATAGCATAACCCTTTCGGCATGCTCAGACTTAGTACCCAAACAATCATAATGAAAAGCAACAAGAACAAAAAATGAATATGTAACACTAATATATTATCTTTTGTCCTTAGATGACATGGTTTAAAGGATGGAAGATTGAGCGTAAAGAAGGTGCTGCTAATGGAACAACTCTCCTGGAGGCCTTGGACTCCATATTGCCCCCCTCTCGTCCCACTGACAAACCTCTCCGTCTGCCCTTGCAGGACGTCTACAAGATTGGAGGTGAAAATTAATTGATTAATTAATGGATATTTATGTTAGCAAACATACATTTACTTTTGTATATATTCATGTAAAATATTTATCGTTCTTCTTTCTCAGGTATTGGAACTGTACCTGTGGGCCGTGTTGAGACTGGAATTCTTAAACCTGGAATGATTGTGACCTTTGCTCCTGTCAACGTGACCACTGAGGTCAAGTCTGTTGAGATGCATCATGAATCTTTGGCTGAAGCTTTGCCTGGTGATAATGTTGGCTTTAATGTGAAGAACGTGTCTGTGAAGGACGTCCGACGTGGTAACGTGGCTGGAGACAGCAAAAACGACCCACCAATGGAGGCTGGTAACTTCACAGCTCAGGTGAGAGATCAAATATTTGAATTTTTAAGTGCATTAGTAGTAAAAAAATAACAATGTAAATGTTATTGTCTATAATCATCTTTATCAAAGTCATTTTAAACTTTTTGAACTTTAAGAAGCATAAATAGAGTAGATGGTCATGTATGCAGTTTTTTTTATCAAAATATATTTTTACTAAATATTTGTTACTTAAAATATATGTTTTTATTTAGAGAATTAAAAAAAAAAATCTGCTGTGTGCAACTCTTCATTGGGAATACTTTAAAGAATTGTAAATGATGCCTTTAACACGTTTCTTGAGCATTGGCTAATTCCATGAGTGTAACAGAAATATAGTAAAAACAAAAAAGGGAAGAAAACCCTTCTTTGAGTATCCTTTCACTTTTCTGGATCTGCATATGTCTCAAGTCTCTTATGACACACTATTTATTTTTAAAAACAAGTCACACAACGATTGTGGACTGCATAAAATTCGCATAATGTAACCCTTTCACCTCATTTATATTTAACAACTAATGTACTATACTCTATAAAATTTATTTTGTCGGTTTATGGGTCCTTTTCTGTTATTATTTTTTCAGGTCATCATCCTGAACCACCCTGGTCAGATCTCTCAGGGCTATGCTCCTGTGCTGGACTGCCACACTGCTCACATTGCCTGCAAGTTTGCTGAGCTGAAGGAGAAGATTGACCGTCGTTCTGGAAAGAAGCTTGAGGACAACCCCAAGAATCTAAAGTCTGGAGATGCTGCCATTATCGTCATGATCCCTGGAAAACCTATGTGTGTGGAGAGCTTCTCCCAGTACCCACCACTGGGTAAGTAAAGTAATATGGGTGCTTGTTATCCACAAACTAGTGCCATCTTGACTTATTTGAGCTGCTTGTTTCAGGTCGCTTTGCTGTGCGTGATATGAGGCAGACCGTTGCTGTTGGTGTAATCAAAGCAGTTGACAAGAAAGCTGCATCTGGTGGCAAGGTGACCAAGTCTGCCCAGAAGGCTGCCAAAACCAAATGAACCCCTTCATCAGACACCCATGACATGTGTAGAGTGTCCCATCCTGTAATGTCTCAGAACCTGAACTTGCTTCTTAAGGACTGGTTAATGCTGATTAAAACCCATCGCAAAAGCTTCCGCAGGAAAGGAGGAGATTATCGTATTTTTTAGGGCAGAGAAAATTATTACAAAATAAAAAAAGATTATTATATGAACATTTTTTTTGTGTTTTCTGCTTTTTCGTTTCATTGTTTAGATAATTATGTTTTGAAATACTACACATTTTAAATGTAATCATTCAACCTACTATAAACATTTACACACTATTGGTGATTTTAATGTAAATAGAAAGTTGCCATTTATGTCTAATTATGCACAACATTAATTCATTAATTAATTAATAAGAGTTAGTGTTTACTAATAGTGTAAGTGTATATGTATTTTTAAATTCAGGACAAAATAGCAAGATAAAGAGAACAGGGACAACAATAATATGATATAATATCCTATAACTTAAATTACTCTTCTTCTTCTTCTTCTTCTACTTCTTCTTTTGGCTGCTCCCGTTAGGGGTTACCACAGCGGATCATCCGTCTCCATAACCCCCCTGTCCTCTACATCTGCCTCTTTCAAACCAACTACCAGCATGTCTTATCTTACCATATCCATAAACCTCCTCCTTGGCCTTCCTTTTTTCCTCCTTCCTCAGTAGCTCCATCCTCAGCAATCTCCTACCGATATACCACATGCCCCTTCACTGCATATGTCCAAACCATCTTAATCGGGCCTCTCTCACTTTTGGAAACTCAATGTTTCCAAAACATCCTACATGCATGGTCCCTCTAAAAAACTGGTTTCTAATTCTGTCCATCCTCGTCACTCCCAATGAAAACCTAAGCATCTTCAGCTCAGCCACCTCCAGCTCCAGCTGCACCTCCTGTCTTTTTGTCAATGCCACTGTCTCTAAACCATACATCATTGCAGGTCTCACCACAGTTCTATAAACTTTCCCTTTCACTCTTGCAGATATCCTACTATTACAAATCACTCCTGCCACTCTTCTCCACCCACTCCACCCTGCCTGCACTCTTTTCTTCACTTCTCTACACATTCTCAATTACTTTGCACTGTTGACCCCAGGTACATAAACTCCTCCACTTTCTCTAACCGCACCACTCCACTGCCCTTCCTCTCATTTACACACATGTACTCGGTCTTACTCCTACTGACTTTCATTTGCCTTCTCTCCAGCGTGTACCTCCACCTCTCCAGGCTCTTCTCAACCTGCTCCCTACTCTCGCCACAAATAACAATATCATCTGCAAACATTATAATTCATGGAGACTTCTGTCTGACCTGGTCTGTCAACCTGTCTATCACCATTCCAAACAGGAAAGGGCTCAGAGCCGATCCTTGATGCAGTCCAGCCTCCAATTTAACCCAGTCTGTAGTTCCTACTGCACACTTCACTGCTGTCACACTGTCCTCATACATGTCCTGCACCACCTCACATACTTCTATGCCACACCAGACTTCCTCATACAATACCACAACTCCTTTCTCGACACCCTGTCCTACGCTTTCGCTAAATCCACAAACACACAATGCAACTCCTTCTGACCTTCTCTATCCTTCTCCATCAACATCATCAGAGCAAATATTGCACCTGTAGTACTCTTGCTCAGCATTAAACCATACTGCTGCTAACAGATGGTCACCTCTTCTCTCAGCCTGGCTTCCACTACTCTTTCCCATAACTGCATGGTGTGACTCATCAACTTATTTCCCCTGTAGTTACTGCAGGTCTGCACATCTCCCTTATTCTTAAAAATCAGTACCTGCACACTCCTTCTCCATTCCTCAGGCATCCTCTCACCTAGAATCTTGTTAAACAATCTGGTTAAAAACTCCACTGCCAAGCCTCCTATGCATCTCCATGCTTCTACTGGTAAGTCATCTGGGCCAGCCTCCTCACTCTCTGTCCATATAATCTCTGTTCTCACTTCCTCCTTGTTAATCCTATCCACTTTCTGCTTCACCTTCTCCACATCATCCAACCTTCTCTCTCTCTCTCTCTCTCTCTCTCTCTCTCTCTCTCTCTCTCGCTCTCTCTCTCTCTCTCTCTCAGTCTCTCTCACTCTCATTTCTGAAGTAGTTGCCCATCCAGCACCTCTTTACCACCACCAAGCCACTCTCTGACCTTTTCCCTGAATATCTCTCTCTCTCTCTCTCTCTCTCTCTCTCTCTTCTCTCTCTCTCTCTCTCTCACATTTCTGAAGTAGTTGCCCATCCAGCACCTCTTTAGCACCACCAAGCCACTGTCTGACCTCTTTCCTGAATCGCACACTACAGTCTTCCTCCTTCATTTTTCACCATCTTACTCTTTTTTCAGTCCTCACTCTCCTCCTCTTCCCCTTCCCCTCCATAGCCATCCTACAGACCACCATCCGATGCTGTCTATCTACACTATCCCCTGCCAACACCTTACAGTCTCCAATCTCTTTCAGGTTGCATCTCCTACATAGAACATAGTCCACCTGTGTGCACCTTCCTCCACTCATATATTTCACCCTATGCTCCTCCTTTTTAAAATATGTATTCTCTACTGCCATTTCTGTCTAAATCTACCACCATCTGCCCTTCCACATTTCTCTCATTAAGACCATACCTTCCCATCACTTCATCATCTCTGTTCCCTTCACCTACATGCCCATTGATGTCTGCCTAAATCACCAATCGTTCATTCCTAGGTACACTCTCTAGCACTTAATTTAACTCCAGAATTGTACCTTCTTGTCCATCTCACAATCCAATTGTGGGGCATAGCCACTGATGACATTTATCATCACCCCTTCAACTTTCTGCTTCACGTACACTCTTCCTTCAGGATTACACCTACACCATTTCTCTTTCCATCCACACCTGGCCTTACTCCCTTTTCACTTAGTCTCCTAAACACACAACATATCTACCTTTCTCTGCTCCATCATATCAGCTAACTCTCTCCCTTTACCAGTCATAGTACAAACATTTAAAGTACCAACTTTAACCTCCACTCTCCTCCACTTCTCCTTTTCCTGCAGTCTCTGTAGATGTCTTCCTCCTCTCTGTCTCCTCCTTTAGCCAACATTAGCCCAATTTCCTCCTGTACTTGTGGCGGTCGTTGGTAACCCAGGAATGAAATTCTGTGTTGTGATCCAAATATTTAATTTAGCACATGTTTTATGCTGAAAGCCTTTTTCAACGCAACCCTTCCCATTTATTCAGGCTTGAGACTGACACTAAGAGTGCACTGGCTTGTGCAACCCTTATGGCTGTTTTGTGGAGGCATTTCCGGGATGCCAATGTAAATCATTTTACAGGGCTGGGCTTGTCAGTAAACGCATGAATTTACTGCTTGACAGGTGAAAAAATATTGACTTATACTCCCATTAACTGATGATCCAAGCTTGTGGCTATATAAGGTTGTACAGGGCAACATCTGAAGCATAGGACAAAAAAGTATTTGTCTTTTGATGGAAAATTGTTGAAAAAGCTATCTTGTCTGACAGCAAATAATTATTAATAGAAACTGTGATTTCCAGCTTTCTGTCTCAAAGATTTAGCACCGGCACGAATGAAAGCCATACTGTAATACTGTATTAAATGGCATTTAAAGTGAAAAGAAACTGAAACTCTTCTGACTGATTATGCATATCTCCTCCTATATAGTAGCTCTTACCTCCGGTATGCCTGTAGCTCCTATTCATTTTCATTTTGCTTCAGACGAGTATCTCATGTAAGTCTGTTTTCATGTTACATTTACTTAATTTTTTAGCACTTTTTCTTTGTGACCTTAGTATTTTAAAGTTCTGCCTGGGTAAAGACTTATAGAAAGTTAAACATGTTATGATCACTTAAATACCTTATTATTCTTAAAGTGTATGTCTATATCTGGTAATTCAAATGAATGTCTTAACATTATATAAGTTAAAAAGAAAAGTTAATAAACAGAGAAAGAGGTTTTGACTAATTTAAAACCACATTGTAAAGATTTTTGGCTTTTTAATAAGTTTTATTTTCCTATATGTACCATCTAAGTTTTAAAATACAAGACACACTTTATGATCAAAAGTATGTGGAGAGTTCAGTGATTCCAAACCTTCCACCTTTGCCATAATTAAATTCCTAAAATTTCTGCCCTGTTAGATCTGTGTAGGTCAGTGGTGGATGAAGTAAACAAACCATGTACTTGAGTAAATGTAAATATACAGCGGTGTGAAAAGTGCCCATTCCTGTTCCTCCATTTTTTTTTGCATGTTTTCACACTTTAATGTTTCAGATCATCAAACTAATTTAAATATTAGTAAAAGATAACACAAGTGAACACAACATGTTGTTTTTAAATTAAGGTTTTTATTATTTAGTGGAAAACAAAATCCAACACGACATGGCCCTGTGTAAACAAGTGTTTGCCCCTAAACCTAATAACTGGTTGGGTCACCCTTAGCAGCAACTGCAGTCAAGCGTTTGCAATAACTTGTAATGAGTCTGTTACAGCGCTGTGGAGGAATTTTTGTCCACTCATCTATGCAGAATTGTTGCAATGCAGTAATTTGTTATTTAAGTGCAGTAACGTATTACATTTACTATTAATGTGAAAAGCATGCATCTAGGAAAAACACCATCTCAGCAGTAAACAATACAAACTAACAGGGCAGGAAAATTAGTGTATTATATGGGTCACTTTATTCTGGACTCTGGAGCAGGGGAAACGTGTTCTCTTGTGTGGTCATTACATTATCTGTGACACTAATTGACAAATCTGGGTTTATCGGATGCCACAAAGCACTATATAGTGTGCATAGAGCCACCGGTACAATTTGGATGTGGATATTAGAGGATATATATCTGCCTTTTCTGCCTCTTACTCCCACTGAAGGTTAATGTTAACGCTAAAACATACAATGACATTTTAGGCGACTGAATGCATTCCATTTTGTGACTGCAGTTTGGGGGGAAGGCACATCCTTGTTTTACCTTATTTATGGTTAAATGGTTTTATGAGTTTGTGTGAGGGAACTCTAGTGGCCTTCACAGAGTCCTGAACATCACATTTGGAATAAAGTGGAACGATAACTGGAAATCAGACCTTCTTGCCTAACATCGGTGCCTGAACATTACAAATGCTCTTTGAATGAATAGGCACAACTCAATACCCATGATACTATAATAACATGTCCAACAAGTTTGTATACATTATAAGTGAGTAAGTTATAATCTTGACATTTATCTCTAATTGTGCCTCTTTTGCACTGTAAAATCAGAAAGTACAGTATCGTGTTGTCCTTGTTGTGTACACTTTCTTATCACAGTTATCAAGCATATGTAGAACATCTCCAGCTAAACATTCCCCTGAAGCTCAATATTTTGATGCTTTAATTCTGTACTTTTTTTCTGAGTAAAAATAGAATTGGAATTTTATTTAGTAATGTCTGCAGGTTCATTCATCTAAAGTTTATTTTGGATGTTGACTGGATTTCTGTTAAGCTTATGAAAAACAATTTATCTATGTTTGTAGACAGAACCTGTGATTTTGTTTTTTAAATATTACACCAGAATCTTGTAAAGCAACATAATAAGAGGAAAGAATAATATAGCCCACATTGATAAAGTTTTAATTATTAAGCAGTTAAAACCAAGATTCGAGAAAGAACCGTATAGAAGCTAGGTTGCAGAATTGGTGAGAAATCATTGTAGCAACAAACATATAAAATATGTGTGTACATTATGGACTAACAAGAGATTATTGAATACTTGTTAGTGTTCCTGGGGGTTATAATAATAATAATAATCATCATCATCATCATCATAATCTTTATCATGATCTTTCTGTAGTTAGTACTCACTTTAAATGGTGAATTTATTTTCTATCATGCAAAATCATAGCTTCAACTGACCTTTCAAAATGGTGCGAGGCCCACCTCTAAAGAAACTGAGAGATGATGATATGGAAAGCTTAAGATCACCAGATTTTCCTCCAGATGCTATCCAGGAGAAGCTACCCTGCAATAAAGGTAAGGATATGAAAAAAATGCTTAGATGTACATACATTATTATATATAGTAAACACACAGTTTAGGATATAAAATCCTTTGTTCAATTAGGATCAAACTTTCAAAGTTGTGACTTTGAATATGTTGTGTAGATTGATATGAATTTATGTATAGCAACAAACAGTTGGTGCCACAACCTGCTGGATCTGCATCATGTAGACAATGTAATATACAAAATCCACATTTTTGTAATTGCTAGAATTTTCAAAGTTTTAGTAGTTTTTATATTTCCTCCATATAAATTTATAATCTTTTTTTAAAGGTGGCCCTGTAGTAGAAGGTACTATCTCTCATGAACTCGACCGATGGATCAGGCAGCGAGGCCGAGACTTACGGCTACGCCAGGCTGACCGCCAGGCTGCTGTGAAACTGGTCAATAATCTGAGAAAGGATTTATTAAAATTCCTGAAGGAAAGTGATGAACAACCTTTTTTCAGGGATGTTTCTGTTCTCAATAGTGGAAGCTACTATGAATTAGTGAAGGTAAACAAAACAAACTTTGAGACTTTGTTCTGTCTGATGTGTAAACAAAAAAGAAGCAAAAAGTATTCAGTTTAATTACACTTTACAATTACATTGAAGTAAACTGATTAAAATGACCATTTTAATATTACAAAACCCAGACACAGAGACTAACTTTGTTTGAGTAAATATGACATTTTAGGTTATTTAAGTAATTTTAAGAGGACGGGTTTCAAAGAACAGTATCTAATTAACAGTGTGAAACAAGTCTTCTGTACACTGTCAGGACTGTCTTTCAAACATATGCTCTATAAATGTGGATTGATAAAAAGGACATGTGGAAATCGTTGTATTAAAACCTTATATTTAATTAAACATTTAGCTATTATCCATAAGTAATGGAATAAAATTTTTCTTAAACATTTATAATAAACTTTTCTTATAATAATTCTTCTTGGTTTGTTTTAGATTAATAAACCCGATGAGTTTGACATCATGTTGAAGCTTAAAACACCCCGAATTGAGTGGAAAAAGCTAGATAAACATAATGGGCTTTTTTATTCAATTTCCCTTTGCCGACCTCCACGTGGTGAAATCCGAGCCTTCGTCTTAGAGGATGGACTCACTATCTCAGCCTCAAAAATAATGAATGAAATGCACCATCTGGTTCAGAAATTCATCAAACTGCATAAAGGTAAAATAATTTAATTGTTTTTCTTTCCATACTACTACCGCTGTTCTAGAAATTGAATACCCAGTCCAGCATAAAGTACAATAAACATTATTCAAGACAATCTTGTTAATTATCAGTAACAATGAAATCTTCATTATGGTCACATACAGGCCACAATGCTAAAAGAATATTCATTGGTTTAATTTGGTGGTTTGTGCAAGAACAGTTTTAGTGATGCAATGATTCTTAAAGATAACTTTATCTTTATATTTAGGTGTACAGTACTTTTAAGTTAAATATAAATATATAACATTTTATTTAAATATTTAAATTTTTTAATGTATATAATTACTTTTACATTACTCGTTTCTAATGAGTATGACTTGCATAAATGAGTAGGTGTACACATTTTGTAAATATGTAAATATTTGCAATTATTTAAATGTGTGTTTTATGCTTCAGTGCCTGCTGATGAAGGTCGCTGGGTGGTGTGCAGGAAAAAGATAAATTCTCCAGCTGTGACTCTGGTATTCCAGGATGCAAAAGAGGGGGCAGAAATATTGTCTATGGATATTGTTCCTAGTCTTGAGGTGCCACAAGGCTGGCCAAAAGATGCACGAGCTGGCCCGGATGTGGACAACTGGCTTGGGAAGAACAATCGGCGCAAATTTGTCGGAGAGCCTGTTTACTTTGTCCCAAAGAGACCCAAAACACGAAACCTCACAGCTGTTGAAAAAGGTTCTAATTAGGAAACAGACAAACTTTACAAAATAGTTCAAGTTAAACACTTTAGAATTTGAAAATCAGTAAGAAATGATTATATGTGAACTGATAAATATTCACATTTTAGAATGTACATCTCAGTAAAAACAAGCCTTTTATGAATCACACATGTTAGGTAATTGTAGCAGTTAATACCTATGCACTGAAAATGCTAATATCTGTTTTCTTACAAAATTATTCGCTAATACTTTAATATAGAACTTTTTTAGAGTCACATTAGAAATACACATTAGTGCATAAATAAAATAAGTTTTTGATGTTTTATAGAACACTTGCTTCCTGTTTTAAATTTAATTAGCAATAGTGTGTAAAGTGCAATCAAATGTATAAAAGAAAAACTTAAAATATTCGAAAACCTTTTAGTGGCAGTCAAAATTTACTGTTCTTAGGCTCTATGTGATTGCTGATAAAATGAATTATGGTTTTATTTGCAGAGAGCTGGAGAATATCATTCTCTCATATTGAAAAAGAGATGATTCGGTACCATGGCAACAAAAAGACATGCTGTGAGAATAAACAAAATGAATGCTGCCGGTAAGAGAATAAGCATGAAATATGTGGGTTTTTTTTCAACAGTTTGAACATGTAGTTTCATTTTGGTGATATTCTTAACCGCCGTTCTCTTTTAGAAAACTGTGTTTGCGGCTCCTCAAGAGCCTGCTTAAGGGACTTAAGGAGAAATACCCCAAAGAGCTTGAACCTCTATGCTCCTACCATGGGAAAACTGTTTTCTTTTACAATCTCTGTGAAAGATTTGAAGACTCACTGTGGACCCCTGGCCAACTCTCAGTCTGCTTTGTGAAACTTCTGTGGCACTTTGAGCATGCTGTAAAAGATGGCTCGCTTCCCCACTTCTTTGTTCCAGACCACAATCTGTTTTCTCCATCCAGTTTCCCTAAGCGTTCTCTCCAGTTTCTAGGCAATGCTTTGCGAGAGCAAATAGAGTCAGGGCTTCCTCTTTTAAAGGTCCAAGATCCACTACATCCTGCCATTGAACTGCAGCCTCAACCTATCACACTTACAGTACAAAAATGTGGCGCTGTGGCAAGTGGAAGCAGCTATTTCAGAAAAATGCTGACTGTAGCTTGTGCTGTTATGTTTTTGGCTACCGTTCTTGCATTTTATGTAAAACCATAACAACTACATTTAGTGTAGATGGCATTGCAATACTGTTAATGCTATTTAAAATGTCATTTTTTAAACAATGGAATCAGCTTAAAAAAAAACATTTTTTTACGTGTTATGATTTAAATAAATATATTTTTTTACTTATGTGCAATTAAAGGGTTTTTAAGGTTTTTTTAAACTGCTTTTTTATTGTCATGGCAGCACAGTGGAGCAGTGTCTAGAGTTGTGGCCTCACGGCTCTTGGATTCTCAAGCTGCATGGTATTTCTGTAGGTGTTATCTGTGTTTATGTGAGTTTCTTCCCCATCCCAAAAACATACCAGTATGGGTTTGGTTACTCTAATGTATGTAAATGGACTAGCATCTCATTCAAGGTTCTCAAAATAAGTTCCGGTTTTTACCATAACCCTAAAAAGAATAAATTATATTTATTTTTAAATTACTAGTCTGAAAAAAATTCTGTTTCATCTTCATTTTATGTGAAATTATGTATAATGAGTAAATTGTTTGATTGCCTGATTTATGTACTACTCATACACTATTACTTCATGTACTACTAATGTAGTGTTTATTATATCTTGGTCACCATAAAAGTAATATTAATTTCTTGCTACAGTAATAACTGTGGAATAAAAAATAAAACCACTTTTTTTCTTTTTGTAAGTTTTTTTTAATGGACTTGTAATATCTTTGTTTGATTAAAAACAATGGCACGTAGTTGATGCCACAAAAATAATAATATTGTTAATTTTTATTGTTACAATTGTAATGACACAAGGAATGTATATATTTATGAAGTTAAGGTATGCTGCTGCTATAAAACTATGAAAACTTAAAATAAAATAATAAAATAATAAAGACACTGCCTGTACAATTGTGCAGTGTCTGTAAAAGTGAGGCAATGCAAATGAAATTATTCTCCAATTAAGTTCAAAGGTGCAGGGAAGCAATGTATTATAGCGTAATACAGTACAGTGGTGTAAAAAAGTGTTTGCCCCCTTCCTGATTTCTTATTCTTTTGCATGTTTGTCACACTTTAATGTTCCAGATCAGCAAACTAATTTAAATATTAGTAAAATATAACAGAAGTGAACACAAAATGCAGTTTTAAATGAAGGTTTTTATTATTAAAAGAAAATCTCAAATTACATTGCCCTGTGTGAAAAAGTGTTTGCCCCCCTGTTAAAACTGTGGTTTATTACACCTGAGTTTAATTTCTCCAGCCACACCCAGGCCTGATTACTGCCACACCTGTTCACAATCAAGAAATCTCTTAAATAGGACCTGACAAAGTGAAGTAGACCAAAAGATCGTCAAAAGCTAGACATCATGCAGAGAGCCAAAGAAATTCAGAAACAAATGAGAGTAATTGAGTATCATTCTGGAAAATGTTATAAAGAAATTTCTAAAGCTTTGGGACTCCAGCGAACCACAGTGAGAGCCATTATTTACAAATGGCAAAAACATGGAACAGGGGAGAACCTTCCCAGGAGTGGCCGGACGACCAAAATTACCCCAAAAGCAAAGAGACGACTCGTCCAAGAGGTCACAAATGACCCCAAACAACATCCAAAGAACTGCAGGCCTCACTTGCCTCAGTTAAGGTCAGTATTCATGACTTCACCATAAGAAAGAGATTGGGCAAAATGGTCTGCATGGCAGAGTTCCAAGACAAAACCGCTGCTAAGCAAAAAGAACATAAAGACTCGGCCTTAGTTTTGCCAAAAAACATCCTGCTGATCTTTTGATGAGACTTTTAGGAAAATACTTTGTGGACTGAAGAGACAAAAGTTAAACTTTTTGGAAGGTTTGTGTCCCATTACGTTTGGCGTAAAAGTAACAACGCATTTCAGAAAAAGAACATCATACCAACAGTAAAATATGGTGTTGGTAGTGTGATGGTCTTGGGCTGTTTTGCTACTTCAGGGCATGGAAGACTTGCTGTGATAAAAGGAATCATAAATTCTGCTGTTTACCAAAAAATCCTGAAAGAGAATGTCCGGCCATCTGTTCGTGACCTCAAGCTGAAGCGAACTTGATCCAAAACACACCAGCAAGTCCACCTCTGAATGGCTGAAAAAAAATTAAGACTTTGGAGCCTAATCAAAGTCCTGACCTGAATCCTAATGAGTTGCTGTGGCATGACCTTAAAAATTCCTCCACAGCGCTGTAACAGACTCATTGCAAGTTATTGCGAATGCTTGATTGCAGTTTTTGCTGATAAGGGTGGCCCAACCAGTCATTGAGTTTAGGGGGCAAACACTTTTACACACAGGGCCATGTAGTTTTGGATTTTGTTTTCCCTCAATAATAAAAGCCTTCATCTAAAAACTGCATGTTGTGTTCACTTGTTATCTTTTACTAATATTCAAATTAGTTTGACGATCTGAAACAATAAAGTCGCACAGTATAATAGTACAGGGTGGAACTGGGTTCTTTCTCTTTAGTTTTTCACCATCACCAGATAGTTGATTTCCCACCTGTAGGCAGACTCATCCCCTGCGGAGATAAGCCAAATTAGAGATGCGTTCTCCGCAAACTTTTAAAAACTGGTGGCTAGAGATGCAGCAGTGGTATACAGAAAAGATGAACAAACACTGCCTTGGCACTGCCAGCCAGGTGGTCTGGGAGTTGCATTATGCATATATATATATATATATATATATATATATATATATATATATATATATATATATATATATATATATATATATATATATATATATATATATATACATATATATACATACATATATATATATATATATATATATATATATATATATATATATATATATATATATATATGTATGTATATATATGTATATATATATATATATATATAACATTTAAAGTTGTATCTAAACCATTCAACATATAGTTTTCAATATACAACAAGATACAATATATACTTAACAACTAAATGTCATTCTTCCCTTTTTTAAATGTTGTTATGGGTGTTTGTAATATTATAAACAGACAGGAGACAGGAGGGGGAGCTGGAGCTGTAGGTAGCAGAGGAGTTACTTGGTGAATTTGAGAGAGGCAGATTTAGAGGACAGGGTACGATGGAGAAGGATGATCCGCTGTGGCGACCCCTAATGGGAGCAGCCGAAAGTAGAAAATATAAACATCAGAGTAACTTAATCTGTTTTTTCTTAAATGTTGTATTTTTATTTATTTATTAAATATAAACAATTTAAAGAAAGCAGTGTGTCTATTATTAAATAAAAAGCAAATTAATACAATACCTAATATTCTATTCTATTCTATTCTATTCTATTCTATTCTATTCTATTCTACATGTTGATTATTATAGATTTGTGTCATGTTCCTGTGCGACAATAATGTAGGAACGTTATACCGCGAGCAGTGTGTTTTGGCCGGCTCATTTTTAGGTGAACACGCTGTTATAAATGCTCTGCGCCGGAAGCGTAACGTCCTCTTCTAGCGATCCAACATGGCGGTGAGTGCATACGATATATTAATGAAAACGGTGTACAGTTGAAATCTAAAAACATCGCCTTGTTCCAGTGGTATTTTAGGGCCATCTGTGATTCCCCGTGTAGTGTTTTATTTACCCTACGATAATCTGGTTATATTTGAGGCGAAAATAATAGAATGTGAGCGATAATAAATGTTTAGCAGTTAGCTTTCCAGTTATCCGGTGCTCCTAGTGAGCGAGTGGCTGAAGCTGAGACCCGAGGCTCCATACATGTGTTTTGTATCGCTGAAAATGTTACGGAACAGTTATTCATTTGTAAACGGATACTTTTGTAGAACTTTCTGAAGCAGTAACTTGTAAATTAGGGTCATTTTATGTAGCTGGAGCCGGTAGCTGAAGTGGAGGTCGTGGATATGTCCGGACATGCTTGGTGCAGGTTTATAGTAACTTTAAATGCTTGTCTGTTAAAACGTTGACATTCCTTTCATATTTTAATGTCGAAAGAGCCATTTATGATCTGTAGCCAGTAAGAATCCTAGTTGTAGGTTGGCCTGTAGAGGGTGATTGTTCATTAATGATCATGAAGTTCACTGTTGTGAAGAATGGCAGCGTGTGCACACAGGAACTACTAGATATGTCTGTTAAACCAGGTTGTATTTATTTTGCAGGACCACAGTGAGAAGAAGGAGAACCCCATGAGGGAGCTGCGTATTCGCAAACTGTGCCTGAACATCTGTGTTGGTGAGAGTGGTGACAGACTGACCCGTGCTGCCAAGGTGCTGGAGCAGCTCACAGGCCAAACTCCTGTCTTCTCTAAAGGTAAGCATCTTTAATTTATGTACTTTTCTGGGTCATGGTTTATTGTGTGTTCAACATCGCATTCAATATTTTGAAAACCATTTCTCCCCCACAGCCCGCTACACTGTGAGATCCTTTGGTATCCGCAGAAATGAAAAGATTGCTGTCCATTGCACTGTTCGTGGTGCCAAGGCTGAGGAGATCCTGGAGAAGGGGTTAAAGGTGAGAATGTTTCAGCTGTTCTGTTTGTTTGACTAGATGTTGTTGTGAGATTCTTTGCAATTTTCTCAATGGTTCACGTGGTCATTTATACTTCATAAATACAAGTTATACGTTAGTGGTGAAAGTAAATAGGATATTAATGGAGTCAATGACCAAAATTTGTAAATATTGAGACTGACAGTTTGGTCATCCAGCATTCTGGATGGATTTGGATTGTGGAGTTTTTCATGGTCCTTAATGAAGCTGCATGTACTCAAAGCCAAATGTCTTGTTGATGCACAAATACAAATGGTTATTCCTAAACATTTGCCAGATTTAGTAGATATTTGGTTGGTTGCAGTGATCTTTGTTACTTGGAAAAGTTAAATAATTTGTTCTACTTAGCTATGCTAGAGATTTGCTACTTGGCAAATATCAGCTGTGAGTGCACAGTGTTTTATTATGAAAATGAAAACTTGATTTGCTTATTTAAGAATGACACCACAAATTGTTATTGTTAAATGTAATGTTATTGAACAGCAATGTAATAACTTGATTACCAGACAGACATTTTCTCATTGATTTCTCTGATAGGTTAATAATATGGAGGTGAAAATTCTTCTAGTTTTATCTTGAAGCGCTAATGTAGAAACACCTGTAATTTTATTTGTCTTCACATCATTGCATGTCTAGAAACATCTGTAATAAGAACAAATCTGTGTTCTTTTCTTACCCACCACTGTTCTCCAGGAAGATTTTGAGGTTCTAATGCTCCACTAGGGGGCATAAAGGAGCAGTAAAGTCTGGATATAAGCTCAGATAGTGAACACTTGTGAATGAGAATTTTGATTGTTTTTTCACTGGCAGTGAGCGAGTGCCTATTCAAGCACAAGGATTTTTTCCCATGATGCTTATATTAATACACTCTGTTGATTCATGATAACATTCCAGTCAAGCCCCTTTCAGTTCTATAATTCAATAGTTTACAACTATTCATTTGATTTGTTGTCTGTTTTTATCCAGTTGCACATTTAAAATGTAGTTTTCAGATGTGGTTGTGTACTACACTTACTGGGTTTTGTAAACTAGTTTATTACCCAAGATGAGTTTAACAACTCCGGATCGAATAACATTTGCTGAAATGAATGCTAATCTTTTTTTTTTTATTTTCTGCTTTATCCAGGTGCGTGAGTATGAATTAAGGAAGAACAACTTCTCAGACAGTGGAAACTTCGGCTTTGGCATTCAGGAGCACATCGATCTGGGCATCAAGTATGATCCTAGCATTGGTATTTATGGCTTGGACTTCTACGTGGTAAGTTTTTTTTTTTTTTTTTTTTTTTTTTTTTATATTATCTTATATCACTTTAAAGTGTTCTGTGTTTTAATAACTGTTCTAGTGTTTCCTTTGAGTAATATGCCATCAAAGGCTCACATGTTGTTTTGAGATTTGCAGCACTGTATTGTTTGTTTTTTGTCTAACTAGCAAATCTAGTAAAAAGTTCTTGATGTACTTTGTTCTTGTGCTTCCTTATCAAAGGTTCTGGGCAGACCCGGCTTCAGCATTGCCGACAAGAAAAGGAAAAGGGGACGCATTGGCTTCAGGCACCGCATCCGCAAGGAGGAAGCCATGCGTTGGTTCCAGCAAAAGGTATGTTTAAAGGCATAATTTTATTCATTGGCCTTTATTTACAGAATATTTTTTAAATTGGCACATTTGTTTCAATGTTTTTTACATTGAAACAAATAAAAAAAAAAAAACAGCAAAGAGAACCTATTTAGGGTTTCTTTTCTTAATTCTTTTTTTAATGTTGGTTCTACTTTTTTTTTTTTCTGTTTTTCAGTATGATGGTGTTATCCTTCCTGGCAAGTAGAGGATTACCACTTTGTTTATAACAAATAAATAAAAGAAAAAGCCCAATTTCTCCTTCTCATGTCATTTTTTGAAAATGAATGTTATTTTATACCAACTGGTTTTAGTTTGTGTGAATCATATACAAATGGGGGTGAGCAAGAAAAAGGATCTTGCAATATTAAGTGTGGACAATTTTATACTCTTTTTAGACTATAATGCATCCAGTTTGCAAACAAAGTATTATATTAGTAAAAGAATTGGTAAAATATAAACTAAAATATTACATGTCGCACACAAGATTTCCCAGGATATCTTTTTACTATGCAACATGTTGGGCTGCTCAGGTTGACCATCTCTGGAAGATGTTTAGCACAATTTGTGGGGACTGAGACATGTGAAATTAGAGTGACTGGGTGATTTTTGCATCGAGGTGAAAATGGTGCCTTGTTCTCCTGTATATGGTCGTCAACATGTTCACACTTTCTCAAGTATGCCTGAGCCACTGCAATGCAAAACTCAAGGAACTGCATTATGTCCTCCTTTGGTGTACTACATTCAATGTTCTCTCGATAATATAGCTGGCCGTTGGCTCATGCGAGATCCATGAACTGCATGATAATCATCTATTTTTTTGGTTCACTCATTCAGTAATAGCTCATCCTCCTGTCTACCAAGTCAACCTCAATCTGTAATGTCATGCTTGATTTCCTCACTAATGGCAGGAATTCTTAAGGCATTGGGCAAGAACATCCTAATTTGTGGGTAAGGCATGCGGGACATGAGCTTATGAGATTTTTTTTTTTTTTTGGAGCATCAATTTTGAAGTGAACATAGCATTTGTGCAGTTAACAATGAGTTTCATACAACTGACAATATTTTGCTCTATATAGTCCAGTGGCTGCCAGCTGTGACGCTCATGCAGACTTTTATCTTTACCCTCAAAATGAACCAAGTCTGGAGTAAATGCAGAAGACTTCTAACACTTGCCATGTGTGTGTTCTGTTGGTAGACATCTGTGCTAGGTCCTAGCTCGATAGCATTTTGCCACGCTAATTTTTACGCACAGCTCCTCTGGATGTCTGCATGCTGTGACGACTTTTTACATGCGCCTAAAAGGAGTTGTAGCTCACTATCACTTTCAGTACTGTTTTGCTGAGTCAATTCTGTTGAATCAGAATATAATGAACATGTAGCTGGTTTACACCAGGATCAGCAGCATCACAGACAAATCCTCCACATCAGAGTTTTTATTTATTTATTTAAATTATTGATTTCAATAATTCTTCTGCAGCGGACAATGAATTGTGCCATAGAAATGCAGCACAGAAAAAATAACCAAAACAAACACTTTAGATTAATGTGCACCACATGCAAGAACTTTTTTTTTTTTTTTTTTATGTAAACTGTTGGTTTCTTATCAAATCTTTCCAAGTTATGTTCCCCTAGTTTTACATTTTCACTTTGCAATCTTACCATCATAAGTCCCAGTTTCCCCAAACGAGTACTTATTAATTAGCAGCATTCATTTGTTTACTATTGATAAAATTTTTCTGTGTGTCACGTTAAACTAAATGTTCTGTATAAATACTCAAATTTTGATGAGGTTCTGTGCCTGTTTTACTTTTATGTCTGACTCCACTGTAGAGTTTGACATCTTGTGTTTCTACTAATCAGTGTATTGCACTTTTTCTACCACTAAATGGTGCTATAAAGTGTCTACTAATAAGGACAACATGTCCAACTTATGAATGAAGTATTATGTGCAGGGAACCCAAAATGTAATGTCTCCATATGAGGACGCAGGATCCCCCAAGGTTAATTACGGTAAACTTTTTTTTTTTTGCAGTTCACTATGATAGTAGATAAGATCAAAGTGGGTGTAATATGGCTAAACCTTGACTCGAGATAGACCTTGAGATTTCCAGTGCTCCTTCCACCATTAGCCATATGAATTGTAATGTACACTGCAACAAAGTTTTAAATTTCTAATCTCACAATAGTTATGTGGTGTAAAGATAACCCAAGACATGCCTTGTTTTGATACATTTTATTAGATTTAACTTTATTCAAGTGAAATGTCATCCTAGAGAATTAGAACCATATGCAACACCTACATTATGTCTCCATTCAACACAACGCAAAAGCCATAATCAGCTGGTGCCAATATAACTATAATAATGGGACCATTGCCTGTCAAATTTCCACATTACAAGTGACGATTCTTCTTAAATTCACATATCAAAAAGCTCTCTGTCTGGAACAGCAAATTCTCTCTAGGATATTCACTGGTTCTCTTAAAGATAGCAGGGCTCTGTATACATTTGGAATTTTGTCAGATGGTGATATTACAAAAAATGCAGATGTATGTTGTCCAGACAAGAAGAAATTGTATTAATCACTGGGTCAGTATTGCAAATTACTGGTTAGATACACACACACACACACACACACACACACACACACACACACACACACACACAGCATTCAGAAAGTATTCAGACCCCCTTCACATCTTCAGTTTTATTATGTTGCTCCAATGATCTGGGCTTTATGGCAGAGTGGCTTAATGGAAGCCCAATGAAGGGCTCTCAGGCTGTGTAGAAAAAGATTGTAATATTTGACCTCAATTCTGAACATTATGCCTGAGGGAATCCAGCCACCGCTAATCACCTGCACAAAAACAACTTGGCAGTGAAGCATGATGGTGGCAGCATCATCCTGTGTGGATGGTTTTCTGCAGCAGGGACTGTGCAACTGGTCATGGTTAAAGTAAAGCTGTATGGAGCAAAGTATCCTTAATAAAAATCTGTTCCACTGTGCTCAGGACCTACAATAACCCTAAACAAACTGGCAAGACTTCACATGAATAGCGTAAATTGAACACTTCTGGAGAGACCTAAAAATGGCTGTCCACTGGTGGTCCCTATCCAACCTGACACAATTTAAGAGATTTGCAAAAAAGAATGGCAGGAAATGGTATGCAAACCCATACCCTAAAAAGACAAGGCTGTCATGGCTGCCAAAGATGCTTCAGCTAAGAACTGAGTAAATAGTCTAAATACTTATGTATTTCTGATTTTAAATAAGTAAAAAAAAAAAAGTTTTATTTATTTCTGATTTGTTCTGATTTTACATTATGGGATGCTGAATGTAGATTGATGCAAAGGGGGTCTTGAATACTTTCTGAATGCATGTTATATATATATATATATATATATATATATATATATATATATATATATATATATATATATGTGTGAGAGAAAAGAAAGAAGAGATTCATTTAAATAGATTTTTTTTTTTATATTTTATGTTATATCTAGATTTGAAATTGTTTTGAAATATGCCATTTTTATTTTTATACATAGAAAATACATAGAAGCATGTTCTCTTTTTACACAGATATTTGAACCTAATCATCTTTTTATGGGGGTGCTAAGTTTGTCTGGTCTAGTGCCCTTTAATAGACTGGATTAGCATCCATGGTATATTCTCACCTCGTACCCTGGTTTCCCAAAGAAGACTCTGGATTTACCATGACTCTGATCCAGATAAAGTGGTTACTGAATGTGAATGAATGAAAAAACTAGTTGTTACATCTTTCTTCCTTGAAATGATATTGTTTTGGTAAATAAATAGACTACAGTAAATATAAACTGAAATAGATAGAAATGTTAATAAATTGCAAGTTGTTAATTTGTAATGAATGTCTAAAACTCAAATGTTTGTTCCATGTACTCAGCAGCTATGTTGGCCTAGACATTTTCACATTGTTAATTACTGGGCCCTATATGAGACTAAACATTCACAGCTTGATACATAATGCTGCCTTAGTGATAAAGGAGTCCTACCGTATTATCTCTTTCCTTAACTTATTGACTCCTCACTGGCTAGTAACTGTCTACCCCTTTTTTTGTTCTTCCATTTCTCTTTCCTTCTCACCACTAATCTTGGCCTCATTATTTCACCCTCTCTCATGCAGCCATGCCACCCTGTTCTTCATGGTTGGGAGTGTTACGATGTTTGCGTGAAGTGTGGCGTGGCGGTAATGCCAGAGCACAGCAGGATACGCCCACTGTGGGTTCAGGTAGCTCCTCCCCAGCGGACCAGCTGTCGGTACCTGGGTCATATCGCTGTACTGCCGCTTTGTAGCGCTTCTCAGCTTCATTCCACCCACCCACAAGATATAGCAGGTCACCTAGCGGTGCCAGACCAGCCGTGCTTACTCCCATGGGCAGGGAGGCAGCCCTGCTCCACTGACCATTCTCAGGTGAAAACACCTCTGTGATTAGCACATCTACACGCTCCCCACTTGGGCCCAGTCGGCTTCCACCCACCACATAAACTTTACCACCAAGTGTGGTGGAGCAGTGCCAGCCACGTGGCATTTCCAGTTGTGCCTGCTCACTCCAGGTGTCACTTTGCACATTGTAGCAGATCACAGAGCGGGAGTAGGCGCAGTTGACATAACCACCACTTGCTAGAATGTCTCCAGAAGGTAGAACAGCACTGGCATGACAGCAGCGTGGCATATCCATGGGAGAGCGGAGCTGCCAGCTGTTGGTGGAAGGCAGGTAGCTCTCAGTAGTGGCCAGCAATCCGTCGGTGTTACGACCACCAATTGCATAAAGGCGGCCATTTGTAGCCACAAGGCTAAAGTGGGTGCGGCGCTGGCGCATGCTACTCAGATGCAGCCATGTGTTAAAGCGAGGGTCATATCTGAGGAGTGGTGCATAGTGAGGAAGTCAGATTCAGGCCATTTTCAATATCAATGCTTTGCAAAACATTACAGTTAAAAATTTACCTGCAGAGAGTGCTGACAGCATGTTTGGCCTGATTTCTAGCATCGTTCTGGTCTTCTCCACCTGCTACATACAAGAAACCATCCATCATGGCTACACACTGGTTAAAGCTCTTAGCAGGAAGTTGGGAAAGATGGCGCCATGTGGCAACTCCATCACGAGGGTCTCTCCATAGTACCTAGAGACAAGAATAAGAGTGAATATAATATGAAATAAGAAATATGAAATAAGGATATAAGCAACTACATGGATTAACGGAGGCAACTGTGAATGCAAGGCTTACTTCTCGACTCAGGGCACGCTCAGTAAGGGAGGGGCGTCCACCAATAGTTAGCAGAACAGTCTGGCTACCTCTGACCTTTGTGCGATGGGACTGTAAAGTGTTCTGTTGGTATGGCAGCAGATGGTAGTTCATGGCATCCACCAGTAGACGGTGGCACTGAGGATCATGCGTCATGCGAGCTACAGGCTGAATCTCCCGAACCAGCTCGCTGGCGGGGATAGTCTCAAATCGTACATGAGACAGTAGGTCATAAGCATGAACCTGCCTCTTTGGATCGAAGTCCAGCCACTTCATGGCCACCTGGATCCAAAACAAAGTTATAGATAGAGCTCCATATCAAAAAACGCACTTGACTTCACATATAGCATCTAGGATTCCATCAGCTCATGTTACCCTAATTTTATTTCTATATAAAGTATGGAAGTATTTATATTTACTACTATTTTTAAAATACTTCTGTATCAGACACATACAGTATCTCACATGAGTGAGTACAACCTTAACATGTCAGCAACCATTTTATTATATCTTCTCAAGGGACAATTGTATAAAAATGAAACTTGTATATTTTTTAGAGTAGTCAATGTACTGCTTGTATAGCAGTACAGATTTACTGTCCTCTGAAAATAACTCAATATACAGCTATAAATGTCTAAATAACTGGCAACAAAAGTGAGTACACCCTAATTGAATATGCCAAAACTGTGTCCAAAGTATCAATATTGTGGCCAAGTTTTTGAGAGAAGGGCAGCATGCTCTGCTTCAGAATGTCACAGTACATGTTGGAATCCATGTTCCCCTCAATTAACCACAGCTCCCCAGTACCAGGAGCACTCATGCAGCCCCAGACCACCATGCTTGACTGTAGGCAAGACAAAATATTTTTGGCATTTAACAGGGCAATGCCACACATGCTGGACACCATCTAAGTTTATCTTAGTCTTATCAGACCACAGGACACGGTTTCAATATTTCATGCTCTTGTACAGGTTGTCTTCAACAAACTGTTTCTTGTGATCCAGCTTCAGAAGAGACTTCCCTCTGGGATGATGGAACTTTCACTTCTGGAACCTCTAAAGCAATGCTGGCAACACTCGTGCTTCTGTTTTTTGAAACCAGCTTCTGAACTTGACGCACAGCACATGGACTCGAATTCTTTGATCGACCCTTATGAGGCCTGTTCCGAGTGGAAACCTTCTTGGAAAACCTCTGTATGACCCTGGCCACTGTACTATTACTCAGCTTTAGGGTGTTACTAATCTTCTTATAGCCTCGGCCATCTTTGTGGAGAGCAACAATTCTAATTCTCAAATTTTCAGAGAGTTCTATGCCATGAGGTGCCATGTTGAACATCCAGTGGTCAGTATGAGAGAATTGTACTCAAAGCAACCAATTATAACTTCTCTAAAACAAATTTGTATGGTCCTGTCCAGTAGACAAAAACATAAACATGATGAATAGGTCATGTGGCTTTGCATGGTTAAGCGATGTTATCACTTAGCCTGGGTGTACTCACATTTGTTGCCAGCTATTTCAACAATAATGGGTGTATATTGAGTTATTTTCAGAGTACAGTAAATCTGTACCGCTATGCAAGTTGCACATTGACTACTCTAAAATATATCCAAGTTTCATTTCTATAGAAATGTCTCTTGAGAAGGTATACTCATATGGTTGCTGAAATGTGAGCGGTGTACTCATTTTTATGAGATACCATAAATAGGCTCTTCACAGGGTCTGTGAATCCCCTCCTGTATGACCTGTCTTGTCTTTCCCATTAGTATGCACAGTATTGCTATACTGTATACAGTAAAGTAAAGCAAATCCAACATGGCTACAAGTAGACAGAAGAAAGGATTTATGTTTGGTGTGATCTTACCTGGAAGGTGGTGACCTCTGAAGGCAGGATCAGACTGTCATCCTGCAGGAAAGCAGTGATCTGTTCTAGGTTGAGCTGGAAAAACTGGGGTGTCTCCGCAAACTGGGCAAAGTTTTCCAGGACAAAACGGCGAGCAGAGTCCCGCACAGGGCCCAGACCATAAGCTGCCCCAATGTTCCAGATGTACACAGGTGTGCACATTTAACTCTACCATCAGGAAGTCCATGCACATCTGGAGAAGGTGGGGGATTTGTAGGGTACAGGCGGCAGATACCGTACAGCCAATAGTGTAGAGAGACATATGCACACGGCCAAGATAAGCAAAGGTGATTACATTGGCTAGACCTGGAGATAGATGAATAATTGATACATTTATTTGCCATTACAATGGAATGCCAGTAATAACACAAAACTCTAGATATGATGCAATTTACCCAAGGGTGATATGGTTGGCAACTCCAAGCGCTTGAGACCTGGATCCTTAGCTAGAACTTCACGCAAGTACTGGCTGACAGACGACATGACTAGCTTGTGGACATCAAAGGCCTTAGTTTTGCATGCCAGCTCCAGGTCAGTGAGGAAGCGCTCCTGTCTCATGCGACTCAGCTCCTCAAGAAGAGCGGATCCATGCAGGGGACGAGTCATTTCCCCACCCAAGCCAAACCCCCTCTCTCCAGGCCGGATCACTGGTGGCAGGGGGATTCCATTGAGACGATTTAGTTGCTCAATGCTGAGAGGCATTTCTAGTTTTTTTACTGATGTCTCAGGCACCACTACCCCACTCTCCAACTGTACTGGCTCTGGGGTTGTCTTTTTGGGGCGGGGTGCCTTCTTCTTGGGTGCCATGCTGAGAGATAAACTAGTTTTGTTGGTTATCTATTTTAGGAGCTGATGGCAGTGATTTCAACTTCACAGGCTGATTTACAGCAGAAATAATTTGAACAATTTGGTAAAATTTTTATTATTTTTGTTTGTTTGTTTTACAATTTTAATGTACACTTCCTGGCATGTGTTCTCAAAATAGCACTGACAGGATAAAGAAAGAGACAGACAGTGCTGATTAACTGAAGAAAATTGATGAGGTGGGTGGAAGATTGTCACACAGCACACAGGACCTAGGAGGAAACACATTTTTTCATTACAAAAAGGACTGCAGAACATTACATACTTACACTACAGAATAATTGTAATCTTAAACTTAAAGAATAAGGGTGATTGGCAGATGCAAGTGGTCTCGGAGCAGAATTTGTCAGAATTGCATTCTGCTCATTTTAATCCAAACTGCATGCTGTCTGACACTGCAAAATATTATATATTTGTTAATGAAGATAGCTAATATTTTGTCAAAGTAGTTGTTTTTTTTCTATTGTGAATTTTGTAAATAAATGGGTTCAAGCCCCAGCACCACCAAGCTGCTACTGTTGGGACCTTGAGCAAGGTCCTCAACCCTCTGTGCTTCAGAGTTGCTGTATCATTTCCTGTGTACCACTGTGTATAGTAGTTGATCATGGATGACCCTGCATTCTGACCCAAACTTCCTAACAAGTTGTGATTAACAAAGAAATATTTTAATCTGCTGTAATGTATATGTGACAAATAAAGTCTCTTTTCTATGTTCTCTATTTTGAAAAAGCTAAATATAAAGTTTGTCAGTGACAATCTAGGAGTAAAATTTTGTTTGTGTACACACAAACCTAGTAGGAGTATGAAACCCAGGTCCAATCAAGTCAGTATCTAAAAATATCTAAAACCACAGGAGAACATGGCTCAAGCTACACTGCTTAAATTACCCTCCTACTGCCAGCTGCCTCTTCCAAGCTCCCCTGTGAATCTCCCTTATTTTCCCTTGGTTTTTCTTTCACCGCTCACTACATAAAGTTGTATAATTGTTTTCGTCCTCATATTCAGGTATGCCTTTACCATGTTTCAGGTATAGCAATATATATGTATAGCATTATATATCAGAACCAGAATTAGAATACTTTATTGATCCCATAGGGAAATGTATATGCTAAGTGTATTCATCTCTATATTACAAGAAAATATACTTTTTAAATAAATAAAAAATGTTGATCTGGACCAAAATCAGGTATGTGCTGGGCACAGTTTTCAGTGTCTTATAATTTTAGGAATATCTATTATTTTATTTGCACTCTGAGAAATAGATACCTTCTGTGTAGGTCTGCACTAAGAAGCTGGTGTCTTCGGCGACGAGACTTAACAGACTGGGTAAACAAATGACCATCATAAAATATATTACTTTGCAGGAAAGATTACATTTCTTTCACAACTTTAATAATATGTATAATCTTGGGTAATATTTGATCTATTATGTATAAATAACTATTTTAATAATGAAGTTGGAGCACTTTATGGCTAATAGTTTTCGTGGGCTTTCAATATATGCTGCAAAAAAAAAAAAAAAAAAAAAATCATAAAATCTCTCTTGTATACTATATAATTATTTACTCAGTTTTATAATCAAGTTGTGTGGGATAACTCCGTCATTGTTATAGCTGCAGCTTGTCAGTATTGTCTCACATAACACCACAGCTGCTGCTGGCTTTGCATAGTGTGAACTGCATTTAGAGCCATCATAGAAATACACAAACACAGAGAGAAATACAGGGAGATGAGAAAATTAGAGGGAAATCAGTGGGAGAATTTAAATGAATTTTTGTTCATCTTGGCTCTAAGAAATGAATATATATGACTATATAGTATATATAGTAAAGCAATTTCAAAGGTCATGGCAGAAATTACACAAATACACATAGAACTCCATCATCATATTGCATTCTACAGCATAATTACACTTAGCAAGAATTTACCAAGAATAAACACCGATAAATAGCACTCTCAAATTAAACATATAGATTTATATTGTAAAACAATTGTCCACAAAATATTTCTCAGGTAGTTTCCCAGGATTAGTACCTTATTCTGAACTGTCTAGTATTAGAAAGACTGGTTGGCCTGATGGAGAAAGGAACATGCAGTGGTGCGATTGGAAACAGGAATAACAGAGAAACATTATGAGGGTAAAGTGAGATGAAAAGTAGTAAAGTAGGCTGAAGGTGGTTTAATGACAACAGGCAGCTGTTATATGCAGCACTTGCCTTCTGGTTGTAGGCCTACTGCCCACCACCCTCAGGCAAAACATGCCTGCTCCTATCTTAGCCTGTTATTTATAGAGACTGGAAAACATGCTGGGACCTTAAAGTGAGAGGCATGACGTGTCATGCCATTAACAGTTTTCAAACCAGACTCTATTTAAATTTAGACAACCTTCCTAGACTTAATTTTGATCCTGATTTATGTTTATACAGTAAATAATGTCAGTCCAAAATGTGTTGGTTTGAGCCTTGGCAAATGTGGCTTAACCTAAACTAATACATATTTACTGTTTATTGTTTAAGATGGCACAAGCATTTATGAGTTTTTTTAATTATTATATTTTATTTGTGCTTGAAAATCTACAAAATCAGAACAAGTCACTTCCCAATGTAATATTATAAATATCCTTATCCTGTACTGTCTACTGAAGGCAAGCAGACACGCAAAACTAAAGCAGCTTAAGACAAAAATGCTTTACCTTACTTTTCCAGCTCTCTTTATCACTCTGTTCTCTTTTGTTGCTCTCTCTTTTTTACCATTCTTAACACATTCCTTTTCTGTTTTCCTCTTCTATGGAACTCTACCCTGTTGTCTTCTGTCTGTCTGTCAGAGCACTGTCCACTTCCAAACGTGAGAGAG
Source organism: Silurus meridionalis (assembly GCF_014805685.1). Classification (NCBI taxonomy): domain Eukaryota; kingdom Metazoa; phylum Chordata; class Actinopteri; order Siluriformes; family Siluridae; genus Silurus; species Silurus meridionalis. The sequence goes on along the minus strand of NC_060905.1, from coordinate 10,843,702 downwards.
ACAGCTTCCTAGCAAAGCTACGTAACATTAACCCTGAAGCTGTATCTCCAACTGGACCTCCATCTCCATATACAGCTTGCTACCCCTCCCCACCAAACATAGCCCACATCCAGGACTGAAGCCTGAAATGGAAAGAAGTGGGTATTGCAGTTTTCTTCAGCAATGCCAATATGCTGTGCTCATGGGTTTTTGTTAGAGACTGAGCATAGTCTTTATAGAATGATGGATGCTGACACAGTCTTGGTCTTCAGATCAGATTTATAGTTACACTTTATATCTACTGTTTGTTTTTTGAAACCAGTTGTGAAATACTACTTCTTCTTCTTTCGGCTTATACCATTAGGGGTCACCACAGCGGATCATCCGTATCCATTTCCCTCCTGTCCTCTACATCTGCTCTTTCAAAACAACAACCTGCATGTCTTGTGAATTACTACATGTTTCTTAAATTTTCAACAAGGGATTGATAATAGAGCAATATTACAGGTGGTATATATATATATATATATATATATATATATATATATATATATATATATATATATATATATATATATACACCACCTATATGTTTAAATACATATGTACATTTTTTTCTGGACCCCACAATACAGTAAAACTGCACATTTTAGAGTGGCCTTTTATTGTGGCCAGCCTAAAGCACACCTGTGCAATAATCATGCTGTCTAATCAGCATCTTGATATGCCACACCTGTGAGGTGGATGGATTATCTCGAGCAAAGGAGAAGTGCTCACTAACAGATTTACGGTAGACAGATTTGAGAACAATATTTGAGAGAAATTGGCCTTTTGTGTAAATAGAAAAAGTCTTAGAACTTTGAGTTCAGCTCATGAAAAATGGGGGCAAAAACAAGTGTTGCATTTATAATTTTGTTCAGTATCTATCTATCTATCTATCTATCTATCTATCTATCTATCTATCTATCTATCTATCTATCTATGTATACACACGTGTGTGTGTGTGTGTGTGTGTGTGTGTGTGTGTGTGTGTGTATGTATGTATGTATATGTTTTTATTTATTTATTTATTTATTTTTATATACACATCTAGCATGCTTTACATTCTTCAGTTCCAGAATCCTCAGTTTAATCCTGACCTCAGGTGGCTGTGTGGATTTTCTGTGCATATTTTAGCCTTGTCTTCTATGTGGGTCGGTTTCCTCCAGGTTTTCCAATAAATCAAAATCCCAGTAGGTGGTTAAGGTTTGGATTAATTGCCCCTAGGCCTGTGTGTGCATGTGATGCCACCTTCTGTTCAGTAGTAGTAGTGTCCCAAGGGGTTGTTCCTTATTCTCATTACTGAATGTGAGTAACAGAGTAAGTTATTAATATACTGAGATCGGCTATAAATCATGCATTATATAATATCAAATATTGAATAACAGATTTTTTTTTTGTGATTACTGCTTCTTTCTAGAGTCAGCCCAAAACGTGTCACAATTATCATGCTGATTGGGTAGAAATCAAGTATTTTCAAATTTTTTTCTCCCTGAAATTAACTCCTAGCTGCGCCACGTAACCTTGGTTTTATGACGTTATTGCTGACGTCATAGAGACGTTGCTTGAGCTCAGAGTGATGTATTTCCGGGATCTCGTTGGATCAGACTGGGCAGGCGCTGTGTGTGTGATGAAGTGGTTTCCGCTCACTATATACCAGCTGTAAACATGGCGGAGGAGCTATTAGAAGCAGTGGAGAAGTTGCAGTCACGGCTTTCAGAGAATCAGGAGCCCAGGAAGGTAACAAATGACCATACAAAATACACGCAAATAAAACAAGCTATCATTTGATTAATATGCACAGTAAAGGAAAGAGCACTTCCGGAATCACAATATAGTCAGATGGAGCGATATCGCTTATGTTTAGTGCGACACTTCCAATGCTCTTTAAATAGAGAAGTGCTAGACACTGAGTTTTCCCAGCATTTATGTCCTGTCATTTTTGAACAAATGATAAAAAAACCCTTGCCCTGGTCTTTTCGTACTTTTTCTGAACATTGGATTGGAGGTGTACAAAATGGAGTGGGTTTTTTTTTATAGATTAAAAACCTTACTGTAAGAGCCAGGCCGTGAGTGATCTGATTCGGCAAGCTAACGACATTGTATCCGCTGACGAAGGCAGGAAAAAAAAACGGACACTAAAGTTGTACATGTCGGAGCTCAAAGTCTCCAAACCTTCTCCAGAGATTTGTAAGAGGTTGCTTTCACAGCTCATGATGATGCCAACTTGTGTGGTAAAAAAAAAAATCTTGTTTTTGTTAAGTTGGTGAACTACAATCCTGTCCTTCCAGGCCACGACGACATCTCATGAAACATGCTTCTTAATCTTCTCATAGCAATGATTTATGTGCAATTAATCAAAAGTAATGGGTGATACTTTGCTGCAAAAATGCACTGGCTTTTCTTTCCCAACTTGTTTGCTGAGCAAGTACCCTTCTCTTTTTATATATTTGTTTAACACAAATAATTAATCTTTGATGTATTTTTTCTTGTGTCCAGCTGTTGAAGACACTTAAGAGATTGGGAGAGCTGCCTATGACAGTGGACATTTTGGTGGTAAGATTAAGACACCTATCCATGTTCTTATCCATGTTTTTGATGAGCCAGGTTGGCAAAAACCTTGAAACATTTGGTTATTTTGTTACAAATCAAACCAAATTTACAAATTCGTGTCTGCTTCTTGGATATGTTTGATAAAAACATTGCGGTGTGCTTCACAATTTGATGTCAACAAACATACTTTGAAAGTTGGTTGTTGTTATGTCGGTAAAGTTGTTATATAAAGTGTAATAGAAGAACACCATTAAACAACAACATGAAATGCTTAATCAAAACATTCCCCTTGGCTGATAGTGTTTTTATATCTGTTAGCTAGCAACCAAAATGCTAGAGTAGTATCCCACCACCCCCACCTCTCCTGGTATCACCCGAACCCATCACCCGCCAGCTTCTTTCAGTCATGCAAAAATGGCTGTAGACTTTGCTTCAATTGTTGCTTGTGCAAATATTTTTAATTGTCCATCTCTAAAATGTCAGCATGACTTTGCCAATAATATATTGCTTCTCCACACCTGAGTCCACATACAATTTACTTTGTACTAAATCCTGGATGTTCTGCCAAGGTTTGTCTCCACTGCTGATTTTCTACTAATTTGATACTGTTGAATTCCTGAATAAAAGGTGGTGTGAAAGCGGCTTAATTTCTGTTCTTCTCACCTGCAGGAAACGGGCGTTGGAAAGACTGTAAATTCTCTACGCAAACATAACCTTGTTGGTGAGAATGCAAAGGATCTTGTGGCCAAGTGGAAGAAGCTCGTACCACAGTCCGCAGATAGGTGAGCACTGACATACAATTCAAATTATAGAGTGAAGACCAAGTCATATAACTAAAACCAAGAAATTTGACTTGTACAGCTACATGGCATTATTTATACTATTATATTATTATTATTACAGCATTGAAAAATATGCAGCAGATCCTAATGGAGTCTTAATACTGAATTGCATAAACTTTCCAGAAACACACTATAGCAATGGTGAGACTGTACATTTCAGTGTACAAATGTTGCAACATCAGTATGCATGTGGTATAATTTTCTACCTGCAGACCAAGTAACACTAAAGAAGCACGCTCCCACTCAAGGCCAGACAAGTCCAGAGGTTACAAACGTACTAGAGAACCTTCACCAGAGCAACTGCCACCCGCAGGGGATGAAGAGGAAGAAGAATATCGACAAGAATACTCCCCCTCCCCCCCACAGCACTACAGTCAACAGTATGGTCATAGAAATTCAGGGGGTTATCAATCAGAGGAATATGAGAGTCCGGTAGACGAGCCAGTACCTAGTCCCCCACAAAAACAAATAGGACACAGCAAGCCACACAGGGAGCAAGCCAGAGCACATGGCTCTCATTCCTCCAGGGAGCAGGAGAGACCGAATCGCCCAGCTCAGGTTCAGAGTGAGGCACAGAACCGACAATATAATAAGGAACAGAAAGGAACAGTGACACACCCATCATCAAAACGCAGTCATCAATCCTCCACACAGGAAAGTAAGAAAGAAAAGAAAAAAGTCAGTGATGGTAAGTGTTTGGAGTTTTGTTTGGGTGTTAATCTGACATCAGACTGACGTGTTTTCTATCACATATGTCATAGTTGTTATGTAATATATATTAAGTGATCTGATAATGTGAGATTTCTAGTGATTAGAATATATTCCTGACTCTGTGCCTGTATCCAGGCAGGGAAAAAAGAGAGAAGCCAGAGACAGTGCAAGATGATCATGAAGAGAATTCCTTTGAAGCACCTACCATGTCTTTTGAATCTTTTCTGACTTATGATGAACCTACTCACACTAAGAAAAAGAAGAAAAACTCTCGACCAGCTCAGCCTGTTACCCATGCTTCTTCAGTATCCTCAAAGTCCAATAAATCTAATGGGACTAGCTTTAAACGGCCCGAGTCATCTACCGCATCAGTATCCACACCCATAGTGCCAGAGAAACGCAGAAAGGTGAGCTCATTAGGGCAGTTGTTATCAGCTTGCATTAGTAATAGTTAAAACTCTATCGATCATGACTTTATCTAAAGAACATTAACTTTCTTTATTTTCTTCAAATCTCAGGTTCTTCCTCAGATAGTTGATGTTGTGCCCATTTTACCTGACATTCCACTGCCAGCGATTCAACCCAACTATAGACCGCTGCCCTCAATAGACGTCACACCACTCTCCCCACAGAGACGCAAAGGTTAGGGCCTTTCATTATATTTATTTTGCAAAAACTTTAATCTCACACATGTACAGAATTAAAAAATATTGTAATTTTCTTGTCAGTTGTCATAATTTTTCATACTTTTTCTCAAGTTCCCATACCATATGATGAAGAGGATACTGGCTTTACTGGGCGACGTTTCAATTCCAAAATGGTGGTGTACTCTGGCTCAAAGTCCTCGTGTTTGCCCAAGATGATGACTCTATATGACCAGTGCATTAGAGTTCTGCAGAACAATATTGACTGTGAGTAACATAATTCAAAACACACAGTATATGTGTAGTAAATCATGAGTGACTGAACTTTTAGGCCCATGGTTAGAAATTAACTGTAAGATTTGGGTTGTATACAGATGACTTTGTTCTTTCTACAAGGAAGAAAAAATTGCTTCAGTGCACTGTCCTTACCAAGACTCATTTCCAAGGCCTTTGCTCAGATTCTACTGTGTTATAATAATTGGCCTTCCAAAGTGTATCCAATAAAAAAAAAAAAAAACTTGAATGGGCACAATTTGTACACCCATGAAAGAGAAAATGTTCAGTTTGCAGTACAATTTCTTTTTTTTTTTTTTTTTTACCCCCGAATAAGTTATCTATTCGGGAAGGTTATCTATTCTACACTTTTTTAATTGAAATTGAAATACAATTTGGAAAAACTGCATTCAAATAAACTGCACCTGGTGGCTGGTTTGCAGTTTGCTGCTTCACTGCAGTAAACATGTAATAATGAGATAACGCCACTTCAAACTCAGCAGTCTGTGTGTATAAATTATAGCCTGAGTTTTTGAAGATTATATCAGTTTTTAAAACCCAGTGATAAAATTGCTGTTAAGGTTAGTTTTAAATGATTGAATGAATGTATGTGCAGTTTAATCAGTAGTAGTTTTTCATTATTACACCACATAATTTGAATTTGATAATAAATAATCATTTACAGGTACAATACTGGCAGATGCCCTTATCCATAGTTATTTACACACATGCTTAATGTCTTCGTCTCCATCGAAGCAGGGGCACAACATTAAAGTGTTTGCCTTATTGTGAGTTAGAATGTTGATAATTTCACAGCAAGGAGGAGGCAGGGTCAACAGCTACTATATTAAGAGGTGTCACATTAAATTATAGTAAACTTAGGTATATCTATGTTTGACTCTGATATGCTTTTGTTTTGTTCTTTAATCTTGAATAGTTACTTCTGCTGGTGCCCATTGGAGACTATTTTTTAGCACGTCAAATGTTTATATAAATAAAAGGAATGTAATGCAAGTAATTTGGGAACTGTTTATTTTACCTTCATGTCAGGTTTTTGCAGATGAACTTGCACCAAGTTGTTTCTGTGGCCTGAAATCTGATCTAAATTTAGGAATTAAAGTGTGTTTTCTATTAAACTAAAATGTCTGTCGCCTGAAACTTCTTTTTACTCCTTATGCACACTTCTTGGTTTAAGGTTTTAAACACCACAATGCTGGGTTAAGAATAGTCTTTCAACCAAACTGTGTTCTGCACAATATTCCATGCTTCCTAACAGCCACTGGTTAAGAAAATCTGTCTTTACTATTTCCTTAGCAATTGATGAAGTTGGTGGTGTGCCTTATGAGATTTTGGAGCCAGTTTTAGAAAGATGTACTCCAGAACAGTTGTACCGCATTGAACAGTGTAACCAGGTATGCATATATTCAAAAGCATGTTCATACTTGCATTCATAAACAACCAAAATTGCGTGATGTTTTTTTTAAATCTTTTGGAGATGGTGTTAACAGTGTGGTGTAACGTTATCTACACTTCATTTAGTCTTTTATAGAGGAATCAGATGAGCTGTGGATGCGGCACTGCCAGCGGGACTTTAAGTGTGAGTCTCCTCAGGAGTATGAGTCTTGGAGAGAGTTGTATTTGCGCCTGCATGAAGAACGGGAAGAGCGCCTACGCAAGCTTACACAGAACATTAGCTCTGCCCATGCCAATAAACCTAAAGGTATTCATACTTCCTTCCTGTTTGTGATTTACTAAAGAAAATGGGGAAGCTAGTTATTTGGCCTGTAACTATGGCATGTTTGTTTGTACCAGATGAGCTAGCTTGAGTATTTCAGCAATTGCTTATGTCATGGGATTTTTACATACAATAGTACCTAGTAGAATCTAGAGATTACAAAGACTGGTTAAAAAAAAAGCCTGTGAGCAGGCCAAAACACCTTGTTGTTGAAAAAGCAGTGACCACATCAGGTTCTAATCCTGTTAGACAAGAACAGGAGTTTGAGGCTGTTATGGCACTCACTCAGTCAGACTACACAGTTGAAGCCTAGGACTGGACAAGGTGATGTTTTTCTTTAATTTTTTTTCCTAATCCTCACCTGTCCAATTTCAGTGAGCCTGTGTTCATGGTAGCCTTAGATTCCTGTTTTTGGCTGACCGGTGTGGAACCTAATATGGTCTTCTGCTCTTTTAGCTTATCCACCTCAAGGTTTGATGTGTTGTTCATGCAATGCTGCTTTTTTTTGCTCACCGTGGTTGTAAAAAGTGTTGTGGGTTTTTTTTTGGTCTTTGGCCATCATCAAACTCATTAAGAGCATGCTTTTTTCTCATCCTGATATTTGATGTGAACATTTACTAATCTGTAGCTTCATTATTTATTTGCATTGTGCTGATGCCACATGGAAATTAGACAGCTGCTTAAATGTGCGGGTGTTCCTAAAAAAGTTAATGTTGAGTTATCAAGGATAAATTAATTGACAGCTGGTGTTAAATTACCTGTACCCCTTGACAGGTCGCCAAGTAAAGATGGCTTACGTGAACTCTCTTGCTAAGCCACCTCGTGATGTTCGGAAAAGACAGGAAAAGTTTGGCACAAAGAATGGCTCTACCAGCACCAGCGTTAGTGCTGCAGCTCCCATCCCAGTCAAGTGAGTAAACTTTACGTCAGATTCCATACTGAGGAAAGCAGATGCACTTACTAAATGTACATATCGTGCTTAGGTGCCAACTTTATTGGTCCTGCTAATACTAGTTTACAATATTGTGATTTATAACAGTAATATCCCAGCCCAAGTATAACAATTCAACAATTACCGCTTGAAGCTTACCTTTCTACATTATGGCTTTACTATTATAGATTTTTGTTTAATTGATTTCAGATTAGTGTACACTAATGTAGATGTGTTACGAAGGACTCTATACTAAATTAGATTTACTAGTATGTCATTACAGTCTATATTTATTTCAGAATCAGACCACACAGCTCCTACAGTCAGCCGAGTGATGGTGGCCAGTCTTCCTACAGCAGTCCTCCTGAGCCATCTTATTCTCCTGCTCCAAGCAGCAGTGCTGGCCATAGTTCTAGAGAAAAACCACAGGTCAAAAGTAAGTAAATAACGAAAAAAATAAAAAATTATCCGGTGATGATGATAGTAGTGGTGCTTTCATTATTTCAACTATTGTTTATAAAGACTTCTTACTGTGAGTGGAGTCTCTCTAATTTTCCTATTTCTCTTTCATCCCCACAGAAATTGCCCCTATGATGGCTAAAACTATCAGAGCCTTTAAAAACAGGTTTTCTCGGCGGTGAAGGAAAAGGAGATGAAGCTTTTCTATCATGAGTATAGAGTCCATTCTCATGTTAAAATAATGTTTAAAGCTGCAATGCCCTCGCTTCTTTTTTCATTTTTTAATTTTAGTTGTGGATATGCAGATCACTGGAAAACAAAGAAACAAACACAAAGACTTTTTGCCATAGGATGTGGTCATGTTTCTCTCTTTCAGATGAATTACATACTGTGCAGTACAGTACACTACAATGGGACATTGGATTTTATCTGTTTTTATTTTGGATATTTAATTACTGTTGTAAACAAAACTAGCTGCATTACGCTTTGAATGAGGGAGGAATTTCCACAACAGTGTGATTGTGTTTGTTGTTTCAGTTTGAGTTAATTCATGTTAAGAACATATCGGGAAAGAGGGATTAGTTCGATGATAATGACCCGACACATCCACTTGACTATTTATTTGAAATCCATGGCTCTGCTTTCCCTAAACTTGGGCAGATGGAATTTGAGGACGATCAAAAATGATAATTTTAATGCATTTTAATAAATGTTATATGGACATTTTTAATAAAATGTGTTTTCCCCCTTATTTTGTTTTCTTGTCATGGTTTCAGCAGGACATACTATGTTTATTTGCCTTCATCAATGTTATTATTCACTTTACTCTTAAAATGTACTGCATTATATTCCGAATATTATGTAATCCATTGTTTATAAGGATCACTGATTTACACAAACTTGTCTATTTGCGTTTCATTTCTGACACGCTTTAATAAGCGTCAAAGCCAGCGAGGTGGCGCATATTGTGACGTCAGTGCACGTCAGATTTAAGCGACTATTAAAAACGTTGCTCGCGATTGGTCACACGGGCTTTCTTAATGTCCAATGGGGGAAGCAGGAGATTCTTGTTATTTTGGGCGAGTTTTTGCGCATTATTGTGTTCAAAGGTGTCGCAGTACAGTTACATGTACTGTTTCACAAGTGTCTGAATTCTTACTTCGGAGTGTGAAAGTACTTTTTGTACTGATTTGACAGACCATATGCTATGTCTGGACACGGGCACGGGCACGGACATGGTCATGGTCACGGGTGTTGTGAAGATGATCATGAACCTGCTGAACGCGGTGTGGAGTATGGACTGTACCGGTGCATCGATATAGACAAGCTACAGTGTCTCAACGAGAGCCGGGATGGAGACGGGAAGCTGGTGTTTAAACCCTGGGATCAGCGCACAGATAGACTAAAGGTACGTGACTAAGTGAACACCATGACCCACCCCATGAACCACCTGATTAAGTAAAAAGTTGTTGGATCCGATCAGTTAGAGCAAGAAACTGCCAAAACTGGCTCCAGAGCTGTGTCATCTCAACCCAGCCCCGGAGGACCAGAGTATTATAAAGCTCTCTAATGTAGGAAATGCATTTAAGGCAAGACCTCAGTGATTTTCCATTTAAACCATAAATATCACAGTCAGGCTTATCCGATTGACTTATTTTATTTCCGGAAGTATACTTTTTCAAAGATGTGCATCACAAAATGCAAATTAGGCCTTTTCAGTTAAATACGGGTGCATATTTATAGCCCCTGAAATGAAATTGTTTCAGAGCTTGTATATGTCCCACAGTTTTATCCCATATCTAGAAAACAAATACAGAAATAGTTTAGGTGATATTTTCATTTTAATGGTTTAGTTCAATACCTTAAGGGAAATGGTGGTGGTGTTGGTGATGATGATACTGTGGTTCTACTTTTGTGTTTGTTCAATTAAATGCTCCCTTGACACATTCCACCATCATGGTTTGCATTTTTGGCTCTGCATCTTCTTGCACAGCAATCCCCTTTCCAACCATTACACTTACCACTGTTGAGAGACTGGCATTATTCAGAGCAGTGTTTTTCCAGCTTGGTGTGGTTTAATTACTGAATGTCTAGCTAGCTCAAACTAATCAAGAGCAGCAAACATGTCCTTGGCAAAGTCAAATTATGTTATGTAGATAAATGAGACATCCTCGTGAGTTAAATTAAAAAAAAAGATGGTTATTGTTTTGCTGTGCTTTATATGTAGCTTTTTATTGTAGTTTTTAATAATAGTGTTAAATTTGTTTGAATTTGGCAAGATGTAGATCAGTCAGTCACCCTGATTTCCTGTTTCAAAAGTAAATGTCAATTGACTCCTGCTGTTTTAAGCAGACTTTAATACAAACCAAAATTATTATTTTTTTATGTCAAAAGAACAAAATATACCATGTCAGAATAATGTGCATATGAGTATATACGTGTTCACAAATAAACATGTTTCTATTGAGTTTTGCTATTTCTTATTCATTCTTATATTCAAAATAAGCTAAATAAAAGTACATTTATGCAAATCCTAAACAATTACTGCCATGGCCATAATTGTAATTATATCTGCTGCATCTCACTTTAAGTATGCCTGCTAAGCTAAAAGTATTAAAAATATGTTGAATATGGCAACATTTACTATTGTTGTATTCTAGTTTATATAGCCTGTAAGTTTGGATGTAGCCTATGACTAAAGTATAATACCTTTTCTTAACAGTTATTCAGCATTATTTTTGCTGACTTGTATAAAGAAAAATCACTGTGGTCTAATTTTTAAGTGCTTGAGCATATTTGCTTTAAATGTAGTTGGTGTAATATTTAAGTTGATTAATCTATTATTATTATTTGTGTTATTTCTAGTTTGTAGAGAGCGACATGGACGAGGAACTCCTGTTCAATATCCCGTGAGAGAGTGATTCTGCTTTTGCTTTAATAAGTGCTACACTAATTTAGTTTTCTGTCTAATTTGTACCATCCCCTCCTTTTACTTGTGTTGATTTGCGGTCTTCTTTATTGTTTTGATAGTTTTACTGGAACTGTCAAGCTGAAAGGGATTATCCTTTCTGGAGAGGATGACGAGTCTCACCCAGCTGAAATAAGGCTGTAAATTAAGTATTTTTAAACTTTTTATCTGGCAAATGATTTCTATATTGTTGATGTGGATTTTATGATGTTTGTACAGATTCAAGAACATACCACAAATGTCATTTGATGATGTAAGAAGAGAGCCAGAGCAAGCATTTCGTCTTAACAAAGATCCACTGGCTGAACTTGAGTATCCAACTAAGTATGTTTCTGAGGATGTATACACGCACACAATTGTAAAGATGCACAGACAAAAAAAATTTTATACCTTGTGGTAGTCCATTTTAAGTCTTTTTTTTTTCTTTTCTTTCTTTCATTTTAAAAAAATTTTTTTTTTTACAGGATTGCACGTTTTTCAAATGTCAACCACTTGTCTATTCATATTTCTCGAAACTTTGGAGCTGATGCTACTCGTGTCTACTACATTGGTCTACGGGGAGAATATACTGAGGTATTCAATGGAGTCTAGGAATCAGTGTTCGAGTTAGTGCTAGCTTTTGTTGCTGACATCCAAAAATATTCCAGTCAAATATTATATAAAGTTGTGTGCTCTTGTATTTTATAAAATATTTTTCTCTGAAATAGATCAGGTCTTTAAAATAAGGAAATAAGGCATGAGCTAATAATGGAGACAAAATAAGCATTTGTCCTGCACTGTATCCTATATATTTAAACTTACATGGAAACAAATTAATGATTTTGTTTTCTTTTGCAGGCTCACAGACACGAGGTGACTATCTGTAACTATGAGGCAGCAGCAAATCCAGCAGATCATAAATTGGAAGCAATTACTCCGCAGACATATTTCATTTCTTGATGATTGATGAAAGCTTGGATTGTCCGTTTTGAGAGAGCAAATAGTGGGTGATAATGAGATATTAAGATCATAAATCTACATTATGAGTACAAACATGTTGGTTATAATTCAAAAGGAATGCTGATTACTCACGGAGGTTTGTTCAGTTAAAACATTTTTGTGTGCCAATAAATATTCAAAGATGAAACATGTCTTTACTGAATGAATCCAAGTGGTATTTAAACCATCCTTAAAACAATTGATATGAAATAAATGAAAATAAATGATGGAGGTCATGAATCATTTATCTATATGGTATGGTTTTAATTCAGAATAATATCTAGAAGATTTTACAGACAAAAGAAACTAGGTGCAGCAATGTTGCTTCACAGCTCTAGGACCCCTGGAGTGACCTTGAGTATGGGCTGTATGTCTATATTTTCCCTGTGTGGATATAGGTTTTCTCTTCACTCTCAAAAACCTTGCTAGTAGGTGAAGAAGTTATTAGTGAACAGTTAGTAAGATGTGAATGAGTATGCATGCTGCCCTGTCATGGACATATGTCTTTAGTTCAGGTTGCATTCCCCACTGAAGATTAATAAATGATTAAAAACCTGACAAGAAAATGCTTGGGGAAAAAAATTAACTTTTCTAGGTCAATAACATTTGAGGAACTAGATTATGAAAAACGTCTAAAACATCTTTCATTAGTTTACATTTAAACTTTTTTGTATTTCTTAAAATTGTTGTTAAAAGAGGAATTGTTAGAATGTTTTTGATAAGATTGGGAAGCTTTGTGCGCTAGAGATGACGTCACTGTGGCTATTCCCCGCCCATCTCCGGCACGAGCAGCGGAAGTTCCGTTGTGACCTGGGATAGCAAGGGGTGAGTGTGTGCATTTACAGCTGCCGGGCCTTCGGGTTGTATTTTAGTTTAGTTTAAACTCATTTGGTTACTTGTAAAACAAGAAAATGTCGTCGTCGTTTTGATAAACACGTTGATGACGCAGCGGGGTGTTAAGGAAGAGGCGACAGCTCGGCTCCTGTGCTTTGCTAATGCAGTGTAGTACAGAGGGAGCGGTATTAGCTAGACAATACAGCCTGCTAGCTGCATGTATAAAGCTGTATGTGCTCAATGGGAGAATATGGAGCTGCCTGATTAAGCAGGATTAAGCCTGATTTATTTGCGGGAACATTCCTAGTCCCATGAAGCATTAAGCCGTAGAGATATATCAGGTTAAAATGAGCCGGCTTGATTACTCCTCTCTAGCCTTGTTTGTTTCCATGTCCACCCTTCTTCCTCTTAGTTTGAATAGCAAATGAACGAAGGCTCGAGACGCCACACACGGCCGCTTTCTACTCACTGATTAATTCATTATCTAAGAATGTCACATTGGAGATCAGGAGCCATATTGGTGTATCTGGTGCATTGTGTAGTGACTGCATCTGTGGCCTAAAAGTCTATCTGGTATAAGAATAATTATCCTATAAAAATTGTACAGTGTGCTATTTGGGGCTGATCGATAATTGCTCATCCGTGTTGAGCAATTTGAGTATTACGGTTTTAAATCTTGGCACAATTCCTGATTTTCTTAAATAACACATCTCAGATTCATGCAGGTAGTGAGAAAACAAAAGTGAAAATGTCTGGAAAAGGCCACCTGAATGAAGCTGTATAGATAAGACTTTTCTGCTAAGTTTTATACAGCTATATGAAGTAACACTACCAGTAAACGTGTAGGCAAACTTCCCAATTACATTTGATCTTAATATCATTCGATCTAAGTGTGTCGCATCATCGTTACTCTTCCTTGATGTGACCTTCAATTTATTTATTTTGTAAACATATTTGAATAGGATAGAATAGGCCACTTGTTTTATTAAATCTAATTTAGGTCAGCTGAAGTCTTGTGATGGTGGTGATGTGACCACAGCGGTTCACAGACCTGTTTGTGCTGCTCTCTAAATTAAAAACCATTAAAGCAGCATATAGCCTCCTTTGTGTAGCTTTTATGTCCTGGAAAAGACTGGCACTAAGCCCAATTTGAGAAAATGTACCCTGGTTCGTATCTCAAGAAGGATATTTAAAGTGACACAAATGTAAATATCAACAATTCCTTACTTACATTTACTTTACTTTGCTAGTGTCATTAGACAAAAGAAGTAAGCGTGCCTGGCTTAGGAAGTCAAAACAATCAGCTTATTTCCATAATGGATTTACATCCGATGACTTGCTTGCCCATGTGTAACTGTACATGTAACTGGTCAGAAAGCTTAATGGTTCATGTCCAAGGTTTACACATGAACTGCTTTTAGCTTAACTTGTTAGTGTTTTGGGATGTGTTGTAATTCGCTCAACTGTTTAAATAGTTATGATGAACACTGAATATGGAGCAAGGTCCCATCACAGGGTTAGTTAATTAATTTCTAATCTGCTGAGTAAATGGAATGGAAACATATCCATGTTCTATGTACATCACTGTACATCTTGTCAGAGCTGCACTGACTGCAATTTAACACTCTCCATTTTCTGATCAAATACAAGCCCCCTTCCAGTGTATGTGTGGCAACAACATGTCTGTGCCGCTGCTCGCCGAGGCTGTGACTGTATCTGGGACGGAGAAGGAGACCGCTGCGGTGAGAGACTAAAAGAACCATAGTTTTTCTTGCATAGACCTAAATGATATGGGATTACAGTGTCTGTTAATGTATATATTTTTTAATGTTTAATTCAAGTTTCACTTAAAACATTTTAAGGACTATTCGTTTATGTAGATTTTTTTTGTTTGGTTGGTTGGGTTTAGTTGGTTGTTCCATTTACTGGCTAAAGTACATTTGTATGCGAAAAATGTGCATTCTTAAAGTAATGCTCAGTGGTGGAAGGATATGTATTTTAGATATGCAACATGACAGTTATATTATTTGACCTAATGGCGTGATACCTGGCATGAAGCTCCTAAGACTCCTTCCATTTTTACACATTTTACTCTTTCTTTTTTCTCTAAAGGTGATCTTCCTTCATGGTCTGGGTGATACTGGGTAAGTTCTGATTTCTGTGCATCTGAACATGAATGAAGGCCTACATTGATGTCTGACTCAGATTTATATTGCATTTATATAATGTTAATGACACTTGAAAAGGTAGTTTAATTTGATCAGTAAACCTATTACCAGACTGCCTTTCTGTTTAAATCAGAGACTTACCCTGGAATGATTCCTGACCAGTACAGCATGCTTATTTTAATATTGTCTTGCTTGTAGAATTTAATAAAAAAATGTGCAAGATGTCCATTTACTATGGAAATCATGAGTCCAACATGCGGTCTTCTTTTGTTACTTGCCTCACTAGGGCTACAAGACTAAAGAGTTTATCATTAATATGATCAGCATTATGCAAGCTGTACACTGAAACTGATACTTTCTTTTTAACCCAATCATTTCATGACACTTATTTTAATCATTAAACTGTGTTTATGTACAGCTGTGATTATAATATTGTCACTTCTATTTTAAATATAGGCATGGCTGGGCTGATTCCATGACATCCATTAGGCTGCCCTACATAAAGTACATCTGCCCACATGCGTAGGTATCTGAAATGGTCTAGCATTACTGAACTTTGATAAACTGAAATTCTGTCATTATGTTTTTCACCATTGTATGTAAGGTTTAAAACATCTGCATAGCATTTTGTCTTAGGGTTTGCCAAATAACATGCTTACTGTTAGCAGGAAGATGTATAAATAAATGAGAATGACATTTGTTGTTTATATTCTATTTGTCAAAGTTGCATAATATTTATAAGAACTATTAAACAGATCAGTTTAACATTATAACAACTAGTAAATCGATCATTTAGAATAAATAGATGGCTTTTAGTAACATAACATCAAGAAAATACTACTTTAAATGACTACAATTAAGCTTTAACATTTTAATATATTAGTGTGCTTTGGTGAAGTATTAAAACCATTTTCTATTATTTGCAAATTTATTCATTTGTTTATTCCTACAGGCCCAGAATCCCGGTTACACTCAATATGAAAATGACCATGCCATCATGGTAAGACAAAACCTGATTCTTAATAGGAGTCAGGTTTCAATATTTATACAGAGTAGTATAGAATAGCATGTACTGATTTGTTTGTAGTAACAGGTCCTCCCACCCCCATTTCCACCCCTTTTAAGGTTTGATCTGATGGGCCTAACTCCAGAAGCTCCAGAAGATGAGGCTGGCATTAAAAGAGCAGCAGAAAACAGTAAGTAGCAAATTAAAAGTAAAAAAAAAATAAAATAAAAAAAAGATTATTTGATGATACAATTTTCTGATCAAGGACTACTTTCCCCTTTTCTAAAGTCAAGGCCATTATTGACCACGAGGCAAAAAATGGTATACCTCCTAACCGTATTCTACTTGGTGGATTCTCTCAGGTGAGATAAACTCCTGTCTGACCTAGAAAGTTTTTATAATAGCCATTGCTAGGAATTTTACGTTAGGTTTTTTTTTTTTTTTTTTGAGAGAGAATTTTGAGAGAGAATTGGCATCCAGTCTTAGGTTATTTGGAATATGTATACATAAAAAAAATATATATTTTGCTCTTTTGTGTTTCATCAGGGTGGAGCTCTATCACTGTACACCGCTCTGACCTGTCAGCAGAAGCTAGCAGGTGTAGTCGCTCTAAGCTGTTGGTTACCACTGCATAAGACCTTTCCACAGGTGTGTGTGTGTGTGTGTGTGTGAGGAAAAGTGTTTGTAATGAGTTTTATTAATATGTATTCATTTTAACTTTTATGTCCAGATTTTGAATTTGCGTGTTTTATCCTTGTGTACTTTATCTTGTATAAAACCCTGAATCTGATCATGAAAATTAAAGCTGTCAGTGTGATGGAAAGGACAGAGAAAGCATAAAATTTTTTTTGCTTTCTTCGACTGTGGTATTTTCAGGATTTAAACTCTCGATCTTCCAAAGATCGTGTGCGTTCTTTTATGTAGTGCCTGCAGAGCTGTGGTTTAATCTATTGTTCAGATATAATTCTTTATATCTTTATAACAATTTCAGCAGGTCATTGCATTTTAATTCAGGGTTTTAAAGAGAACTTCTAATTCTAACTTCCTTAGTGGTTTATTTGTTACCTTCATGTGGCCCTTGTGAGCAATCATGTGGTTGAGTTTATAGTTTGTTTCTTCATTAGGCAGCAAGTGGCAGCGCAAACAAGGACATCTCCATTCTGCAATGTCATGGTGAGATGGATCCAATGATTCCGGCACAGTTTGGGGCCATGACCGCTGAGAAGCTTAAGACCATTGTGTCCCCACAGAAAGTCACCTTCCGTACCTTCCCAGGCCTCATGCACAGCTCCTGCCCTCAGGTGAGTCTTCTCAGTTGATGTGCAATATACTGTAAAATAGCAGGCTTAAAATATATGGTTAAAAGCTATTTTTTTATTTTATTATTCGATTTAATCCATTTATGTAAACATATACTGAATGACTAACAGCTCTCTGTATATACTATACAGTAGTGTTGCAATTTGTAGTCATTTGTGAAAGCAAAGTGAAGTACAGTATATACAATCCACTCATAAAATCCCATAGTATATTGGAAACAGTTCATGTCCAAACATAGTAACTCAGGAGGTTTAAAAGAAAAAACAAACAAAAAAATAATAATGCACTTGTCATTTTTCCACTTTCAAAAATAGGTAAGCTGTTTATTGTCACATTGGTAGTCAAATGTGTGAACCTTTTGAACCTGTAGTATGTATCTTTTACCTATAAGGTGCGTTTAGGGTTGCAAAGTTTTGTAGTAATATGGTGAAGTTGTACTTTGGTTAATGCTCTGTCTATGTGGGTGTGTGTGTGTGTGCAGGAGATGTCTGCCGTGAAGGAATTCATTGAGAAGCAGTTGCCCCGAATCTGACCTTACTGTGACCCTTAGTAAACGACCTCTCACCTCTGACCTGCCATTCTCCCACAGGAAACAGCCATAAGCATCCCCTATCTCACACACATACACACACACATACATTCAGACATGCAAACAGAGGCATACACATCTTTCTGTACAAAATGTGAAGACGTTCTTGCATTGGCGTCTCATGCCTTGCTTTGTAAATTCAAATACAATTGATGGACAGTAATTTGAAACAGTGTGTCATTGTACATAATGTAATGTTCAGTGCACACAAATACATGGTCAACACATTTACTCAGTTGTGCCCCACCATATTTGGGAGAATCGCTGTTTTTCATTATACATTCCCATCAACGTTGAAATGTTAACCCATTTCTCTGCACATTTTTAGTCTCTCTCTCTCTCTCTCTCTCTCTCTCTCTCTCTCTCTCTCTCTCTCTCTCTCTTTCTCTCTCCCTCTCTCCTATTAATCTACATTTCCCTCTTGCACGTGCTTTACTATGAGAGCATTGTTCTGCTACACTGTAACTGCTGCCGTCTGGAGTGACTCATGCCACATTGCAATGCATGCTGCTCTCAGTCCATGATGGCAGGGAAAGAGGAGAAGCGCCATGCTAACTCCTGGTGCTCTGGTTTACTCTGAATATTTTCTTTTAGGTTTGATACAGTTGAAATGAAACCTAATGAAACTGCTGAAATAAACCAAATGAATGAACCATGTCAATTTTCAATCATGCCTGGTTTTTCAAACCTAATGTTTCATGTTGTATATAAGGAAATTCATTTGACTAGCAAGGCTGCTTACAATTGTGCCATATCTACTAAGAGTTAAGAACATAAATATTTAGCATAGTTATACTATTTCCATGATTTTATAACCAAAACTATAAATTCAGGAGAGCTTTACTCTGTATTAATAGTGTGCATCACTCCAGGTGGCATCATTTCACAACCCAAAAGTCTTTTTTTAATCACTACACATTTTCTTGACAACTGGTTCTGTTAATTAAATAAAAGCCACAATTGGGCATTTATAGAGCAAACAAACTGCTGATGGTTGATTTAGGTGTCATATGGGTGCATGAATGTGGCAGCATTAACATGATTTAATCTCTGATTGTGGCTTTTTATGGTAGGGTGATATGGGGATCATTTATTGAATTGTTTTGCATAAATATTACATTACAACAGGTTAAAAGGTGAAAGGTCAGGGTTACACAGCTAACAATAGCAAATGCAACATATATAGTTGTTTCTTAAAAAAATAAAAGGAAATTTACTAGGATCTATAAATTAAATACATCGGGGGGAAAAGGACATGGTTTACAAACTTGGTTCATCTCTAACTCGTATTTGCTTATGTACTTGGAAACGTTTAAAGCAGTTTAAATGAAATATAACGGATTGTGTTTGAATGTTATTTCTCACTATTCTTTACTTTAAGCTTGATGCTTTTTACCACATTATCTCAGTATTACTTGATTGTATGCCCTTTTTCTCCTAAGTCCTGTGTTTTTTGGCTTTTGCTTCTATGCTGCCTTTTGCTACCCCTCCTTTTTTTTAGTAACTACTATTAGTAAGTTAATCAATTAGGCTCAGTTGTGTGTGTGTGGGTCTCCAGGCTTGAATGTTGTGTCAATTGGGAGGTGGTGATTCCAGGTTGCGCTTGCTGAGCAGAAACTTGTTGAAAATCTGGGTAAAACAGTGATTTTATCAAAGGATGTTTTTTCCTACGTTGTATCATTAGTTGATGTTTTTATCATTTGTGGTGATTTTAAACAATTATGTTCTGTTATCTGTGTCTTTGATTGAATGTGCTGAGGGACAGTTAGTTCTTTAATTTTTTTCCCTAGACACTTGTATGTCAAATAAATAATTCAAACTGCAGAAATACAATAGTCCTGAATTTTATTTTATTTATTTATTTTTTTATGTGCTTGCTTTTACAAAAAAATTCCAAATTTAGCAAACATTTTAGTATATCTAGAACTTGGCACTTGGATATATTTTGGAGTAGTCAATGTACAGATTTTATTGCAGTATATCTGTATTGTCCTCTGAAAATAACGCAACATGCAGACATTATTTTTAAAATAACTGGCAACAAAAGTGAGTACACCCTAAGTGAACAAGTCAAATCTGTGTCCAAAGTGTCAATATTTTGTGTGATCACCATTGTTATCTAGGACTGCCTTAATCGTCCTGGGCATAGACTTGTCAAGAGCTTCACAGATTGTTGCTGGGATCCTCTTCCACTACTCCATATTGACATCATATTTGACAATAATGGATGTATACTGAGTTATTTTAGGACAGTAAATCTATACTGCTATACAAGCTGCACATTGACCGCTCTAAAAACTATCCCAGTTTCATATATATGTGGGTATGTATGTAGTAGATTTGTGACAACCATGAACCACTTAAATCATGAATTTACCACATTTTAGTGAAAAGGCTCATGCTATTCATCAGAGCAGTATTATGTGCCATAGAGAACAGATCCAACCCCAACTTCACATGCCACAGTAGAATAGTCAAATGTAAACAGGATTCTTTCCAGGACATGACTTGAGTCCTGTTGTAGATCATGAGTGTTGTGCTCTTAGAAAAAAGACATTCTCTCCAGAAGCTAAGCGTGAAAAGGAAATGACAGGAGCTTGCGTATGCATACTTTCTTTTCTCTAATGCTTTATCAATATAGTATATTGATAATAAATCTTTCTGATTTTAAGATATTTGTCCTGTTGTAATTATTATTGTTGTTATTATCATTATTATTATTATTATTATTATTATTATTATTATTATTTTTTTTATTATTTTAGTAATTATACATATTTCACATTTTGTTCGCCAATTTTTTTAAAACTCGTGTCTTTTATTTGCGAGTCTCTTCCGGATAACCCGGAAGTTTTAATCCGGAAGAACTGTGTTTGCATTGTGTAGATAATACAGGATAGAGTTTGGTTTGAATGGCTCTGTTAAAAAAAGAAGTAAAAACATGAATAGATTTACAGGTTACTGTAAGTTTCGGTAACGCAAACTTTGTAGTAGAGATCTAAATATTGTCGAAGTCTTTTTCTTTCTTTTTGTGGAATGAAAGGATGCCGCTGGGATTAAAGCCATGCTGTGCAGTCTGCAAGACAAATTCGTCGTCGATGTGGAAAAAGGGAAACCAGGGAGAAATCCTGTGTAACAACTGTACAGCTAAAAGCAGCATCACAGGACCACCAGGGCTGGCTATCTCCTCCAACACACAGCAGAGTAACGGCGGGGGAAAACAGGTACAGGCACTCATTTAATTGCTACTGCGCAACTCATTAAATAACATTTGAGTTCACCATAGATCCAACATTCCCGAGCCTCAGATCCAACATACCAGAGATAAACACTCAAAGAGGTCCAATGTCCTAACACTACATCAAGTGAAGTGAAGTCAAGTTTATTTGTATAGCGCTTTTCACAACAGACATTGTCTCAAAGCAGCTTTACAGAAATCAACAGTCAAGGTGAATGGTGTGCATTTATCCCTGATGAGCAGTAATAGTGACTGTGGCAAGAAAAAACTCCCTTAGATGTTATGAGGAAGAAACCTTGAGAGGAACCAGACTCAAAAGGGAAACCCATCCTCATTTGGGTGACATCAAGAGTTTGATCATAAATCTTTCAACAGAAATCCAACTGGCAGAGATGTTTCATGTTTTAGAGCTCGGCATCTACTTCTTTAAAGGTCCACAATCTTCACGAGGTGGGACACGACTGGAGCTGGAGCAACCTCGGGATGGGTAGAGAAAGAGAAGCAGTGGAGAGGAATTAGTGTAGCTGCTGTTGCACAAGTTGAAAATCTGCATGTGATCAAATGTACTGGAGTACAAGGTTATGATATGTGATGTGTGTTCTCGCTAAAAATATACTGGGTGAGTGTGTCTGAGCCCGGAACACTGTCAGTAAGACTATTCACAAGTTTAGGAGCTAAATGTGAGAATGTTCTACCACCTTTAGTGGATTTTGCTATTCTAGGAACTACTAGAAGTCCAGAGATTTGAGATCTCAAGGAGCATGATTGATTGTAGCATGTTAGAAGACTGGATAGATACATGGGAGCTTAACCATTAAGTGTTTTGTAAGTAAGTAGCAGTAGTTTGTGATCGATTCGAAACTTAACAGGTAGCCAATGTGGGGATGATAAGATTGGGGTTATATGGTCATATTTTCTCAACCTTGTAAGAACCTTTCTGGACCAACTGTATCTTGTTTATTAATGATTCAGGACAGCCACCTAGTAATGCATTACAATAGTCCAGTCTGGAGGTCATGAATGCATGGATGAGCTCCTCTGCATCAGATATAGACATGTTTCTTACCGTAGCAACATTTCTACGGTGATCGGACATCCTTGCTTTAAACAAAAGGGATAGTTTATAGAAGATCACAAAATAAACCACAAATTAACTGTACTGATCTCTGAAGGCCACCTGAGTCTGGGTAACTTGATAACTGTTTTCTTTTCTCAGTCATCACTTTGTTTAAATGTATAAAATCTATTAAAAACACCCTAAATAATTTTTTTTAATAGTAATAGATAATTGTTTTGAAATTTAAAGGTCTATAAAAATGTGTGTATCTCCTGTATTCTGAACAGTCTAAACAGGAAATCCACCGGCGTTCAGCACGATTAAGAAGCACCAAGTACAAGGCACCTGCGTCTGAAAAGAAGGTTTCATCAAAAGGAAAAGGAAGACGGCACATCTTTAAACTCAAAAATGTAAGTGCTTCTCAACAGCAAATGTTTCAATATTCATTTCAAGTTTCTGCCAAACTGAATGTAAACCGATTATGCTTTTTCCCCCCTCAGCCTATCAAAGCCCCTGAGTCTGTGTCTACTATTATCACATCAGAGTCAATCTTCTACAAGGTAGATAAATGTTTTTATACACTTTTTTAATGGGATTTAAAAGCAATCAAGATGTTTTTTTCAGGTCTCTAAGTTAATAAGTCTTTCATTTCCATCAGGGTGTTTACTATCAAATAGGAGATGTGATAAAGGTAACCGATGAAGAGGATGGTAAACCATATTTTGCACAGATCCGTGGCTTTGTTCAGGACCAGTACTGCGAGAAAAGTGCTGCATTAACGTGGCTGATCCCTACACAGGCTAGTCCAAGAGATCACTTCGATCCAGGCACTTACATAGTTGGTAAGTTATAGTATTCATGTTCAGAGATATGCTGGCGATATTTATGATGATTAAACATGACTGTTTTAATTATGCAGGCCCCGAAGAGGATTTGCCCAGAAAAATGGAATACCTTGAGTTTGTTTGCCATGCACCATCAGAATATTTCAAATCGAGGAGCTCCCCATTTCCGATAATTCCTGTTCGCCCAGAGAAAGGCTACATTTGGACCCATATTGGACCTATGTCCACCGTGGCAGTCAAAGAAACTCTTGGTTGTAACTAAATGTAAATTTATCAACTGAAATCAATATTCAAATGTTGATTAGGAATTTTGTTTTTTATTATGTTAAAGGCAAAATAATCTTTCTCCTGATATATGATGTTCCTCTTAGTGTAATGGTAACCCAATGGTGCTACCGTGTGACTCTTTCCAGGTTAGGTTGTTACCAATGAAGTAACAATACAAAAACAGCACACCATTTCAGACTCATCTTTGGAAAGACATTGTACATGTACAATGTAAAGAGAACAAGCCTAATCATACCATTGTACAACACTGTAATATACAATGCAAAGAAAAAAAAACTAGTCTGCTAGAAGACATCAATTCTGCCCAGTACATTGCAACACGATCTTAAATCTAAACAGTGGGACATGTCTATTTGCTGGATGTTCAAGTAGAAACAAATAATTGTAAATAAAGTGTCATTTTCAAAACAAAAAATGAATTAAATGCATTGTGATTGTCAATTGATTTTCTATTGATTTGTGATTTTCTATTGGCATTTTCAACAGTGCTGGTAAATGAAATGTAAACGTTATGTCAGAGGTAGTTAGTTTTTCTTAGGCTTTTCTTCTTTACTGGATTTTAGATCAGGCTTTTTGTTCTTGTCTAATTGGTGTCTTTTTCAACTTTCACTTGAGGATTATTGGCTTAGATTTACTTGGTAGTTTGACAGCATCTTAACTTTCTTGAATATTATTAAGTGATAACAACATATGATATATTAATTGCATATTTTTTCTTAGATGAATGGAGTTTTCATAACAATATGTATATGACTTTCAATTTAGAAGCCATGGTCAATAATCACATGAGTGTCGTCTGTACATGATGTAACAAAGTTCTTTGAGTCTTACAACTTATTTGGAAAGCTTACTTTTAACTGCTCATATTAGAATTAAGCACAAGGTAGTTACTCTGTGTATAGTGTATAACGTTTACACATTTATTTAGCTGGTGTCATCTAGTTTTGCTGAAATATATGACTATGCCCTCAGAATAGCAGGCTCAGTTAATGATATTTTTCATGTATGTGGTTCCTGTGCATGATCTTAAATTCTGTGCTACAAGGAAGGTTATACATTTTTTTAGAAGATAATGTGAAGTTTTGATTTTGGTCTAGACGAGGGGTCACAACCTATAATTCATACATGGTAATAAGAAACTCTGTAATTAAGTATCATGAATTTTTAACAGATTAAGCAAATATGGATTTTGAGTGCTAATTTTACACATGGCTGACATCTGGAAGATGCATTTAGACAAGCAACATATAAATCAGGATACATTTAATTTGTTTTTTTTCACTGTTTTTCACCAAAAATGGACAAATTTCCCCCATTTGTCAACCTCCACTAAACGAGCATTGTGTCTCATCTTGCATACTATTATAGACCATTATTGACTACTAAGATTAACTGTTTTTTTTTTTTTTAGAATAAAAAAACTAATTCCACCAACAGCAGTAGTTTCTGAAATATTGAAACAACGTATCTGCTACCAAAAATCATGCCAAGGATAAACCATGTCACAGAAATGACACCTTTTCTTCATTCTTCAGTTGGATGTAAACATGAACTGAAACTCTGGACATGTAACTGAATGATTTTACATTCTGCTGCTGATTAGATAGACCGCATAAATGTGAAGTGTACAAGTGCTTCAATATTTTTTTACACGATCTTTACCCGACAAAAATTGCATCCCAATTCCCAGAAAAAACAGTGTCATAAGTAGCACACTAGAGGGTGTAGAAACACACCCGGAATCCTCACTCAATTCAATTCAAGTGTATTTGTATAGGCTTTTAATATTGGACAGCTTTACATCAATAAATGGATTAGTGACCACTGATTGAGGAAGTTCATCCTCCAATTTAGGAGGCCAAGTCAGTTCATCCATCACGAGCAACAGTTCATGTTTATTCTTTATCTATGTTCACCTGTTCCCCATCTCTTATCACAGTTATTGCTGTCTCGATCCTGAGTGCTTGGATGCATTCATAAAATAATTCTTAATATTATTAAAATCTTTAATAATTAAATAATACATTAAACATGTAAATTAGAATGTAATATTAAATAGTGAATTTTCATTAAAAACCTTTTGCTGGGGCACTTTAATACTATTTTGAATACAAATAGTAAAAAAGCAAATAGTAACTAAAATAAGGTGAATTGAGATACACTGATTTCGAATCACTAATTTGTACATTACTTGAATCATATGATACTCTGAAATCCTCAAGAAGCTGACTGTCTTTAGTTGACACATTTGCACATCTCGTTGCTCTGTAATATTGTACAACTGTGGCTAAATCTAACAGAGCAGTTGAAGACTAAAGGACCAATCCAGGGGCCCAGCCTGTTCCAGCATGCCAGTGCCACTGTGTAAAATGTTTCCTCCACAATTCAGCTTGTCGAACAGCTTTGGGATGAACTGGAGCACTGACTGTATCCCAGACCTCTTGTTTTGTTAATGCTCTTGTGGCTGAATGATGAAACCCACACTCCAGAAGCTTGTAAAAAAGTATTTTCGGAAGAGTGGACGTGCACGTTATATAAGCAAAGGTGTGGTTGATGGTATAGGTGTCCAAAAATTACAAGCAGGTAAGATATATTTTGTATATTTAGAGTATACAGTAGGTTTACTGTTTGGTGCTATTTTGTGTTATGTGTGTCTGTCCCACACTTGTGTCTTGTGTGTCTTGTGTGTGTCTGCACTGTTTTTTTGTCTGCACTGTTTGTACTAGGTTGCACTTGATGCACTTTATGTAACTTTATGTTGTGTGTTGTAGCTCCATGTTGTTTAGTGTAGCACTGGGGTTCTGGAGGAACGTTATATCATTTTCACTGTGTACTGTGTACCACTGTGTATGGTAGAAATGACAATAAAAGCCTCTTGACTTGACTTGAATCTGTCTTGCTTCAGAATCTTGTGAAAAGCATTTTCAGAACATTATAGGTTAGGTGCAAAGCAAAGTGTAGGTAATGGTCAGGTGTCCAAAACATTTTGGCCATGTACTATAGATAGGCTTCAGTTGCTGCCCAATAACCAATGAGTAAATAGAGGTGCGTCTAGTGAGAAGGGCGTGGTGGATTTTTCACAATTTAAGATGTGCATTTGTGCCTCAGAGGGCAAAAAGCCTGAAGTGGAATCATCTCCCACGTCGGAAACCACACCACTTCTCCTACATCCCGGTATGGACAATCCCACATGCAGCCCTGCCACTTCAGTCCTCCTCCACCAGTCATGGCTGAGAGAAGCGTTCACAATTTCCTAACTGGCTAATTAGAAGCATTAGAAACAAAGATGGGACTTTTGCACTCAAAAAATGGTAAGATGCGTGTTTTTGTTGTTGTTTTGTTTGAAACAACTATAGTGTAATATTGTAATATAGTGTACGTTAATTATATAGAGGGATAGTAAGTGTATAGTCGGACTGTTTTATATCTCATCTTGTACATCTTTTCTGTTCCTTCAGCTTGTAAACGCAGGGAAAGTCCAGAAGGTATGTAAGCTCTGCGAGTTCCGACATGGTTTTCAGAAAGTTTATTGTGGATAAATTTGCGTTGCTGAGCACATTTTGTGGATTTTAGGTGGAATTTTGGCGACAGGTTCTTTCCTCCTGCAGGGAGAGTCGACTCATCTGAGCGAGTCAGACAGAATCCGAAACAAGCAGGTAAGCGTGAACACACAGCAGTGCTTCCATTAATAGCACGTTTCTTATTATACATAGTGATATTAATCGGTAAAAGTATTAGTAAATATATATTTATATTAAATATATATCTCTCTGGCCCGCGCACGTAGGCTGTAGGATATCCTATATTCTATCTGAAGTGATGGGATAATAATCTCAATAATAAACACACTGAAATGGATTCTATGTATACTTCTATTTATGTCCTAGTGTCACCAGAATATCTACAAACTTGATTTACTTAACAAGTACAGTAAATCAACATTTAAAAAAATGTATTTGCTTTTACATAAAGTCTGTTTTATTATTGTCATCATCAAACTGCATTTGTGTATTCTTCTTCTTCTTCTTCTTCTTTAGAATGGAATTTTTAGGCACTATGAAGCTTATGTCATTTTCACCCATAGATAAGACCTTTTTGTGTCACACAGTGTACATGGTGTCTCACAAGCTTTTTTCTTACATAACCACTAAACCAAATGTATATTTATTAAAATAAGTGAGGAAAAAAATCCTCTGCATGATTTCCATTTCTTTGTAAACACACACTATGTCATCTCTCTCACTCATAATGAGGAGGATGATGATCCCATATCTGGTGTTATGCATGTAGTTGCACTTAGAATACATAGAACACATAAATGCTCCTTTTCTGTGTCTCTATTCTGGTTCTACAGTAGATTAATTTTTTTGTCAAAGAAATTTGGGACACCCTGTAGTTAAAAGCAAAATTACATTACACCCAGAAACCACCTCTAAACACATGCACCAAGCTCTTTAATTGTGCTCTTTCCTGCCTTTTCTGCCCTCTCATTCTGTCAGTTGAGCCTGGAACCCTTATCACAGTGTGAAATGCATATGGCTGGCAGCCAGAAGAGCAGGGCCCTTGAATACAGCTTCAATGCACATCTGGTACTGGTTTTGAAAACGGAGAGGGGCTGTCCTGGGAAAATGGGGGGAAGTGGTTGGAGGAGGAGGAAGGAGGTATAGCTAGTGGGAGGAGAGGCATGACAAAGGGTTGTGGGAGACTACTTTAGAAATGGAGATGACTGAACTTGGGGAGTTGGGGAGTGGTTAATGAGGGTTCCTCATGCCCCAGCACAGGCTTATAAATACCTGTTGTTGGAGATCTGCCCTAAAATGTTACCAAAGAGATAACTTTTTCTGAGGTATGTAGTAAGATCTGAACAGGGATAATCCAAGACTATTTTGCAATGCAAAATATCAAACTGACATTATTTATATTATTTATTTTAATTTATTCTGTTTATATCTGCATTTTATTCACGTAACATACAACAAGGATGAACAATAATGTAAATAATGAATATTCCTGACTGTGGATGTCATATGATTTGTTTGAAAATATAATCTTTTGAATCTGTTTGCCTAATTAATTACAATAAAATAAAAAAAGATAAAAAGATTTTATCCAGAAATATAAATTTCTGAGCATACTGTGCTTTTTCACTAATATTTTCACAAAGATTTTAGTTCATTAGCCTGCAAGTATGTCTTCTGGGCATGAGATTAGCATGGATGATATGTGCGTCTTTTTGTGTGAGTCATAAAGCCTGGGACACTTGAAAGGGCTAGGTCACTGTGCTCAAAGCATCCAGTGTTTTCTTGGAGATCCTAGAAGAAACCCCTCTTTCACCCTTTTTCCGCTCCCAGACACACTTCAAAGGCTAGGGGGAGGGGAGCGTGTGCCCAGCCACTGAGCCGTGACTCTGTCTTGGGGTAAAATCCGGGAGTTGACTGTAACTTGTTTACTCAAATGTTTCAAGATATAAGAAGCCAATCTGATTGGTTGCAGTTGGCCTACTATGCGTTACTCAAATTGTTTCCTTGCAGTTAAAAAAGTGCCAATAGCACTCAGGAATGTGGTCAAATGGTTTATGTAGTTGAGCTAATGTCCTGCAATTCCCCTTGACTATTGTTTAATCATTTACCTGTTGAACTTGCTAAATAAAAGACTGATTAAGATTGCTCCTGTAGCTCTTAGTAGTAAAAGTTCACCCATGTAGCTTGAAACAATTTTGTATAATAAAGAAAGAGGTGGTTTCTTCCTTATATTAAAGAGAAATGAGATATACCAGTTCGTGGATTAGTGTCGAAGTTCATATACCTGACATCCTAGGCTCCAGAGTCTCCCATCAACACTTCTGTGAAGTAATGTGAGTCATGCTGAAGTACTGATACTCACTAAACAGAATAACAAAGGCTCCATTCACTGTTCACCTGTTTGCTTTGACAGACTTAAAGAATGCTGGGCTAAAAGTCAATGCAAAGGATTATATTTAATATGTAATGATATACAGAATATACTGTTTAATAATGTGTATGTATCAAATTATACTCTTAAATATTAAATTATATTCAGGTACAGGGTCTTCAATGCAATTTCATTTATTTGACTTGTTTGTCTTGTACCTGTTTGTTTGCATGAACACAAGTGAAGCATGGTTCATCAACTCCCATCAGTGGAGCCAGTATATCTGCTTTTTCTTAGTGTACCATAAGCCCTGACTGTATCTTAACTGGCTAAGTGATGATGCAATGACTGGACACCCCCCCCTCTCCTTCATCATGTAATAAGGATTTAGTCCAGGTGTTTTGTGACAGGAAGGGAACTGAAACAATGCAAACCACTGTTCCCAGCACTGTGAGTGGGTTCAGAGAGTGGTGCATGTGGGTGGTGGAGAGGAATCAGGGTTGGTGGGGGTGGCTGGTCTCGCGACACCCAGTGTAGGGCAGGAAAAGGCCCCCCTTAAGCTGGTAACATGAGCATACATAAAAGGCCCTAAAGCAGGCCGAGCGTGGCTATGACTTGGCTGTGATGATGGGAGAAATCACTGGCAGAGAAGCCAGTCACTCAATGCACTCGTATGCAAGGGGCTTTGTTCTCCTGCACTGGACTTGCTCGTCTATAGGTTTTATGATCACATATTGTCCTTGCTATTTCCTGCCAGTCCTCATTATATTAGCTTCACTAAGGATGAGGCAATTCCCTGTTTGTTTGAAGTTTAATTTGCTGCAGGTCACTCAGATGTATGACAGATGTTTCCATAGGTCCTTACCTCGTTCTATGGAAAGTGAAGATGCTGATGTGAAACATATGTCATGCACATTTTGTTTTTAAATGATTCCTTTGTGGGTGGTAATGTTTACTAGGAATAAGTGACTTTAAGAGTCTAGTTTCATTATGCAAACGCAAAATTAAGACCATCTTAACTGAGAGAGAGAGTTCAAGTTGCTAAATGGTCTGTGTTCTGTGATGCTTTTGGGAACCCCAACCAATTGGTCAGAAAGTCTTGATTACTTTTCTACAATGGGCACTCTGAGTGTAGTTCCAATTTTAAGGTTTATCTAATCTAGTGCTCATTCTAATAATTTACCTTTTCTATACAAATTAGGAACCGGTATGGAAGCACTTATAAATGGATTTCAAACATGCATTATAATTATTGATATAGTACAGTATTTGCAGTGACACAATTGTAAAACAAAGCATAGATTTTTATTTATTTATTTATTTTTTACAGTCAGTGCTGAAGCTGTTTTTTCAGGATTTCTGCCTTCAGGGCGGAGGGCTTTGTGTTTTTTTTGTAACAGGACAAAATGCATTTTTTCCCCTCATTTTTCGTTTTCTCGTTTCTAGTTGGTGGTGGGTTGATTTTGTACAGCTGCTGTTTCAGTGACATTACAGAACAGGAAATGTAACTATATGGATCAAATTTATAATGTGCAAATTTTTATTAATTAAAAGATCAGCACTTGCAAATTGTTGTAGGACATGCTAAAATAATCAAGAAAAAACACATTACACCACAAATGATTTTTGTAAATATTCATGGGCATCTTTAGCAGTTGCTGAACATTTCCATCAGTCTTACTAACAACAATTACCAATGTATTCACAGCACGTATGCGAACAATTATGTAACAAACATAATGTAATGTAAACCTGTTTGTTTGTTTACCACTAATCAAATGTTGATCTATCTCAGGCAATTAGAGAATGTCTCATATTAGGAATTACTTTTGTAAGTGCAATAATGCCTTAAACAACAAGAATCAATACATTAAAAACACATACAGCAATGATTTACTGCAGCAGAGCTGTCACTAGTGATTCAAATACTGGTAGCTATAAAAGTAATGACAGATTTTAACAGTATTTCACAAATATTGCTTTATATCTTTCATCTGGTGTTCTTTTATTAAAAAATCTGATAAATTCAGATAAAATCAGTTATTTTCCATTTTAGACATTTTTCTGGCTTGAGTTTTTTCTTACACTCGTTTGGATAACAGCTGACAGTTTAGAAGAATCATACAAATATTTTTTTTTTTAGCTTTACAGTGAAACAAACCTACTTGTAAAAGATAATGATCTTATAAATTAAGAAACAGGTAAATACAATTTGTGGGTTTAATCTAATACCTATTTCTCCTTAACATTACTTAAGTAACCTTTATGGCTGTTTTCATACCTTTCATTTAGCGCTTATGAAGCGCTTGTTTCCTCAGTGGATCACTCGGTATAGCCTTTGTGTTCTTGTAGTTTGTACAGTAAGATTGTTAAGATCTTTAGACCTCCCTGTTTTGTGTTGTGTAACTGTGGTTTGAGGCAAGAGTCAGCTTTCATATCTGAGGTGATCGGCAGGGATTTGACTCGTCTTCTGCAACGTTTAGGGGCACATGAAGCAAATTACAACAGAGAGATTAGTTAAGATGCCAAGCTGTTTTGCACTGTAGGCTGTTTTACTTCCTCCTGCTAACATCAACAGCACAAAGCGTCTGGAAACAATTGTGCTCGAGACCACAGGAGTGCAAAGAATGAAGTTAACTTTTTTTTCTTCCCTTTATAGAGGATACATTAGGGGCTTGATTGTAAACTAAGACAGACATAGTTCACCAAGGCTATGTGTGTGCTTTACATATACAAGCAAAGAGCAAAGGAAACTCATGTATTATTATTTTTAAAATATAGTTTCATTTTATAGTCTTGTTTTATACAAGAGGTTGTGAGTGCAAACCGTTATTCAAGATATGTGCATGTGTTTAGAAGGATTGTATTTCAGACAGATTTTTTTGCACAACAATGTTTGCATAGCTTATTTTCTTTTAGACATAAACTTGGAACACATATGAAAGAGCTGGCTAAAGTGTTGAGCCTCTGACCTAGACATTGATATACTACTGCTTTACAGATGTGCTGGATTCTCCAGTTCTCTCTTTCATTTGCTCGAGGCCATGCCAGACATACAGACCGGCCAAACATGGTTATTTTTCACTGTTTCTCCCAACCCATCTGTCTTTTTTGTGCAGGGTATGTGTGGTACAGAGCTAAGGGAAGACCACTTCTTGGATCATGACTGCCCTCTGGAGGGTAAGTTTAGAAGCCCTGATAGATGGTTCCAGAGTAACAAGTTCTTCAGAACCTCTGTGTTACTGCAGATTGTAAATACATTATTTTAACATTGCCAATGTTGGCTGGGGTTCCAGTTATGCTGTTTAAATCATGACTGGGGTTCCAGCTGTGCTGTTTGAACATACAGTATATGCTATTCAGTCACTTGAGCATTATTGGCCTTGTTTTTATTTGCAGTATTCTTGCCACCAGAGAGAGCAGCTGAATTCCAAAGTTACAAAGTTTCACCAGAAAACGGAGACCCCTCCAGGAGGAACGCAAAAAATGATGTGAGTGAACACTCTGGAAAGATTATAAGATTGACAAGGGATTACATTTGTCCAAGTAAGCATTATTTATTTCTTTTATTTCTTATAACTTTTGTTACAGCACATTGAGTGTAATGTGCCTACAGTGGATGAAAATCAGCAAGAGTGGGTGTTTACTTTGTATGATTTTGATAACAGTGGCAGAGTAACCAAAGAGGTAAGGGCTAGGCCAACATTCTATGGAGAAAAAAAACCCCTCATACATCACAGAGTCTCAAAGTGTTTGTTGTGTTATGGTGTAGGATATGTCCAGCCTGATGCATACCATTTATGAGGTAGTGGAAGCGTCTGTCAAACAGTCAGCACTCTGCGATAGCAAAACTCTGCGTGTCAAACTGACTGTAACTCCTTCAATCTCCAGCAGCAGAAGAGGTGAGTATTCCTCATTTTTATTCAGAACTTATGAATGTAATTGAACAAAGCATTGATCAGGTGCAAATGCAATCCCTTGTTAGAACGAGATGTTGGGCTTCCACAGAACAAGCAAGACCATCTGGAGGAAAACCACATGATCAGGTATATAAAAATGTGAGCTCTAGCTTGAAGAATACCTTGAAGAAATGGGTTAGGGTAAATGTTAGCTTGTCTTAAGGACAAAAAAAAATTAGGATTGTTAAATACAGTGTACTTTTTAACCCCACAGAGGACAGAGCACAGATCCTGCTATTAGTTCTGAGAAGAAAACTTACCGCATTGATGAGAACACAGAACGAAGAAACCACTATTTGGACTTGGCTGGGATTGAAAACTACACTTCCAGATTTGATGCAGGTATGATGAGTTTATTATTATCAGTTTAAGGGATAAATTAATGAATTTAAAATTAATGTTCTTAACTTATTTATTTTTAGGGGTATATGTATGCATGTCGATAGCCAAACCATTTGGGAGTAGGTTTATCTAGATCTTTTCTAATTTGTGATAACTGGTAATCTAATTGGAAATAACTGTCTGTATTCAGACCACACATTCCAGTTACCCTATGAGGATCAGTGTCAGGACAGCCCTGCACATGGCAATCGCTCTACCCACCATCGATGGTCTCAGCTTGAACGTGGCAGTCTGGGAAAGGCAGGTGACCGCCGCCTCCCCTTTCTCAGGTCTCTGCGAAGCCGCAGCAAATCAAACAGGCTTCATGGGCATCACCCAGTCAGCTGGTGCTGCCCTCCTGCTCTACAGCAGCAGCAGCAGCAGCCTCTTCACTACAGTCACAGTAAGCGTGTTCATGGCAGGCCACGTGATGCCACATCAGCCTCTATGCCTTATCCGAAGCTAGACTTTGAGCTGCAACCTGGAACAGGCATTTCTCCTGGAGGGTTTATGCCCATGGCTCAGAGACATGAGCACCATCACCTACATGAGCACCATCATCATCATCACCACCATCACCATCATTACTATTCCTCCTGACTGCTGCCTCTCAGAAAGAGAACCAGACTGGGAATGAACATTTAGCTGTTGACCCTTAAAATTGCACATACAAGTTTTTATTTTAAAAATCATATTTAGGGTCAGATGGGGTAGGTCTGTCAACTGACTAAGGAAGGAAAATAAACTATGCAACTATGGGTGCTATGTGTAGTAATACATAACTTGCTCTTTTTCATTATCTACTAGTATTAAATAACTTTCACTACCTTATAATTTGATCAAATATGCTTTAGTAGATTTTGAACAAAAATCCTAACAATATTGTGTGATGAAAAATGATTGTAAATAGAATTGTGCAGAGTTTTGTCCTGGCATAGACTATAATATGTTCATTTTTTCCTGAAAATGTAGCTGATATTGCTGTTTCAGAAGACAGGTCATATGTTAAAGCCCAGAGGACTGATAGAAAATGTGTGGATTTTCTATAGAAATAACCAATCTTTTTTTATACAACCTTTATTATGTATGTTGAAATTATTGCATATGTGTGCATTAAACGTATATAACAATCAATGTTTCATCCATTTTTAACAAGTTGTTTAACAATCCTAAAAGATTTGACAGGATTTGAAAATTTGAAGAAATCTGTTTTAAAAAATATATTTATATTTAATGTATGGTCATTTTTATACCCAATCTATTAAATAAGCAAAGTTGTCATTTGCAGTGATCATTTTAAAAACGATTATACAACTAAGTGTGAACATTAAAACTCACAAACACACATTTGTATGTCGTTTCAATTACAGGTAGTCGTCGACTTACGACCTATGCAACTTACGACCATTCGCCTTTACGACCACAATCGCTAGTACGTTATTTTTTTTTACCAGTTTCCGGCATAATTTCACAGTACTGTACATATAGCCTACTCTACTTAGGACCAAATAGTGTTATGACTGTGGTACGCCAGTGCATACCAACAGTGCGTACCAGCTTCCGGTGTTCCCCGGTCTGAAATCAACCCCCTTCGCGTGCACGCGGACAGTACCGTCGTATTTCCTGTAGATGGCCCTAAAAACACGGAAGGTTGGGTCAAATGTTTTCCTGGTCCTAACGCCAAAAGATCAATTTGAAGAAAACCTATACAGCTTCCTGTAAATGGCAGAATAAACTCAGGAATGTAATCACTTGCTTTTAAAACCACCTGCGTGAATTCTAACCGCGTATTTATTTTGCTTTAATACCTAGACTCACTAAAATTACTCGGATACACAAGTAAAAAAAAAAAAAATTAAATAGTTAATTTGATTTTATTAACATGGACATAACCTCCCCCCCCCAACAAGTAATAATGTATGTGTAAAATACTATATATAATTTAAAAAAAGGCAGGGGGTTTACATTAGGCTTGCCTAAATAATACCCACCTAAATAATACAGCTGTCCATGTTGTTAGATTAAATGTAGTATTTGTAAATGTCTGCAAGTCAGTTTAACTGTTTTTGTTGTTTCTACAAGATTTGACAGGATTTGAGGATTTGAAGAAATCTGTTTTAAAAAATATATTTATATTTAACATAGTCATTTTTATACCCAATCTATTAAATAAGCTGTAATTTGCAGTGATCATTTTAAAAAACGATTATACAACTAAGTATGAACATTAAAAATCACAAACATACATTTGTATGTCGTCTCAATTACAGGTAGTCGTCGACTTACGACCTGTGCAACTTACGACCATTCGACTTTACGACCACAATCGCTAGTCGCGGAGTACGTTTTTTTTTTACCAGCTTCCGGTATAGTTTTACAGTACTGTACATATAGCCTACTCTACTTATGACCAAATAGTGTTATGACTGTGGTACGCCAGTGCATACCAACAGTGCGGTACCAGCTTCCGGTGTTCCCCAGTCTGAAATCAACCCCCCTTCGCGTGCACGCGGAGAGTAACGTCGTACTTCCTGTAAATGGCACTAAAAACACGGAAAGTTGGGTCAAACGTTTTCCTGGTCCTAACGCCAAAAGATCAATTTGAAGAAAACGTATACAGCTTCCTGTAGATGGCAGAATAAACTCAGGAATGTAATCATTTGCTTTTAAAACCACCTGCGTGAATTCTAACCGCGTATTTATTTTGCGTTAATACCTAGACTCACTAAAATTACTCGGATACACAAGTAAAAAAAAAAAATTAAATAGTTAATTTGATTTTATTAATATGGACATTCCCCAACAAGTAATAATGTATGTGTAAAATACTATATTTAATAAAAAAAGGCAGGGGGTTTACATTCGGCTTGCCTAAATAATACCCACCTAAATAATACAGCTGTCCATGTAGTATTTGTAAATGTCTGCAAGACAGTTTAACTGTTTTTTGTTGTTATTACAAGTTAATTTCAATTCATGACAATTTAAACAGAAGGTTAAAATTTCCCTACACCTACACCTCGACTTACGACATATTCAACTTACGACCGTTCGACTTTACGATCACAATCGCTGGCCGCGGCGTGCGGCGGTGCGTACCAGCTTCCGGCATAATTTCACAGTGCTGTACATATAGCTATCTCTACTTATGACCAAATCGTGTTACGACCGATCTGTCGGTCCCAATTGTGGTCGTAAGTCGACGACTACCTGTATGTGTAAAATACTACATTTAATCTAACAACATGGACAGCTGTATTATTTAGGGGGGTACTATTTAGGCAAGCTGCATGTGAACCCCCTTCCTGAATTCTCCCCCCCTATTTCTTTTTCCTCCATACTCAGAGTTACCAAACTTGCTGTGATACACCTACACAAGTAATACTGTGTGTGTAAAATACTGTAGCTGCATTGGTTCAATAAATAATGCCCACGCATAGTACTGATGTCGTTTGAGTTTATTCACACACTCTCTCTCTCTTCAGACACCGTGAAAACTATAAAAAATATAAACATATAACATTCAATAAACATCTCACAATCATAATGAACATCCACAAACCACAATCCATTCATAATTAGTCCCAATCACATCACAATGCACAATACACTTATATACAACTTATATATGTAATACATAACACATTCTACATAACAGCACATGAACAACATTATAATATTTGACACAATATTAACAGTTACCGTGTGCGCCTTTTGAACCACATGCAGATAAATGGTAGTTATTTGTGGAAGCCGTTCATATCAGCATTTTAACGTGTCCATGTCTTTGCTACGCTCTGACCCATAATTCCCTATTCTCGCGCACAACACTGGCATCACGTGTACATCACATAGTTTAAAGAAACATACACATACACATTCTCTGAACATTACGTTTTATTTTTAACCTTCTGTTTACATTTCCATGAATTGAAATTTGAAACTAGTAATAACAACAAAAAAACAGTTAAACTGTCTTGCAGACATTTACAAATACTACATTTTATTCTAACAACATGGACAGCTGTATTATTTAGGTGGGTATTATTTAGGCAAGCCGAATGTAAACCCCCTGCCTTTTTTAATTAAATTAAATATAGTATTTTACACATACATTATTGCTTGGGGGTCAGGTTATGTCCATGCTAATAAAATGAAATTAACTATTTAAATATTTTTTTTTACTTGAGTTTACAGGAAGCTGTATACGTTTTCTTCAAATTGATCTTTTGGCGTTAGAACCAGGAAAACATTTGACCCAACCATCCGTGTTTTTAGTGCCATCTACAGGAAATACGACGGTACTGTCCGCGCGAAGGGGGTTTGATTTTAGACCGGGGGTCTGAATTAAGCACAACACCGGAAGCCGGTACGCACTGCCGCACGCCGCCAGCCGCGGCGCACCGCCCTCCGGCACCATTCGTAACACGATTTGGTCATAAGTAGAGAAGGCTATATGTACAGCACTGTGAAATTATGCCGGAAGCTGGTACGCACCGCCGCACGCCGCGGCCAGCGATTGTGGTCGTAAAGTCGAACGGTCGTAAGTTGCATAGGTCGTAAGTCGACGACTACCTGTACATTATTACTTGTGTAGGTGTATCACAGCAAGGGGGTCAGGTTATGTCCATGTTAATAAAATGAAATTAACTATTTAAATATATTTTTTTTAATTGTGTATCCGAGTAATTTTAGTGAGTCTAGGTATTAACGCAAAATAAATACGCGGTTAGAATTCACGCAGGTGGTTTTAAAAGCAAATGATTACATTCCTGAGTTTATTCTGCCATTTACAGGAAGCTGTAAGGGGTGGCCAACCAGTCAGAGAGCCGCAAAGAGCCAAATCATACACATGGGCACACATGAACATCACCCATCCATTCCTCACACACACACACAGCCGTAGCAACCACACAGTACTGTACATATAGCTTACTCTACTTACGACCAAACGACCGTGTTACGACCGGTCTGTCGGTCCCAATCGTGGTTGTAAGTCGAAGACTATCTGTATGTATATTTGAAAATTTTGTTTTACAAAAATGTGCGTACACTTCTAGGTAAGAAAAATTAATATTCCCAGAATGGGAAATACTGGTCTTTCAATAGACAAATTATTGTTCAGAAAATAACCAAGAATTAAACAAATTTCAAAAAGCTTCTGTGCGATTTGCTAGTTTACTTTTAACTTAAACAGTACATTTCCACGTACATAGTTTTCTTATATGTAAAAATTTTAAATAATGATTTATATTTTTCATAGATATTAACAAGCATAAAATTAGCATGACTGGATGTACTATATTTTTTCAAATATATTTCCAAAGATGTAATTTTTTTGCTTTCTCTGGCACACCTCCATCAAGGGTGTGTAACAAGCTCATGAAATGTATGTATGCATGATTTAATTGTTAATCATAATTCTTGTATAATACTGGACATATTATTTGCCTTATTCTTAATCTTGCATTATGTATATAGTACATAAAGTATGCATTATACAAATGAAGAACAATCAAATGTCTCTTTTACTGCTTGGCCTACCAAGAATCAGAAGAGTTGCTTGTTATTATCCTGTAGAAAAATTCAGTGCATGTCATAGTTTCAAATAGAACTACTGCCTGTGAGTCAGGTTCTGTGAGGCCACGAGACAGCTGTTGCTAAATATAAACGCTCAAAACTACCACCTCCTCACTTTCACAGCCGGATACACAACTTGCCGCATCCCATTCTAATACAAATGCTGGTACAACGAACAGGAGGAAAAACACTTTCAATCATTTTTCCACAAGGCTGATATATTTCAGAAGAATTAAAGATTTGCTAAAACAGCATGAAAAGCTTGAAATTCTTGGCAGCAGAGGGTTTTGTTCAAAATGGCCCATGTGCCAGGAGGAATCTCAATTGCTTATCCTACAATCTCTACCCAATCCTGTTTAAGGCAAGCTATCTGCTGGAAAAGGAAGACGTGCTCAGTAACTTGGTCAAGACATGGCCTCTCACTGAGCTCAATCTACAGAGATTACTGGGAAAAACTCCAGACTGCCAGACAGATCTCACCTCACGCACCTGCCGCCTCTGTCTCAAAGCCCTGCTGTTGGGATTGAAGGACTACGTTCTTCAGGAACCAACCACATATGCCAAAGTTCTGCGTGTTGTTGATCTGACTGGGCTGAATGATATTGAGCACCAGGCCTGCCCATGTAGCAGCTCGCTGGGCCGCTGGGCCCGCACTGAACTGCTCACACACATGTGTTACGAAACCATGGTGGCCATGCAGGCAGATCAGGCAGCAGCATCAGCCTGGAAGATGGAGGTGGACGTCCAGCTCAACGCCTTCGTTACAGGACGGAACTATGAAACTGTGACCCAGGCTCTGCTGCTGATCAAACACTGTCCATTGAAGTTACGCTGTGTGGGTCTTCGTGTGGACTCGCTTCCTCTGAAGAACCTCTTCTATTTGCTGCGCCTGGCCAACACTGAAAGCCTGCAGAAGTTAGAGGTTGTGCATAATGTACATCTGGAGGCTCCACATTTGGAAGTGATGTTGTCAAAGCTTAATTTCCCACAGCTGCGCTCGCTCACCTTACCAGCACAGGCACTGGATGTACGCAGACTGACACGGGGGGATGAGAACCTCTTCACAGTGCTGGGAGAGCTGATGAGTAAGATGAGCGAGCTAAGAGAGCTCTACCTGGGCTTTTCGACCCTTACCGCACAACTGAGACGACTGCTCAGGTGAGGCTGTAATGTCTATTTCACTGACTCACAGCTCTAGGCTTCTCAGTTCATCCCTGAGCAGGGATTAGTGTTTGGTTTTTTTTCTTCTCTGGGTTTTATGGCTTTTTCCATTTTACCAAAAACATGGCATGCAAAATTTCTCATGAGTAAGCGTTTGAATATGTGTGCGCGCATAGTGACCTTCCATGGACTGTGTCAAGTGGTTGAATAAACAACAAAAACAATGACGAATTTTGTCCGACAAAAATCTTTAAATATAGGGAATTAAGGGGTCCCATTTTTTCCATAACTTGTTACTAAATCTGCAAAATGTAAAATGTTTCCACAAAAAGTGTTCATTTCCTAGCTTTGGTCAGGTGTCTTAAAATCAAAAGTAAAAATTCTTATCAATCAAGCTGTCAGACTATGCACCAAAAACACAATCTACATTTTCCACAGTATTTACACACTTTTAACAATTTCAACTTCACTATTCCAAAGAGTTACTCCAGATAATACATCATAAACAAATGATGAGAGAAATGTGATTTTAAAAGATATAGAATATATAGTTTCTGTATTTTTTTAAATAAAAAAAGGAAGAAAAATAGTCTTTTATAAAATTCCTACCTTAGAAAGAGGGTTCTCTTCACTAGTTAGATGTTTCTTTCTGTCCTTGTGATCCAGTTTAACCCTGAGTAGTTATATAGGATTTAGGTCCAGTGACTGGACAGGTAATTCCATGATCAAAATATATATAATACTCCAGCTTTTTTTTTATACTCAAAAATAATGCTAAAGGGTTTTTTTGTTGCTTGGTGATGAAGTATGAAACAGTAGGCATATAGGTTTGTTATTCCTTTCACCATTTAACCTACATATATATTAAGATAGTGTTTTCCAATTGTAAAATTTAATGTGGCATAGTTGCATTTAATTAATCCAAAACCTGTTATTGCCTAAGGAGACAGTTTAAATAGAATTAATACATTTAAATGACCTTGTCTGTTGCATATAAACAAAAGAAGCACACATTTGTCTCTCAAAAAAGAAAAAAAAATACTAGATGTTTCCCAACCAGGCACTGTAAAACCATAATCACCTTAGTTGCTTATGTAGGACAAGTCAGTCACGTGTCTGACTGTTAGAATGCAGACAGATGCCCTGTGCTAAAACTAGATTACAATGGCATCTATGACTAGGTAAAGTTTCTAATAATAATAGTCAATACAGAGAAACCTAACAGCAAAACAATACGTATATATACACAAAAGAGCGTGCAACACATGACCTCAGCAAAAGAAATATAAAGCACATCTAATAATAAATATAAATTAAATGTACATCATGAACTGGGACATTCTTTATTGACACCACCTATACAATTTCTTTTGCCAGGTATTTAAGACTGTGTTATACAAGTGACCTATCTTTATTGTTTCCAGTCCTCTGAAGACCCCACTGCAGTGTATAGAGCTGGCTAACTGCTCTCTCAGCCCTGTGGACATGGCTTACCTGGCTAACAGCCTGCACAGCGAGTTCCTAGTAAAACTGGACCTGAGCGGCCATGTGGTGGCTGATCTCTTCCCCAACACCTTCCGGAAACTGCTGCATCGTTGCTCAGCTACTCTAACCAGTCTGGGTTTGGAAGAGTGCGGCCTGTCAGATGAGAACTTGGAGCTCCTTGTTCATGCACTGGGACCATGTAAAGCCATACAAGAGCTTAAGATCCTGGGCAACCCACTGAGCACAGCAGCCCTGCATGAACTGTTTAACATGCTGGCACAAGGCTATCCAGCTCTGAGGTAAGAACATCTAATAAATAACTTATATGTTGAAGTAGATATATACTCCTTTAATTAATCAAATATGTCTTTGCTAGGTATATAGAGCTGCCAGTGCCCCGAGACTGCTACTCTGAAGACGCAACTTACCCACTGGATGATTCAACACTGCTGAATTATGACAGAGAGAAGTTCAACCAAGCCAGAAGTGAACTGGTGGCCATTCTGGAACATGCTGGGAAAGGACACGTTGAAGTATGCACACCCCTGCTTGGAGTCTATGATCCCGACATCCACGAGACAAGCAACGAGCTTGGAGTTTCTTTGGTGCGCTCATTTAATACAGTTATAGGGAACTTTCTACACACTGTGACAAGTGTGAATGAACGAAGAGAACACAGCCTACATGAGTGAGATCAAAGAACTGAGATTTATTAATATTAGAATTGCAGCTTAAGGTACAAGAACTACAAAATGTGAGAAGAGACAACAAAGCACATGATTAGAAAATGGCCGGAATTGTGCAATAGAACTAGATTTAGATAAATCTGTTCATTCACTTTGAAGTGAATATTTAGAGTATAAATATCTGCAGAGTTCCTGGTTTAATTTCACATGGTTCTTTTTAGAACCAATTATTTTTACATTTATTTTTGAAATTGTAATTTAGACTATATGAACTATTTCATCTTATGTACAGTTTGTTTTATTTTTAACCATAGGGAAAACCTTGATGTTTTGTAAAGCATTTGGGCCTGTCTAAAAGCAGGATTATAATTCAGTCATTTCTTTCCTATATGAACACATTTGTGATTAAATTGTCACTTAAAATATTTGTATGGTCTCAATCATTCTTTGGGGTGTGTAGACAAAGGTTCTTATAACTGTTTAGCATAACTCTGCTTTTGATTCGAAAGCAAGAGGCATGAAAATCAAACTTGACAGAAATCAAATTTATTAAGTACATGGATGTCACACGTTATAAACGTTATTTTAAATACAAGAGAGCAACCACTCCCCATTTTATTCTATTTCTTTTGCCACTCTTCCATTTC
Organism: Silurus meridionalis; assembly: GCF_014805685.1. NCBI lineage: Eukaryota > Metazoa > Chordata > Actinopteri > Siluriformes > Siluridae > Silurus > Silurus meridionalis. The sequence continues at coordinate 10,800,454 of NC_060905.1, read as the reverse complement.
TGTTCTTTCACGAATAACCTCCTTCAAGTAGGGCTCAAGGTATGGCAGATCCTACAGAACACACACACAAGCAGTGATTTTCACTTATGTATTTCAGGATTGCTCCATCAACTAGCACATATTTAATGAAAAAGCATATAATGGTTAATGAGAACTTAACAAGTCAATATGCGGGAAGTCTAAAATGTCACACACTGTCGAATTTTTACCTCTTCAAATTTTGTCCACTGGTTCTTGGGAAGAATCTGATGCTTCAAGGAGAGATCGAGGGCCCTCTTTATGCGGAACACTCTGTCGTTATAGAGTGGCTCTGGGAGCCGGCGAATGGCCTCCTTCACATCGGGGTTCTCATATATAGTGTCATCTCGCATCAGGCCTGAAAGACATGTAATGAAGAGACAGAGGTTATATATATATATATATATAAAAAAAAAAAAAGCTGAATAGTTACAATGTGACCTGGGAGTGAGCTTTGTGAGCTTGTGTACATCACTGCATACTCACCGAGTTTGTTGAACCCGGCTGCGTTGTAGTACCACTTCCTGAAGCCCAACAACAGCCTTCCAGTCGCTACAGTATTGGTAAACAGAATTAAATTTCTCTTAATAATTAAGACGATTTGTGCAAGAAAGTTTAGAACTGATTTATTATAATTAAAATAAACGCAGTGCAAGACAGAAAGCGATTCATTCAAAGAAAGTGTATTGTAATATGTACCCTAAATGCAGATACAACAGTAACATGCTGGATTATCAGTAAATATTATTACCGAGATATTGTCCTTAAAAAATGATTCACTTCGCACAATTAAACTGTTAATCTACTAATAATCTATAAGGAGCAGGCAACATACTGGGGACTGAAAAAACTAATGAACCGCGGTTTAACAATAACAAAGATAAGCAGAAAACCGTTTCACCCAACAATTCCTTTGTATACACCTGATTATTCTCTAAACCATAATGACACAGTCCAGTGTTTCAGAATCAGTGCATATCAGTACTGAGCGCGGCTCATTGCTTTAGCCTGTTAGCTAGGGGACACTGAAACTAGAGGACACTGAGGGGTACAGCGTCAAACGAGCAAAAACCTCAGAATAAACGACAACACAAACAAAACAGAACAGACTACATGCTGCTATTGCATTCAGGACTATCAATACTAAACATTATTTCGACTGACATTCCTCAAAGTCAATAAAACGCTAACAGTCAATTACCTGGTGCCTTCGACGCCATTTTCGGTCTCAGGGACGCGGCAAAGGATTGTGGGGAATTTGTGACGTTACAGCCAGCGACAGTGTGTTACATATACGTAATAACAGCGCGACCAATACCAGAGACCGTGAGCTGCATTATTATATTAATGCAAACCGAAATATACAGAATGGTTTTATGATTACAAAAAATAGAATGTATTTATTAAATATTTATTGAAGAAATGCAAAACATCTATATGACAACCACTTATAATTAAAAGTTTCTATCTATCATAAATATATAGATATTAACATGCATATCAATGCCCAAGGGTATGCCACAACAAAAAAACTTTACTTACAAAATAAAAAGAATCAACAGATGATCTTCAATTCTTTTTTAAATTTCTTCTACAT